>NC_134144.1:48283080-48596651 GCF_033958435.1 Carettochelys insculpta | reverse complement strand
CGCGAGGCACAAGGCAGGATGCAGGACTCCCGTTCAGGGTGCCTGGCACCCCTCAGGTGCCAGGATTGGCACTGACCACTGCTTTGACAGCCCCGCCGAGAGAGCAAGCAGAGTCATCAGCAGTGGCACCGACATGGGCACCTGTGCAGTTGGAGGCAACCCAAGCACGGGCACTGCTCCTGCAGGCACCAGGAACTGTGGTGCAGTGGGCACTGGCACCAACAGAACTGGTGCCGTCCCAGTTGCAGAGTGGCCACATCTTCATGGCGTCATACCAGAGACCACTAGAGGCCCTTCACCCCAGGCACCGAGCACGACACCACATACCACGATGCTGGGGACTCAAATGGAGCCAGTGGGCTTAGAGGGTGTGATGCCCTCATCTTCGTCCTCCCCAGATGAGGTGTTAGCTGGATCCTCTGCATCCCGGTACTGGAGGATGGAGGAGCATACCAGCAGCTGTTGAGGAGGGTGGCCCTGAGTCTGGGGGTGCAAGCAGAAGAGGTTAGGGACGAAGTAGACCCTGGTAAAAATATCCTCAACGTCTGGACCGTGCAGGGTAGCATTGCCCATTTATAAAGACAATTGCCAACACAGCTAAGACAGTGTGGCAAACCCCAGCCTCAGCCTTGCCCGTGGCTAGGAAAAATGAATGCCAGTATTTTGTCCCAGCCCAGGGAAATGAACATCTGTTCACCCATCCTCCCCGACTCCCTTGTCATGGATGCTGTGAACAGTAGGGAGGGGCAGGGGGTTCAGGGGCCCTCCCCTAAAAACAAAGACGCCAAAAGACTAGGCCTGTATGGTACTAAAGTTTTTTTTTCTCTACAGGTGGCTTTCAGTTGAGAATTGCTAACCAGCATGCCATGGTTAGCAGGTATGCATACAATGTCGCCAGCTCTATGGACCGGTTCGCCGAACTGCTCCCGCCAGACACTAAGTCAGAATTTACGGTTCTGGTAGCAGAGCAGAGACTCGTATCTAGAGCAGCACTGCAGGCTGCCCTAGATGCAGCTGATGCGAACACCAGGGTCATGGCCTCTGGTATAGCCATGAGAAGGGGGGCATGGCTTCAGGTCTTGGGACTCTCACAGGAGGTGCAGCAGTCCATTCAGGACCTCTCTTTTGAGGGCTCCTCCCTATTCTCAGAAAAAACTGACAAGAGACTTCATAGTATGAAGGACTCACGGACCACTCTACACTCACTGGGTCTGTACACACCAGCGACCCAGAGAACACATTTTACCCTGAGGCCCCAGTTCAGACAGTTCCCACAACAGCAATGAGATGGGAACAGGAGAAGGGGCTGTCATAGCAGAAAGCGTCAGGGTCTCCAGACACAGGGCCAGAGCCACTCTAAACCCCCCTCGCGGTCTAAACACCAATTTTGATGGGGTGGTCAGGAGTGATACATCGGCCACCCCCACGGTTCCAGCTCAGTGCTTATTTTTATTCCGCCTGTCCCCATGCTACCATGCATGGTGCAGCATGACTTCAGACCAGTGGGTCCTCCACATGGTAGAAAAGGCATATGCCATCCAGTTTTCTTCTTACCCCCCACCCGCCCCTCTTCAGGGACCCCTCTCACGAGATGGTTCTCAGGCAGGAGGTAGGAGCCCTCCTTCAAAAGGGGGCTATCGAGGAAGCTCCCCAGGAATTCTGGGGACAGGAATTTTATTCCCACTATTTCCTAATCCCAAAAGTGAAAGGGGGGCTCTGGCCAATCTTGGACCTGTGAAACATGAACTAATTAGTGAAAAAGATAAAGTTTCGTATGATATCCCTGGGCGTAATTATCCCAATGTTGGAATGAGGGGACTGGTTTGCCACTCTTGACTTAAAAGATGCATATTTCCATATAGCAATATATCCGCCTCACAGAAGGTTCCTCCAATTTGGGATAGGAAAGGACCATTATCAGTTCATGGTCCTTCCGTTCAGACTCTCAGCCCTGAGAGTCTTTACCAAATGTATGTCGGTAGTGGCAGCCGCCTTATACAGGCAGGGAGTGCACCTGTTTCCTTACCTAGACAACTGGCTGATCAGAGGTCGGTCACAGAGACAGGTGTCAAGACATGTACAGCTGATAAGAAAAATGTTCGACCATGTTAGGCCTCCTAGTAAACAAGGTGAAGTCTGTGCTAGCCCCGACTCAAGTCATGGAGTTTGTGGGTGCGCGACTAGATGCAGAGCAAGCCAGGGCCTTTCTGCCACAGAGCAGGGTCCAAGCTATGGCATCTTGCGTCCAAGACCTAATAAGGTTCCCAACCACAACAGCCAGGGGATTTCTCAGACTGTTGGACCACATGGCGGCATGCACGTTCATAGTCCAGCATGCCAGGTTATGAATGCGACCTTTTCAGCTGTGGCTCGCATCAGTATACAGACCTGTCAGCGACAACATAGCCAAGTTAGTCGCAGTTCCCCCAAGAGTGTTGATGGCATGACACTGGTGGCTAGAAGCTGGGTCAGTCTGCATGGGAGTGCCCTTCAATCCGCCGCAACCCTCCCTCGTCCTAGTCACAGATGCCTCAGACCTGGGCTGGGGGGCATACTTGGGGGACTGCCAGACGCAGGACCTGTGGAGCAAGACTGATACTCAGCCCCACATAAACGTGCAGGAGCTCAGAGCAATTTGGCTGGCGTGCGAAGTATATCAGAACAAACTGAGGGGGCAGTGTGTTGCGGCAATGTATGGCAATGTACTATATAAACAAACAAAGGGGTTACACGCTCGTTACCCCTGTGTCTAGAGGCCCTCACGCTTTGGGACTTCTGCATCCAGCACCAGATTCTCCTGATGGCGTTCTACCTGCCTGGGGCTCACAACTCCCTAGCAGACCGCCTCAGCAGGTCCTTCATGGACCACAAGTGGTCATTACACACTGAAGTACTTAATTCAGTTTTCCAGAGGTGGGGGTGTCCCCAGGTAGACCTCTTTGCCACTCATCTCAACACAAAGTGCAGAACATTCTGCTCTTACTAGAACCGAAGTCCAGGCTCTTGGGCAGACACCTTCATCATTCGTTGATTGGGTCCATTGCTGTATGCCTTCGCACAGATACAGCTCATCTACCAAACACTGTTGAAAATTCAGTCAGACCGAGCATCAGTTATCCTGGTGGCCACAGCCTGGGCTCGACAACACTAGTACTCGACCCTCTTGGAGATGTCCACTCACATCCTGGGGGGTGCTTCCACTGCGCCTGGACCTGCTGACTCGAGGAGGGGACACTGCAGCACCCCAGTCTCCAAGCACTGCATGTCACAGCATGGAGGCTCCATGATTGAGACCAGTTGAGCTGGCCTGCTCCAAACCTGTCATGGAAGTATTGCTGAACAGCAGGAAACCCTCTACGAGGGTAGCATATGTAGCCAAATGGAAAAGGTTTACCATATGGGCCACCCAAAAGGGGATGTCCCCGGGAGAGGTCCCAATACCATGTATCCTAGACTACTTACTGGCCCTAAGCCAGACAGGGCTGTCACTGTCCTCCCTAAAAGTGCACTTGGCAGCCATTTTGGCATTTCACCCAGGGGCCAGGAGGTCCTCAGTCTTCTCAGACCCGGTGGTAAAAAGGTTCATGAAGGGAATGGAAAGGGTCAAACCACAGGTTCAGCCCCCCCTGCCATCATGGGACCTTAATTTGGTTTTGTCTAAGCTGATGGCTCCCCCATTTGAACCTCTCACCTCCTGTTCTGTGTTGTTCCTTACCTACAAGGTGGCATTCCTGGTGGCCATTACCTCAGCCAGAAGGGTGTCAGAGCTCAGGGCCCTGATAGTGGACCTACTTTATACGGTGTTCCACAAAGACAAGGTCAGGCTGAGACCCCACCTGGCATTTCTGCCTAAGGTGGTCTCCCTTTTCCACATTAACCAAGACATCACCTTACCGGTGTTTTATCCAAAGCCCCATGCCTCCCCTGGGGAGCAAAGTCTACACACCTTGGATGTCCAGAGGGCACTGGCCTTCTATGTGGACAGGACCAAACCCTTCCAGAAGTTGCAGCAGTTGTTTGTTGCAGTGACAGACAGGATGAAGGGGCACCCAGTCTCCTCTCAGCGGATCTCCTTCTGGATAGTGGCCTGTATCAGAGTGTGCTACAAACTGGTGGGGGTTCCTCCTGCCCCAATCAAGGTTCACTCCACTAGGGCACAGGCATCCTCTGCAGCATTCTTAGCCAAGGTCCCTATCCAGGACATCTGCAGAGCAGCCACTTGGCCCTCCATTCACACGTTTGCAGTGCACTACACAGTTATGCAGCATGCATGGGGAGACACTGCTGTGGGCAGAGCTGTCCTGCACTCTTTTTGGCCCCAACCCTGCCTGCTAGACATTGGCTTGCATTCACCCAAATTGGAACGCACATGAGCAATCACTCGAAGAAAAGACAGTTACCTGTTCTGTAAGTGGTGTTCTTCAAGATGTGTCGTTCATGTCCATTCCAAAACCTTCCCACCTTCCCCTCTGTTGGAGTAGCCGGCAAGAAGGAACTGGGTGGGGTGGGCAGTGCATATATGGGCAGCCATACAGGTGCTACTCCAGGGGGCGCCGCACTGACCCTAGGGCAACCGGCTAGGGCAAAAAAGCTTCTGGCAACTGGGCATGCGCTTGATGCACACCCAAATTGGAATGGACATGAGCAACACATCTCGAAGAACACCAGTTACAGAACAGGTAACTGTCTTTCATTTTTGAGCCAATAGGATAGCTAGAGGGACATGCTGCTCTGTTAAAGTTAGTGTTACTATTATTAGTAGGGATGTCAAAAGAATTAGCTGGTAAAACGCTAGTGCTTAACCAGCTAACCATTTTAACACGGGGTCACTGCGTCTGTGGAACTTGCTACCTGGCCTGTAGCCCCACAGTGGCTGGGAATTCTCTAGCCTGGTGTGCCTGGCCATCAAGTGAGGTCACTGATAAGGGCTGGTTCAATGTTCAACATCCCTACCAATTAGCAATTGATTGATCAGATGCCATTTGAATTTACTTTGTGGTATGCCTTTTTATGCAGCTCTTATTGCTATGTTTATAATATTTTAACCCAAAATTTGCTGTTAGCATGACAGTCCTACATCTAGCTGCAAAATGCAATATGCTAAAACATTTCATTGGAATGAGTAGCTCTAGATTTGTAATTGTTGCTGTTCCTTTATAAATTTCTTTCATTTGAAGGTATTTCTGATAATGTGGTGTTGAGTTGTTTAGTGATACATGTGATAAAACTAAAAGGCTGGATTTTCAGCTTGTGCAAATCTGCTTGAGTGAACTTAGTGCAGGGATGCTGACTTACACTAGCTGGTAACCTGGCCCTAATTATTTTTTCCTTGCAACTCAAAATTGCGTTGGTCTCCTTGGAAGTGTATTATATGCCAACCATGTATCCTGATTGCTATCCATAATTATTACAAGGTCTCTTAAAAATACTGTTTCACATTTTTCTCTCCATGACTTAGGCTTTGCTAATGATTTTTGCTTTTATTTCCCCCTCAGAACCTGTCTGTGGTGGATGGTCTCACCCATATTGTATCAGTTATGGTTGACTGCATCAACTTTGCACCATATGGTACTAAATATCAGCCAAAAAATAGATGTAAGAAAGATTTATAATAATTGGATTTGTTTTGTGATTTCAAAAAGTAAACAGGTTGAAAACTAGAATTGCAACTGATAAATTAGGTAGTGTATATTCTTGAAGAGTCCTTCTTAAAGGGATTTTTCTTAGCAGCTGAGTCCAGGATTTTCTAAAATAGGAGACTAAAATTAAGCTCCTAAATCCAGACTTAGGCACTTAAGTTGGTTTTGGTTTTGTATTTGGCTTTTTTTCCCCTCTTGTTCCAAAAATATTGAGTGTTTAGCAGCTCCCATGTGAAAATCAGGGTATGACACTAGCTATCTTTTACCTGTTCAGTGGGTTTTTGACAACATTAACATTCTTTAAATTTGAAAAATTTAGTTGTAGCTTTAATTATGGCTTCATTTTTTTTTAAGTCTTAAATTTACTGTGGCATTTGGTTTTGTACCAGTCCAGAAACTCACTTGCTTTTTATATTTCTTTAAAATAGATTAAAATAGCAACATTTTATTATTGCTCTACATTTTGTAGTTTTAGTTTAATATATAATCTGCCCTGAAGAATTTATACATTAAAGCAGTCAACTTTCAAACACAAAAGTTACTACATGTGCAATTTTTCTTAACGGTGCTGGACCTGAAATGGGGTTATTTCCTTTTAGCAGCTTTGTGTCCCAGGTTGCTGATCCAAAGTCCTATGGTAGTGAAATTGTTAACTTCATTTCATATTGATATATAAATACAGAAGATATTGGGCACAGTGTTACTGGTTGTCCTGTTTATAGTCATTAAAATTGGAGTAAAAAACAAAAATATTTTAAAAGATGTAACCTCAAAGGGAAATTGATTTGTTTTTAACTGTAGCATCAGGCTCATTGCACACACTTGAGTAATATCTTCTAAAACACACAAGTGTTTGGGAATACTCCGCAAGTAGTAGCAGTACTAGTTAGAGTTGAACATAAATTATATTCCCCTTGAAATAATTTGATATAAACTTTTATTCAAAATTTTCCAGTTTTATCTAGCATTGAATTACTAGTCCACTTTAATAAATTTATCAGAATCTGTTTTTCTACAGTTTGAATTTGGGTTTGTAACACCCCCAGTATTAAAGCTCCTGCATCAGTTCCAGGTCATAAGAGTGGATGAATGGCAAATTGGAATTAAATCTACAGCAGCTGCACTAATTAGAATGTTTAGTTGTTAATCAAATCCTCTATAATTAACTGTTTGTTTAAACTGATGAGCTACCTTAGGAGTCCAAATGTGCTATTGATTATTGTCCTGGACTATTTCATTAAATTTCTATACTGTTTTATTCTCATATTGATTTGAGTTTTATGTAAAGCAGAAGGGAAGGTTTAAGATCATTGTCTCTAACAGATTTGTGTTTTAATTTAGCCCCACAGACACCTACAGATTGGTCTAAGAAGAAGAGGGAACCTCTTGGAAAGCTGACCTCCCTCTTTAAACTTCTAGTGAAGTTGATAAGCTCTTTCCATATGCTCAGTTCCAAAGATACCCAGTCAGAAACATTGATTTCAGTTGGCACTTCACTTATTGCTATTCTTCACAACATCATTAGCCATATTTCTTCACCTTCAGTGATCAGAACTATGTTTACAACTTTGTCAAAACCACTTGCATTGTTTTATGAAACAAAGTGAGTATTTCAGAAATGTTGGGAGATCTTTTAGATAAATGTATGTTGTAATATACCTACATAATGATTAAACTGTGGCATCTGCAGCACACCATATTAAAATATAGCTGAAAAGCTTCTGTCTTATGGGGCATTGTGTGCACAATTCCTGCTTAGTTGTGGTATTTGAGGGCATCTTATACCTTGTAGAATTCAGTGTGAATAGCACATATCAAATTTGAATTTGTGAAAATTGGATGCACAACTACTACTAGAATATTGGTAACCTGTTTTCTGAAGACTCTCTCCTTCAGAACCACAGTATTCTTTCACTGCAGTTACGTTGATCGTAAACTGTTGAACAGTGAGGGATTCTGCATAAAGACTAGCTAGTAATAGGTTTGATTTGAAGGTTGTCTTTAAAAAAACAAAACTAAGTAAAAAGCAGTTCTGTGTGAGAAGCAACCTTTACTGCTTCCCAAGGTCATGTTTCCCATGCTGTATAATAGTGTCATTCCTCCAGAATGAACTGTGTCCACTTCAGCATCCCTATCCTATTTCACCATTTAACACTCACTTTGAAAATTTTACTCTGAATTTTGTTTATCCAGATCACCTTTAACATTAGTACATTTATTCAAAATACAAGATTCTGCATAAAATAGCATTTATAAACTGATCTTTTTTAATGTGCAGATATCACAAATTTTGCAGTTGTCTTATCAACAGAAGAGAGTTGAAATTTTTCTTTAAACAAACTGCAATAGCAATATATATTATCTTAATCCATTTTAAAACTTTATAGCAGACCATATAGAGAGAAGCGAAAGAATGTCTTGCTTTCCGTTTCTTCAGTACACAGTTACATGGGTTAAGTACCATTAAGATTGGCAGAAAATGGATGGGTTTTGTTGCAAGAATAAGAAAACCAAGTTCCTACTTGTGTATGATTTGAACTTAAGTAAAAGCATAGAAAGTTTACACTGCAGGAAATTTTGCCTAAAGGTACTGAAATATTTGTGCAATGTTTGTTTCATTGTATTTCCCAGAGGCTCTAATCTGAAATACTGTCTACAAAGCAGATTTATTTCAAAATAAGCTCTTCTGGAGTAGTTTATTTTGAAATAGCCCCTATTCCCTGTCTGCTCAGCTCCTATTTCGAAATGCCTGCTTTGAAATGGGCACTGTTCTTTATGGAATGAGGTTTACCAATTTTGAAATAAGGCAGCCCTTATTTCAAAATTACTTTGAAATATCAGCCATTACTTTGAAATGATTTTTGCTGTGTAGATATACCCTTAGAAAACAGATATGGATCTGTAAACTACTCTGAGATTATTAGAACTAATTTTTAATTGTCATGTTCACGAATAAAGATGTTTACCCATTATGGGGGAAACAGGAAGAGTTGTAAATGATTTAGTGTAGCTTTTAAAATAGGTAGCTTCTTATGTTGATTTGAGGCTATGAGGGTGGACTATTGCATCTTCTCTAATGTCACACATTGAATGTATTTGTTGAGAACCAGTGGGATTAAGAAATACCTCATTAACCCTTTATCTGTTTTATGTTCTTTGTTTCATAGGCTTGCTGATGTATCTAGAGTGTACAGTAGTCTGAGCAACAAGGTAAACTTTAGCAGAAAAGGTTGAGAAAAGAATGATTGCTGTATGACATTTATTCTGAATTTTGTGCTCTAAAAACCAAACTTGTTAGTATTACAGCAAGCTAGTAAGCATTTCATGCAAAGGTATAATACAAACTAACTAAAAACTGGCTAGAGTAAAGTACAAGTATGTGTTAAAGTCCTCTTTATATCTAGAGGCTTAGTGTTTCCGTGCAACTGAGTCCAGACCTATTCTGAGTTTGTCATCATATTCACACAAACAGCCCCTATATAATTTCATTATTTAATTTTTTTAGAATATGTACTTGATTCAAAGGTTTGCAACTTTCTTTGTTTCTTGTTTCTTTTCTTCAGTTAGAAAAACTTTTGGGAGAGATCATTGTGTGTTTACAATCCCACTATACTGGGTTTTATGATAGTGACCTATTAGAGCAGCTTTCTCCATTGCTCTGCATAATCTTTCTGCATAAGAGCAAACAGTTACGTATCCAAAGTGCTCAGTTCTGGAATGCAACATTTGCTAAAGCCACAATGTTGACATACCCCGAGGAATTAAAGTAAGTTGCTCTCTTGTGTATTTGTTGTGTTTTATAAATATTTTGTGATTTACATAGTGATATCAATCAAGCCAAGATAACATAAGGTTTTTAATTGTATTGGAAATAAACATCAGAAGATCATAACTTCTTAATAAATAAGGTGTTAAGTAGGGAAAACAGTGCATAAATTCAGGATTTAACTGTGATCTGGTACCTAGAATTAAATCAATAGTTTTGTTTGTCATGAAAGTCTCCCTAGTATAGGAGTGAATTTGTATGGAATGAGAATTGTGCTGTTTTATTTTAGGAATTTTAGAAGGGAAGAAGTAGTGCAGTCAGGATAGATTAGAAGTCCTCACAAATTAGTCCTTTACTCAGAATCTAAAATATATCTTTTCTTGAACAGTATATCTATACACGTCAGATGTAGCTTCATTCTGCTTCACTATGGCTACGTCTACACTTGTGCCCTTCTTTGAAGGGGGCATGTTAACAAGGGTGATGGGAGATTACTAATAAAGTGCTGCGATGCACATGTAGCACTTCACTAGGCTAATTCTAGCCCCACAGCTACTTGGAAGTGTCAAAATGAGGAATAAAGGTACTTTGATGTGCCTGCAGCTACATGGCATGTCAGCACTTAGCAGTTGCTGAGGGGGACAGTTAGCCTATTGAGGTGCTGCTTGTGCATCGCAGCACTTCAAGTGCTGACATGCCATGTAGCCGCAGGCACTTCGAAGTGCCTTTATTCCCCATTTTGACACTTCGAAGTTGCTGCAGCGCGAGTGAGGGGGTGTTGAGAATTAGCCTTATGAAGTGCTGCATGTGCATCACAGCACTTCATTAGTAATCTCCCATCACCCTAATTACTGAAGGGGGCAAGTGTAGACAGTCTCTGTGTTGCTTATTATGAGTAGTAGCGAACTTAGTGATCTTACGCACATTTACCATAAATCCTATTTTTCCTTGAACAGATCCATATTAAATCAAGCCAAAAAGAAAATTCTGCTTTTACTACCTAGTTTTGAAAGTGTTGAGACAGTTGAAGAGTCCAGTGGTCCATTTTCTGATTCTGTAAGTATTATGTTAACTCTTCAGATCAGTTAATTGTATGTAATTCTGGAATTGTGCTGGAGATGGTAACAATGTCACATGGAGATACAGTAATGGGTTTTTTTAATAAAGATTTGAGGCTCATTACTGTTTGAGGTAATAGCCACATCCTGAATTAGAAGAATCAGAGGCTGAAAAGCCTAGATGGAGGTGGCATTTGGTAAATAATAACTAGGATTTTATCTTAACTACTGTCTTGTTCTTGTGGAGCATATTTGCAAATGTTTTTATATTTTAGAGGAAACTACAAGAGAAGGTAAACGAGCATTTTTCAAAGACATGGGCAAAATTGAATGTTATGCAGAGTTTCATTAAACATCTACTTTATGTACAATAAACACATTTTTTATTTCTCTTTAAACAGACAGAAAATTCCCAGTGGGATCCAAAGATTAGTGGACTAGAAGTAAAATCAGGAGGAAAAAGGGATTCATTGCTGGCACAGGCCAGTGATCTAAAAGACAAGACTACCACTAATCATGTAACAACAGCAAAAGTAAGTTATATACAAATAGATGTAATAAAACTTAACATTACTTTAACTTTCTTCAACAAGAGACTATCTGGTTGCTATGTTTGTATCTTAGGCTCACTAATCTGAAGAAAGCCATCTTAATCGAAGTTGGCTCTTTGTTTTTTTTCCATGTTCAGATTATTTTCTAGTATTTTTGGAAATCTTTTTTGTTATTTCTGTGGAAACTTAAGGTAAAGAAGGTTTTCTGAGGAGTGGGCTTACAAGCAAAGTAACCTAAACTTAAACATGTAAACCACTACAGCCCTGGGCAAAATTGCTATTACCATAAAGAAGGATACATGGGATCTAGCAGAGTGCTCTGACACACTTCTGGTTACTATCCAAACTGTGTTTAAACAGATGGAGAAGGTCTGTCAAGTAAGTGTCTTGAAAACTCTGAAGGCTTTTAATCCTAGCTGACCCAGGATCACTGGTAGTTGTAGAAGTTCAGGAGAAGTTGAAATTAAGGAAAAGCCCACCCAACAAACTAGCTCTGTTGGGGCTCAAGGCCTACACATCCACTTCACTGCCGTTCTGTATGGCAAGCTACCAGACATTATTCACCAAATGTAGTTTCCTGGTATAGGAGAGAGTGACTTCCTTTCAGGCAAAAGTGCCACGGGACGCTGGGAAGAATTAAAAGAAATTTTTAAGAGAAGACAAAACAGCTGTCAGAACAGCCTTACAAGATGCTATGGCCTCCTACAGCATGGCCACAGCTATCGTTGGAGTCAGCATCCAGAATAGAGGGGGAAGTTCAGAGCACTGTGAGACGCATCCAATTCAAGGGGGTGGCGCTCCTCACCAGAATCTTTGAAGAACTTGAGGGCCACTGTTAGATCACTGAGGATTTCCGCATAGACTCTATACAGGAAGTGCTTACAAATACCAGTCTCAAAAGAAACAGTGGGTTTGCCCATACTTTCAGAGCAGACAGCTAGTTTTTCCATAGTAGAAATTATCATGATACTCAGGGGCTAAGTCTACATGGGTAGCTTCTGTTGACAGAGAAACCTTGGCAGTGCCTCTCAACATATTGTGTCCACACATTAAAGTGTCTCGAAAGAGCAAGCCACTCTGTCAACAGAGAGCTGCTGGACTGCCCTGCCCTCTTTTGACAGAACGGCTAACCAGAAGCTCTGCAAGCAGGACTGCCCTGCAAACCAGAAGCCCTCTGTCGATGGAAGTGTCTGCACGGGTATTCAGTCGACAAAATACTGTTGACAGAGGCTTTATACCTGGTCAAGGAGAGATATAACATTGCCAGCTGTACAGCTGACAGAGTGCTTTAACTGTGCAGATGCTTGTTGAGTTTTGTTGATTAAAAGCCCAGTTTTGTCAGTGTCTGCCCATGTAGCTGTAGCAAGGGAGACCCGCAGAGAATCCAGAGTTTCTCAAAGGGTGTTTATATTCTTACCTGCTTGTCAGATGCCTACTTCAGCACAATCTTCCTGAGGCTTTTGGACCTTCTGTTTCGAGCCTCTCTTAGAATGGGCCTTCACTGTCGTCTTCAGAAGTAAATGTTACAGCTGTAACCAGATGTTCGAAAGGTCAGGCCATCCCTTCACAGAGGATCAAAATGAATAACATAATGTATCTCACTGTGTTACTACCTGGTTGATGTACCTCTTCCACTGAACATTGACCCTCATTCCACCACATCATAAGCTGCATTCTCTGCCTGCTTCAGGAATACGTCATTATGAAATCTGTAAGGCAGCAATGTAGAGTAACCCACTAATATTTGCGAAACAATACATGGGTACATAACTGCCAGATCAGATGCAAAGTTGAAGAGAACAGTGCTCCAGTCTGACTGAGGCAGCTGGTGCTCCCATTTAATGCCATTCTGAATGAATATTGTATGCCAGCCATCTGCACTACAATTCATACAGACAGAAAAAAAAAATCTTACAGTATGTGTTGCTTGAAGATGCCATCCATGTAGATGCCCTGACCTACTCTTCCTTCCCTCTTTTTAGATTTTTCTAGCAGACATGGGCTTTTAATTGTGAAGGACCTAGAGGAGGGTCATGGCCCACTCCACTTCTGTACACTCACATGGTAACATGAAGAGGCATAGGGTATATGGACACTGCTATTAAAAATAATCTAATCTCTCATACATGACGTGCAGGTGTCTACAGAAGGATGAACCCTGACTGTAATATCTCTTAAGAACTCCAGTTATGATAGATTAATATTCCATTTTGGGATGGTGTATTGGGGTACGGTAACATCATTAATGGTATTTGTTTTATTGTTTTTAAACCAATTTATTTTTCCTTTCCATAGTTGAAACTAGAATTTTCATCTACAAAGACAAAACAAAGCAAGACACTTTTGGAAGAAGAGAAGTCTGTTGATTTTATTGTTATTCCGCCAGAAACAAAAGAGAGGGTGTTGACAGAACACCAAAAAGAAGTTCTTAGGACAAAGAGGTTTGTAATTCATACCATTGATAATAGTGGTTATATTATGTATTGATTAGGGCAAACTTCAAATGTAATGTACTCATTCATCATAAGCTTAAACAGCTTATTAATTTTGCATCTTTTGATACTCCATGGAAGTTCCAGAGCTTAAAGCTAACAACAAAGGATCTCTTGAAGCACAACATCAGAGTTGTTTTGTCCTGTCCCTTAAAGATAACTGTTTCTCAATCTGACTTTACACTTCATTCATTGATAGTGTTTAAGGTCCAAACTGACCCTAATTTGATCTGTGCAGCACAGGCTGTAGAATTTCACCCAGCGACTCATGGTTAAAAATAGTAAGATGGTAGTCAAAATTGAAATAGGGAATGTCTTGAGAGGGAAATATGATTTAACAAGTATAAAAGATCAGAAAAGAACTTTATACTCGTATGCAAACATTGAGCACTGATGATTGAAACAAACTTGGACTACAAGAAGTCTCTCAATACTCATCACAGTGTGGCTACAACAGGATTAAAAAGAAATGTTCCCTCTAATTTTTTCCATCTATCTGCAGAATAAATTTTATTAGGTGTACCAAGCCATGTATTGATGTGCACTGCCAGCTCTGAGCAACTGTAGGCACTCTGCTAATCATCTGGGTGGCACCTAGATCTCTCCTGGGTGGCTGCCTATGAATTACAGGGAACATTGTTTAGGAATGTAAATAATTTTGTGAGGACTTGGTATATGCTTTTGTGTAGGATTTCCTTAATGAGAATTTTCAGTGTTGGAATGGTGTTTAGCTAAATTACATGTGTTCTCTCACTAGAAGTTCTAAGATAAAGCAACACCTACCTGAAATGGTATATTTTTATTCCAGAATTGATATTCCAGCTATGTACAATAATCTGGATGCATCCCAAGATAATACCGTGTTTTCTCAATATGCTAAAAGCCAGGAAGATTCTTTGTAAGTATGATATACCAAGTAGGATTGTGGTGACAAGATGGTTTTTAAGTTTTTTGCTTTAACACAACTAATGTAGTTCTTTTTATATTTTATTTTTATTTTATTTTATTAGAGATGAACCACCCTTAATAGAAGATCCAAAAGAAGATACTGAAAACAAACCTCAGGTATTTTCACCATTTAATAGTATTGGAAACGCTAGAATTATAGCTTCCTTAAGGATGCTTTGTAGTTCATTTGGAAAAACTAATTTTATCAACAATTATTGAACATTTGTGTGTGCACATAAGCCAACAAAAATATTTCCAGCAATAATCAAAATGTATAGATGGGCAAGATAGAGAGATTAAGCTTGAGAATTTATTAGAATTTGATTTTAAGGATTTTTATAGACTATCTGGGAAGGCTGTTTTATGGGATTCCTGGGGGCAGGGACAGGACTGAGGAAGAAAGCTGTGTTAATAAATTCAGTATTTTCAGAACATTTGCTAATCTTGTTTGTTTTTGCAATGTAATTTAACTGTTTTTTATATTCAGTTTTCTCAATTTACTAGATTAACTTCAACTGCAGAAATGGTATAGGCATATAAGACTAGTCTTTATATGTCTAGTGTTTTTCTTAAATGCCTTCATTAATTCAAATGATCTCATCTGAGATGAATTCTAAATGCAACAGAGAACCAAATATTTAAATGGATGCCGAATTCAGGACAGAGGAAAATTGGTATAACAGATTATGTACACCAGTTACGCTTCCTTTTCCTGCACCTTACTTAGCTCTTTAAGGCTGGTGTTCTGTCTCTAAAAGTTTTATTCAGACAAATTCCAGAGCCCCTGTCTTGTATCCAGAATATAGATCTTAGTAACAGCTCCTAATTATCTTCAGAAAATTCTGCACTGTACGTTTATGAAATATTAACATGAATGTAAAGAAAAACAATGTAAACAGTATTTGAAGTACTATGAACTTTGAAGCAAAAGCTAGTAGGTAGTAAGTTTATTGGTGTTTTGTCTACAGACTTTGACAAAGTCTTCTGCTCCCCTTGGGCTAAACAAATAAAACAAATATCGCAATATAAAATATGCCCATTACACTGGAAGAGCTTTTTGAAAAATTGTGGCTAACAAAGAACAATTTGTAGTGTTTCAGGTCGCTGGCTGGTTGGAAAATCATTGTCATCATTTAGGCAGAACAGTAGTTTGCTTTATTTCAAATCCAAAAGGGATTGCATTTTTTGTGGGTTTATGATGTGAGTAGCAAAATTTTGAAACTTAACTTGTCCTTTCAGGATGAGAAACCAAAGAGTGATGTGCATAATACTACACATGAAGACACTGGGAACTGCACATCAAGTGAGCCTCTGGAGAACTCTGTGAATATTGAAGACAAATCCGTCACTCATATTCCAGAAGGTTCAGGTTCAAATTGTGAAGAACATTTGAAAAAAAGCATAACTGAAATGGTTGCAAAAGAATCTTTAATAAGAGAAGATTCAAAAAAACATACAACTGAAGCAGTTGCAAAGGAGTCTTCGTCTGGATATGAAAACACTTCAAACGTCAGCAGCAGTTCATCTTCTAGCGATGTAATTTCTGGAACACCACAACCTGTAAGCCGAAGACAGTCCTTTATTACTTTGGAAAAGTTTAATAGTTCAGAGAACAGACCTTTTAGCCCTTCTGCACTGAATAGACTATCAGGAGCATCTGGGACTGGTGCTGTTCTAGATAAACAGGAAAGCACAGATTTATCAAGGACTCCCTCCAAAATAGAAAAACCTAAAGAGGAGAATAAAAGTTCTTCAAAATCTGAATTGGAAGGAACGGTTATTGGGATAAAAAGATCAAGTCGCAGGCAAAATAAAAAAGAGCATGGAGAAATTAGGCAATCCAAGCTAACAAAATTAGAACAGGAGAAAAGTATACGGGAATCTGCTGTTGACACACCTTTGGAAAATAAATCTAGCACACCTAGTCAAATGGAGGAGAAAAATTGCATGCCAGATACTCTGATACAGGCTCCCAATTCTACAGTAATAGAGAGTACAACAGAATATAAACAATTTGTGGATGGCATGGAAGAGGAGGAAAAGTGTAGAGGACCAAGTTTGGATTCTAAAGAAAATACACCACCGATAGTTCCTGTATCAACTGATCAGATATCTAATGATGACAGTCAGGTTCCACAGATGTCACATAATCAGAAAATACTAAGACGTTCTTCAAGACGACGGTCAGAAATTTCAGAAAGTACAGCAGATAGTCAAGATAAGGAAAACAGTCAGCAACGAAAGGACAAACGTAAAGAGGATGAAAAGTCTTTTCAGAAGAAGTCGCCACATATAAAAGAGGACGCATCCCAAAAGCAGAAATCTGTTTCTGAAAAAGCTACAGATAGAAAAGAAAATGCAAATAAAAAAGAGTGCAACTTCCACGAGACGACTACTGCAGAAGACACTGCCCCAAAGGAGTCTGACACTTCAAGATGTATTGAAGAGGAAATGAACACACATGCTAAGAAATCTGAAAGTGATAATCTGAAATCTGAAAGTGATAATCTGAAATCTGAAAGTGATGATGTTCAGGATTCTGGTTTAGATACACCAGGTCACAAGAACATAAGAGGGCGCACCAGGTATCAGACAAGAAGAGCTTCACAAGGATTGCTTTCTAGTATAGAAAATTCTGAATCTGATAGCTCTGAGACAAGAGAAGAAAATACCAAAAGGAAAAGATCTGGAAAATGGAAAAATAAAAGTGATTCTCCTCAGAGCAAGGCGAAAGAGAGAGAGAGCCAAAATCAGGATCAAGCTTTGCAAGAAATAGTAACCGAAACTGAGAATCTATCTGATGTAAAAAATAAAGTTGAAACAAGTTCTGAAGTTGATAAAGATACTGTATTAATTTCTCAGTCATGTGAAGTGAAAAACAAAAATGTTTATACAGCTGTTAATGAATTTACAGGAAGTATAGACATAGCAAAGACCTCAGTTAATGGGCAGAACACAAATATAGAACAAAATAAAACCAACATATTGGTAGAAGCTTTCATGAGGCCATGCATATCTGAACCAGTTTTGAAAACAAGACAGGCAAGTAAGTCACCTGGTAAGCAAAGACTTACAGAAAGCTATAGTACAATCATTCTGTCTGAGTCTGCAGCAACATCTACCACTTCAGATGCTGTTCTTTCCCCTGAAAAATCTTTGCAGAAACTTGAGTGCCAGCACAAAAGAAGCAAGAGGATGAGAAGATCAAAGAGCTATAATTGCTGTGGTGAAAACTCTCACCAGCAAGACAAGTCTTTTACTGAATTAAAACATTCAGTTAACCATGCACAAGGTGAACATAAAAACTCATGTAGTCAGATAGCTATGACTGAATTAGAAATGGCTAATGATTCTCATTTTGAAGACAGGCTCTCTGTGGAACCTTGTGCAATGAGTACACCATTGTTTCCTATTAAGAAATCTTGTCTTAAGGATTCAGAAAGAGCCATAAAATCTGAGAATGGTTTGGAAGGAACTGCTTTTCCAGTGGAGGAAGATCTTGAGAAACTGTCATGTATCAAAAGTAAAATTTGTGATCCAGTAATTCAGGATCTGGAGCCCACCACTGCAGTTGACAGTACTGAAGAATGTTTTTCTGGCTATGTTTCAAAAGAACATGTAGAAAGTGAGACTGGCACAGAAGCAGAAGCTACAGAAAAGGAGGAATTGAGTCAAAATGTGCAAATGGAGGAGATATCTGATACAGGTACTGGTAACAAACCTGACCAAACAAAGATAAATGAGCCAAAATATGATCAGAATGATGAGAAAATGACTAAGGACACTCCTATAGAAGAACACAGTCCACAAGAGATGGAGGAAGGTTTAATATTCACTGGAACTGCTGAAGCAACAGAAAATATAACCTCAGATCAGGAAGGTGCAGAAGAAAATAGTAATGTGGGTTCTCCTCAGAAGTTGAAGGAATTGGATTTTGTAGCTTTGGTTAAAGTTGATGAAAGCCCTAATGGAGTGCAAACACGCCACAATTGGTCTCCTTCTGCTTCTCCATCCACCAGTATTTTAAAGAGGGGAATAAAAAGGCATCAAGAGGATGATTCCCCATCTCCTGCTAACAAGGTAATTCAAACTTGTTCGCACCAAGCACTTGTAAGTGTATGTAGACAGTGTACTGAGTATTCTGGATGTCATGTATGCCATTATCATGTAATTATATGAAAGTGCTAATAACTTTTTTTTGAAATTAGGCTTTGCCATTTTTTAGGTGTAAATGCTGACAAGTTTTATCTAAACAGGGATCTTTCTGTGTGGTTTTTGCCTTGGACATGGCAATTGTCCACTCCTGCTCATCTTTGTTTTTGCAGTGGGATTTATTTGGAGGGACAGGATGATCAGGGCATGCACACAACTTCAACCTCAACTGAAAGTGGGTATATTGAATCTATAATAAAAGCTTCTGTTCTTCCGAGTATTGGTCAATGAAGTTAGTTTGTATTAAATGAAACTGTTTATGTTGTCTTGTCTAACTAAAAGCATGTTCCCATGCCAATGTCATCATAGTCTCATAGACTAGACAGGGCCCAAATTTCCTTTAAACATAAGCAACCATTACAGGCCTTCTGAAATCATAACCAGACCTGGGGGGAGGGACAAACTTTGCAGTATAGACTGCTTCCCATTTTTGGTGGACAGATCATTACAGATGATGCTTGCTTTGCATTAGAAGTTCAGTTTTTAACACTCAGTGACATGCCATCTCCATCCTATTCTAGGGTAGAATTTTTATGGAATGTGAGATAAATTGGACATAAGTTTAAGTTGGTGTTCTTGCATTTCCAAATTTATACAACTTATGTTTTTTCCCCACGATAATCAGCTGTTTCAATGTTTCAGAATAATTCTAACGGCATGCCACCTTTACCCAGCATAAGAATATGAAATTCAGTGGTCCAGTGTGTTCTCAATGTTTCTTTCAGGATATTGAGAAGGATCAGGGTAAATGTCTATTTACCAAAGATCCAACCCACTATCATTATATAGTGTGTATATATAGTTCCTACCTCCATACCCCCTTTCAAGCCCCATGTTGAGAATGTCTAAAATTAACCAAGGTCAGTAATACACTGGATGACAAAAATATGTATTACACACTTTATTGTCCCATTTCATCTTACTGCTACAGTAAATCCTCGAGTTACGTGGGGGTTGCATTCCTACAAATTTGTGCACAAGTCTTAACTCTCACTAAAGTGAGTTACGCGCAACCTGAACCCGCGTATTTTGAGGGTTTACTGTACTCTTTCCCTCTTAGTGCTTTCAGGAACTCATGTTATGCTCTTTACCTTTGTGCTTTTTTTTTAATGCCACTCTCCTAAGTGGTGGTTGGATATTAGCAGCACCCAAGTTGTTATGCAGTATGACTTTGGTATTTTTGAAGAAAATAACTACTAATGCAAATTCATTGTACAGTTAGCACCTCACTCTCTTGTGTTTCACTGGGAAATCCTTTACCAAGTTTTTAGCTTTTCCTGTATGATTAAAACCCCCAACTTACTATGGTATTAAATGTTCTCCACTGAAATACAGGTTTGTGAATCATGTCTAATGAATGCAACAATTTGAAGTCTCCAACTGTAGCTCTGTCTGATATGAAACTTATTTTACGAAGTATTTGTAATAATGTAAATTCTATTTAGTTATAAAAATCGTTTAAATCTTTAAACAGATTCGTCGAGTCTCTTTTGCAAATCCAATTTTTCAAGAAGGATTGGCAGATGACATCGATAGGAGAAGTCCTGTTGTTAGATCTCATTCTTCAAATAGTTCACCATCTTTGCGAAGTTTTAAAACTTCATCTAATTCACAAGCCAAGGTAAACTGTACTTGTTTTAACTTCTCAGAACAGTTGTTGCTGTGTAGCAGTACAATCTGTATATCCTAGTTTTTATATCATTAACGTATGCCTGCCTTATCAGAGCTAGTTTGCGCAACTGTAAACTTAAGTATAAACAGTTCCAAGAATGTCCAATGTCTAGAACAGTCTTTAGAATTAGTAAGTGGGGGGGAAAAAACACTTTTGTAGTCTTGTTGATTCTTTCTTCATCTTCTATGAAATGAGGAGCTTTATGTTAAGATAACTAAAATCCTATGACTACGATCCTGAGAGATCTTTTTTCCTCTTTTCCATCCAGCATATTACCACTCCAACCAAAGGACTTCTGTCCCCAGGATCTCGTAACCCTAAATTTAAGAGCTCAAAGAAGTGTTTAGTAAGAAGTACTTCAGTTCATGTATTTCCTCTCTATTGTCTCTTGTATTCAATTTTTATGATACTTAATAAATTAATTTTTTTGTGCTGTTCAAGATCACTGAAATGGCTAAGGAGTCCCTGCCATGTCCTACAGAGAGCGTATACCCTGCACTGGTGGGCTGTAAAGCTCCAGTTGACATAATTTTACCTCAGATTACATCAAACATTTGGTAAGTGGCTGTTCCTTTCAAAACTAGAGATTCTTAGTACACTTGCATGGATTTTATAAACTTTTTCTGTTAGGCTGTATCAGTTTCTAATTCTACCATCCATCAGAGGCACTTCCTTTTAAAAAAGGAAAAACAAAACACCACCACCACCCGGGGGTGGTCAAGGACATTGTATGGTGAAATTTAGTCTCCTTTTGCATCTAATAGAATTTTTCAACCCTTATTCTCACCCTATGAATACAAAATAGGTGATGGCAAATTCTTTCAAGAATGCACAGAGGTATCCCCAGCTGCAAAAGCAGCATTGAGGGCACTATTCTGGTTTAGCTGCTAGTATCTTTACACTTCATTACGTACCTGTACTCCAATAGGGAAGAGACAAATTTTTTTTCAGTCTGCTTATATTAGTATCATTTATTTAATATATTTTTGGTGTTCTAGAACACTAGAAAGTGTTCCCTGGGCTATATTATACAAGATTTTATTACAGAGCTTATGGTTTTGCAGGTGCATTTAAGTGATCTTTCTTTTAGCTTTTGATAGATATAAATATTGTATTATGAATGTGCCAGCTTTCAACAGAGCTAATATTAATATGGTTGATACTGCCCATCTGACCTATCTTCATATTTTATCAAAAGTTGTCAAAGGTGCCATTTCTGCAAGTGCTGCTTTGTATGGTGAGCAAATGTAAGCGTTTCAAGATGTGAAAGAGCATTATTTGATTTATAAAATTTGGATGAGTGTTTCCAGTGCTCTACTATGCTCAGCTAATTTTGCTTTTGTTTTTTTGTATCTGAAAATGTGCCAAAAGGTATCTTCTTGGAGTTACCACAGGACCTGTTCAGAATGACCTGTTTCTTAAATACTGCTTTTTCCAACTGTTACTGAATTAGATTTAAAAACCATTCATTTAGAAATAATTCAGTAAACTGCAGAGATTTTTTTTCTGCCAGAAGGAGTGATCCGCTTTGACTCTCTCCTTTCTTTATATGAATGCAAAGATACGCATTCCAGCAAATTTTCTTGCTGGCTCTCAGTCTGTGAAGAGAATGTGGTTCTAACAACCCGTCTTCCTGTCTTAGAAAGAATAAATATACTGAATCCCTTTCTTTTCTTAGGGCAAGAGGTTTGGGACAGCTCATTCGAGCAAAGAATATTAAGACAGTGGGTGACCTGAGTACTCTGACAGCAGCTGAAATCAAAACTCTTCCTATCCGTTCTCCTAAAGTTTCCAATGTTAAAAAGGCTCTTAAAGGATATCATGAAAACCAGGTATAGTTATTTTATATACTACAGAGAAACAGACATTATCTTGAAGTCCTGCATTGCTAATTTCACAGGAGATCTGAATTTTTAAAAGTATCAAAGTTATCACACTTATTTCTGAGAGTGGCTAAAATACAATATTAAAGCCAACGTTAAAACATAATTATGAGTTTTCAAGCTGAGTATGAGAGCAACAGTGAAAATTGTCAAGACTTGCATCTCATTCAATTTTCTATTTGGCGATGATAGCATTTTGTTAAGAGAATAGCATACTCTTTTGTTCTGCTAAGAAGCCTGAAAGTTCATACGGTTAATAGGATTTTTAAATGTCATTACAATGAAGTCTTAAAATTTGAAACACCACTAGTTTGAGTCCAGTATGGGCAGTAACTGGTTGGATTAAAAAAGGAACTTGTGATGTCGATCAGAGTTCTTAAGTCTGTCACATGCTTTAATATTGACTTAAAATAAAATATTAACATTCGTTGATTAGTACAACATTCACACATGGCGCAAACCAGCTTAGTTTGCGTGCTGCCAATATCACACAGGTCTCATTTTTATTAAAGTAATGAGTACATGTAATATGGTTAAGTAGCAGTTGTGTATAAAAACTGAAATTACAATTGACTTTTTAAAATATAAATATTTCCCACTATGTGATTTCAGACTGCTTCCTTTTGGGGAAGAAAAAAAATCTTTCCTTTTATGATCTTTTTCCTAATTAAATCTGTAGGTGAAGGCTCGTGGATTTGATGAAATTGCAGCCCTTGAAGACAGAGAGAAGCCAGAAAATCTCATAGATGAGAGACCCTTTTCCGCAGATGATGAAAGACTAGAAACAGGTAAACAATGCATTGTCTTGTTTGACATCAGATTTGGGTTTTGTCACTTGCTTGCCTGTTCT
Source organism: Carettochelys insculpta (assembly GCF_033958435.1). Classification (NCBI taxonomy): domain Eukaryota; kingdom Metazoa; phylum Chordata; order Testudines; family Carettochelyidae; genus Carettochelys; species Carettochelys insculpta. Next base: position 48,573,580 of record NC_134144.1, on the reverse strand, counting down.
TGTCATAAGTATAATTTGTAACTTTCCTAGTTCAAGTAGGGTGACCGTTCAGTTAAACCATTAATTCATGTGTGTGATGGTAGTTTCTTAAAACTCCAGTGTAATTGAATTGTGTTGGTTTCGGGAAGCATCGCTTTCATCAGTACTTTGCTATAAATCATAGATACTAGTCAAAACCTGAATAGAAGACTTTTTTGTAATAAACATACTAACAAATTCATATCTATGGACTATTTTTAATTTTTTTCCATCCAGCAGCTGAATTATGTTGGCGTAAATGTGATGTAGAAACATAAAGCTTAATTTTTCATAGCAAAAACTCAGAACGCGTCCATGTCAGTGAATTTCTCTTTAAAAGTAAGAAATGTTTACAATAGTGTGTTAATCATTTTTTCTATTTTTTTGTAGTTTTGAGTACACCTGTTGCTTTGGGCACAGATGGTCAGTCCACAACAGATCTCTTGAGCCAGGTCAGTGCACTTGCTGTTCAGCTAACCTCTGAAGATCTCCACAGTTATTCAGGAAGCCAACTTTTTGAAATGCAAGAGAAACTTGGTAGTATGGCAAACTGTATTATGAAAAATCTACAGTCCCGTTGGAAGTCACCACCCCATGAAAGCTCTGTTTAGTCATTTTATACTTGAAACACTTTTCAAGAAGATTTGGATATATGACAGTTTTTTTTAAAAACTAATTTTATTTTTGACTGGCAATATGAGATTCTGTAAAAACCAGTCAATGGCAATTTTTTTAACAGAGGAAGACAATATATCATGGTGTATTGCTTATATTTTTTAATTTGTGGACTCATTTCTATGTTAAAAGTATTTGTTTTATAGCTGTGCATAGTCTTTCAAGTAATTTAAACAATAAACTTGGTAAGATATGCAACAGCAAAGACTGTGAAACCTAACCTAAATATAGTATGTTTAATATTTTTCAAATGTAAAGTGTTTTTATTCCGGTGAAGCCTTATTAAATGTAAAAGATTATATATTTCACAACTCTAATTAATTGAAACCAGGAAGTATTGCCTCATTTTACTTAATGCTCATATGATTTTTTTTAATTGCTGATATTTTGATGGTAATCCCTTCTGGTTTAGACGCCATTTCATATTGAGATATGCTATGCTTAAATAATTCCTTACTACTATCTTCCATATCTCAGTAAGGTCCAGTTATCAAGCACCTGAGTTAGCATCAATTTTTGCATGCATTCTTATAAGCCTCAGACAGGTCAGCAGGTTTTGCTGCAGAATTTCTCAGGCTCCTTTCATGTTCCCTTACCATTTTATGTGCAGCAGTTTTCATCCCACAGGAAAAATATAATACAGTAGATATGGTGTGCACAATTTTGTAAATTATGTATAGACTTGCGGTTGCAGAAGTTGGGTATAATTTATGATTTTGAATTTTGATTACATGGAATGCACTGCAGCTTTTCAAAACCTTGTTTAGTGAGAGTTTCTGGGTTTACTTTGGAAATGTATTTTGTATATAATGTACTGTAGCTTCCAGAATGGGCAGTCACTTAATGTGATTACTGCAGCTGTTTTTTAGGACTTCTGTATGTACAAATAAAATAATGAATAGTATCCTCAAAGTTAATAGTCTTACTTGCAAATAGTAATTTCTTTAGTTATATTGAACAAGAAATGTGGTGTTGTGAAACTTGTCTCAGGTAGTGGTCAGAACGCTACTGGCAAATGCTTCATAAAGGGTATTTCATCCTTGCCTTAATGGTGCTTATTATGACTTACAGCTTCTTCCTTTGTATCTCCTGTCGTTCAAAACTTCTTTCCTTTATAGCTGTCACAATTTTTGGACTGCTGTGCTTTACATATTGAGTCTGTTCTGGTAGGACTGTAGATCGGAAGAAGTGGGTCTGTCCCACAAAAGCTCATCACCTAATTATTTCGTTAGTCTTTAAAGTGCTACATGACTGCTTTTTGTTTTTTTAGTCTAACTGCTGAAAAAGAAGCACTACTATCAGCTCTGTCCTTCAAAATTATCAGAACATGTATTTTAAAAAAAGAGTATCAGCCTTGAAAGCATACTACTCTGGACAAAATTTTGCAACTTGTGCTAGAAACACACAGGAAATCTTTGACACCCAGGAATTCCATGTCTTAAATTTTGCTCAGTAAAGCTGATGATGGTCTCAACCAAGTACCATTGCACATCAGGTGTCTGTCCTTAGCAGTGTGATATTTGCAGCATCAAGGGGCTGTCTGGCAGAGAAGCATCAGCCCAATTCCTTAGGGTAGTCCAGTTAACCAAGTGAGTGACTACACCTCTTTCTCTCACATGAAACTTGCCATTTCTACTGAGAAATCTGACAACGTCCCTATGAACCACTGGTGTCAGTATCATTTTACCAATGAAAACTTGCTTTCTGATAGCCATGATGTCTGCTAGGCAAGTGTTAGAGCTCAGGGCACTTCCTGTGCCGGAAACCTTTACTGTATGATGCATGAGGAGAAACGAGCTCAGAATTCCAGAATCATTTATTCTAACAGTGAGCTCTTCTTTCCAAGCTTCCTGTAAAAAGGGTACCGCCTTCATTCTATCTAAGGGTGCAACATCCCACCAAGGAGAAGTACTACATATTAAATGTCTGAAGAACTCTGGAAAAAGTTACCTCAAGTATACAGAGTCCAGGAGGAGAGCAGGGGTCCTGTTGTATTGTTCCATCTCAAATGGCAAGGACTCAGTGTTTCCAAGTCCTCTATTACCAAGTAGATTAACTCTCACATTGTGACAGGGTAGAAGGCATAGGCAGTTCCAGTTCTAGAAGGGATCACTCTTTGCAATCTTTGACCTCATGGGCAGAACAAAGTAATACATCCAGAAACTTCTAAGATAGTCAAATGATACCACACTTGTGAAGCATTACAAGGTGGACTTCCTGCCCTCTGCAAAGGCATCCTTTGACAGGACGATGCTGCAGGTGGTGTCCAGGAAATTATTTTGCCCTTTGAGCAAAGAATACAAACAGAGGGATACTGTTTTTCCTTTTTTCTGATCTCTTCTGTAACCTTCTCTACATCTGTTCACTGCTTGCTACTTTAGACTTCAAGAACTAGGGGGGAGACAGAGCTCCAGAATTCAAAATTTCTTACCAAGAATTTTCTTTCTACTAACAGCCTCTCCCACAATTCTGTCTGCTCCAGATGGAGTCAAAGGTCAGATATTAAATGGAATCATTACTATAAACTTTAGATCTTTGGTTCAATGTACATAGTAATTTAATTTAACATATATTTCAGAAATAATGTTATGCAAGTTTTACAGCTTTGGTATAACTTCTCTGGCCATAAGCTGAGGGGACGTAGCCAGGTTTTGCAGCTCATCTGCTTTCTTGAGCTACAGCTCGAGGTGAACAGTTTAGCCATCAAGAATTGTAAAACAATTAAAAGAAATTATGGGTAAGAGAGCTCTCTTCTGCAGGATTATGATGTCATTGTATAACAACTGAAAACCGCTGGTCCTCAGACTGTAAGTTTGCTGAAAGTAAGAAACATACATAGACAAAGTGCTACTTGACTGTTTTTTTGTTTTGATAGACAAAGGAGAGACTTCAGTTTTCTACAGATATTAGTTAGGCCGCTTGGACCACTTCACCGTAAAATTTAACCTGCTGATAAATGGAACATAGAAATTTTCACATTGGATCGTTAGATCACTGGTACCTGTACAGCAGTACTCAGTCTGTTGGGCCAGCACCATAAGTGCTTAGAGTGTGTAAAAAACACGTAAGGGGCTAATAAAGAAATAATTTTCCCATAATTTCTTCTCACACCCATCAGAGGACATGTAATGTCCTGAAGCATTTTTGTTTGTTTACATACCTTTCAAACCTGTGGTTTAAAAAAAAAACTAACTGTTCTCATCCACATGAATATACTTATCAATTCTGCTTAAAGTTATGGCCTCTGCAATATCTTGTTACAGTTGAATAAATACCTTTGGATATATTTAGTTCAAGGATTTTCGGACAAGATTGTTTTGTAGCAAGACTGTTTTAATATGCAGATTTGTACTGTTCTTGATCCAAAGTTAATGCATCAATAATACTGCAAAAATGTGAACTTAGTAGTCACTAATTTACAGGGAAACAGCTTTCTGCCTTCACCACAAGGAGTGGAAAAACACATGCATCAGCGCTCAGCAAGCAGAAGAGAGGAGAGGCTTTTGCCAGGTTACTTTTTGGCTGGTTTGAGATGTTAAGTTTGTGTTGCTTATTTGAAACAATAAATACATTTCATTTTTAGAACAGCATAGACAAATGCAAGGGTGCATGATAGGAATACAAACAAAGTTGCTGATGTTTTCTAAATTATATTTGAATACTGTGAAATTCAGTTGAATTCCAAACCGAAAGGTACTCAGAACCCTTTTGGTGACTGTTGTGCTTGCTTAAAAATAAACCAGGGAAGATGGCATTGTAATTAAAATGCTTCCCTAGGGACTACTATTGTGTTAGCAAACATTATTTGTCAGAGATGAATTGCAAATATGTTTAAACATTTTCTTCTATATATTTTTTCTCAGTATGCCAATTCATTGGACACTATCAGTGGGAGAAACAATCAGCACTTTAAAAAGTATTCATTTATATTTGCCTGTCTGATATGTGGTAAATACAAAATGCCTATGTTTTGACCATATAGATATGCTGTATGGAAGGCTAATTTTCATTTTAGACAGCTTCTACATAATTGGCTGGAAGCATGCCAGTCTTGCCAGTCCTCTGTACAGTCCCATACATCCAGCCTTCATCAATAGCTTGGACATTTACAATTGCATCTCCATCTTTGAAGGAAACTTCATCAGCATCAGCTGCCGTGTAGTCATACATGGCACGGTAGGTTTTCTGTTTGTTTAAAAAAAAATACAAACATGTTAGTCATAACTTGCCACAAACTGTAACAACATATAAGGTGGCAGTTTACCAACCAAGGATGCAGTTTTGTGTCTATATGGCTGTAAATAGTTAGCCTTAGTTCTCCCAACATGCTAAATAAGCTCTGTACATTGTTGGATGCGCTGTTCCAGTTTCCATCAAGATGTTCCATACCTGAACATCCTGGGATGAGAGAAGAGATTATTTTGGAGGTCACACAGTATATAATCCTTAATGTCAACTTCATTAAGGAGGCTGCAGCCCAAAAAGGATTTCCTGTCGTAGTGTATCATTTGGATAGCTTTGAATGGCAGGCCTATACGAAGCTCTAGCCACCAATTTTGAGCTCCGCTCCCCTGGCAGAATTTTTGCTGTGGGCAGCACTGTATACACCTTGCATTCCCCCTGGACTGACCCTGCTATGAGCGCAGTTAGAACATGTCATGTAACTTGCATACCCTGAACTAATGGTAATAAATATGGTCCCTGTCTTTAGATTGAAAAAGCAGTCTCTAGAGGATAAGAAGACTAATATGTAACTTTCTGATCTGGGCTGCAGTATATGCCATTCCTGTTACTGTAAGCTGTATCTTTTTGCCCAGACCTTTTGCTGTCAGTCTGGAATGATGGCACATCTGCTACTGAATTAGTTTCTGCATGTTGTGGGCTTTGGAGGTTCCTCACTTAAGCTGCGTCTACACGTGCACGCTACTTCGAAGTAGCGGCACCAACTTCGACGTTAGGCGGCGAGACGTCGAAGTCGCTAACCTCATGAGGAGATAGGAATAGCGCCCTACTTCGACGTTCAACGTCGAAGTAGGGACTGTGTAGACGATCCGCGTCCCGCAACGTCGAAATTGCTGGGTCCTCCATGGCGGCCATCAGCTGGGGGGTTGAGAGATGCTCTCTCTCCAGCCCCTGCGGGGCTCTATGGTCACCATGGGCAGCAGCCCTTAGCCCAGGGCTTCTGGCTGCTTTTGCGGCAGCTGGGGATCTATGCTGCAGGCACAGGGTCTGCAACCAGTTGTCAGCTCTGTGGATCTTGTGTTGTTTAGTGCAACTGTGTCTGGGAGGGGCCCTTTAAGGGAGCGGCTTGCTGTTGAGTCCGCCCTGTGACCCTGTCTGCAGCTGTGCCTGGCATCCCTATTTCGATGTGTGCTACTTTGACGTGTAGACGTTCCCTCGCTGCGCCTATTTCGATGTTGGGCTGAGCAACGTCGAAGTTGAACATCGACGTTGCCAGCCCTGGAGGACGTGTAGACGTTATTCATCGAAATAGACTATTTCGATGTCGCTACATCGAAATAAGCTATTTCGATGTTGGCTGCACGTGTAGACGTAGCCTTATTGATGAAGACCACTGTCGTTTGTGCGATATCTGACAAACTAGTTAAGCTTGGGGAAGTTGAACCTGTTCTCCGAACCTCCTGAGATTTTGGATGCTGAAGCCAATAGAAGGCTATATGGGGTATAAATAGTATTATAGGTTGAACCTCTCTAGTCTGGCACCCTTGATCAAATCGCAGCCAAATCAGAATTTGCTTTACCACGGAGGTCAGTATTGTCTATCAGCATTACCATTACTTCCGCTGCTCACTGGGAACTTAAGACATTTAGGGGTAAATCAGAGTGAAATAACAGCACAGTGAAAAAGGGGACAGGTGGCTGTGAACCAATAGACTGTAGAAACTTGGCACATCCATGATAAGTGGACATCTGCTAACTGAAATCATGCCGTACTACAGATGTTGCCAGAGGGGAGAGAGCAGGTCTGGAGAGGTTCAACCGGTAGCATTAAACTGAGCCTGTTCATTTAGTATGGCCATGAAGGGTAAAAGGTAGAAGTGGCTAAAGAAAATTTCACAACCATAATTATACTGTAGCTAACAAAAATGGCTTGGGACTGTCTGCCAACAATGTAAATTTTACTTACACCTGCGGTTGATGGGTGAGAGGGAACAGAAGACACTGTTGTCAGTTGAGTGGCAACAGAAGATGATCTTTGTTGTGGCAGTTCTATAGTTTTAGCTTGTTTGTAAGCCACTGGAAAAGAAAAAGTTGTATAGATGGAAAATGATGTGAAGGAGTACTTCTCTCTCTCCTGCCCCTCTTCTGGGTTCTTCTAGTACTAAGAACTTTTCACGCAAAATATTTTTAAACATGAATAAGTCGTCAGTGGGTAAAAATCAGTTTATTTTAAATGAAACAAATTCCAGCAACTCAAAGTCCCAGCCGTGTCTCAAGATTGTGGAGTTAGGTTTTCACAATGTATCATTAGATTTTTTTTTTTTAATAAATTGAAATTTTCATCTTCATATAAAGTGAGTCAGAGATTTGAACCTCATGATCCAGTAAAGTAAATACAAAGGCTATTTTAGAGATTAGACAAATTCAAATAGTCTGCACAGCTGGGAAGAGAATATGTTGCTTTAACTGCCTCTAAAGTACTATTTTTTTTCCCCAAGGCGGAGGGATGAGAGTAGGCGTTCAACATCCCATCCCACTCATCCCTTTCCTCCCACAATCCCTTTCCTGTAGCAGGCTGGAAGAGAAGGGGGCAAAGACTTCATCTCAATCCTGAACCTCATATTCCCACATTGTAAGCTGTGTAGCAGCAGCTCCCTCCCACAGTCCATTCTTCTAATCAGTACCACTTCCTGGCCAGAAGAAAGACAGCAAAACAGTGAGACATGACCTGTGAAAAGTACAGACTGGGGGACAAAGGGTTCCTGGTAAAGAGGCATAAAGCTGTTGAACCTGGGTTGTCAGCAGGAGGGAATGAACCTGCAACTTTAGGGGCTAACGCTGTGTGCTCTACTGTGTGCGAAAAGCCACCTGCCATGTAGCTAGGGCTGGAGTGCAGAGACTTCACTCTCCCTTATCAGTGGTCTCAGTGCTGTTTTTACCAACTAGTCCGAAGACCATTTATGTCTTTAATAGGAAAGGAATAGGAGCACAACAGTAATTTTGTCTCTTGGAGCAGAGTATATGTGAAGGCCATAAGGGAGTTACAGATGAGTTAGTCATCAGACCTTGCAGCAAGCAAGTGTCCCATCTTCCTTTCTCCAGGCAAGGCCCCATCATTACAACTGAGTATTTCCTTAGCTCGTAGGAATAGGCCTGTCTCATGGTTTTGTTGACCTGTATTTGCAGGTTACATGAAGCACTACTCTGAAGGATGCAGGGTGCTAGCTTACAAAATGCAAGGTTAGAGGAAAGAGTGGGAAACCCAAGTATTTTTCATCCTAAAAGTGTGTTTACTTCCTACCTGTTGTAGTTGTAGTGAAGATACCCCCGTTGCTGTAATAAGACAGGTGCTGATCAGCACCCTCTGAATGCTCAGATTTTTCATCCCCGGCGCTGATGCTTAATGCACTGGCAGAGCGGGATTGCTCCCGGCTGCGACGTTGGGCTTGGACTGGAAGAGAATAAGCAGAAAATAGAGTGAATGACCACACCTCATTTTGCTGCATGTGGCCCTGTTTACCATGGTGGTATGCTGCTACTAAGGGCCATATTTTCCTGTAACAGTGCATTACACTTGATAGCCGTGCAGTTATGGTTTACAGAGTAAGCTGGAGCGAATCTAGCATTGTAGGCATAGACTGGTAAGCAAACGTTACTTATAGTCTCTTGCTACTGCCTACAATTCTAATGGCGAGAGAGCACAGATTTAGAGACGCACCTACAAATACAGTTGCAGCGCTACTGAAGCGACGGGGGGGGATTCATGATAAAGCATAACGTTTTTTTTTAAATACACAGGGCAATCTTTTTATTATTTTTGTTTTCCAGCATTCGCGCCTGCTGCACCTACTGCTCTTCCTCAATTTATAGGGCACATGCTGTACTACACTGTACAGTAGTCAAGTGATACCTGCACTTTATTGGAATAAGGAAAATGGGCTCAACTGTGTTACTAAAATGATAAATAAACTAATCGGGCCATCTATGAACATTAGTGAAACTGGCAACAGAACACAGCTTGCTTTTGTGTCGTTAGTCTTGCTAGACTGGCAGTTCTAAGATCCATACTTTGCAATATGGCTTCTTAAACCAACTTACACACACACACACAGAGAAAACCCCCCCCCCCCCCCCCCCCCCCAGATCTGGGTCAAGGTTGCTAATCATTTTCTTGTTACTGCTTGCACTTTTCTCTAAAAATGAGAGAGAAGAAAATGGGTGGGAGAGAAGAACAAGACTTAACAGCTCCACAGTCTGCTTTAGCTAGGTAATGAAAGAAGCGCAATTGCTATGCAAGCTATAATACAGTGATTTAAGCCAGCAGTAGGCAATACAAACAGTCCAATGCATCTGTGCTAAAGGCATAATACATATGTAACTACTTGAGGTTGAATAAAATGTTTTCTGAAGCGTAGCAATATCAACTACAGTAAACCCTCAAGATAGGCACAACCACGTTGTGGGTGTCTTGGGTTAACACGACTGTCAACCCTGACAGCTCTTGGCTGCTGCTCTTGATAGACGTTTCCCAGTCCCTGGAGCAGAAGGGAGCTGGAAACTAGGCAGCAGCCTGGCTCCTCTCCACTTGCAGAGCTGGGAAACTGACCAGGGCAGTCACTCCAAGGAGTAGGTGGAAGCTAGGAGCCAGCCGGCCCCTGGTTCCCCTCCCCTGGCTAAAGCCAGGAAACTGACCAAGGCTGCTGCTCTGGTCAGTTTCCCCAGCTCTGCAAGCAGAAGGGGGGCCAGGCTGCTGCCTGGTTCCCAGTTCCCCCAGGCTTAGGAGACCTGGGAAACTGACCAGCTCATGTCAGTTTTGCCTGTGCTGGTCAGTTTCCTGGGTCCTGCAAGTGGTGGAGAGATGGGAGCCAGGCTGCCCTGATTCCCAGCTCCTGGCCACCCTGTGAGCCAGGAAACTGACCAATCCTGGTGGTCTGGTCAGTTTCCTGGCTCCTGCAAACTCAGGGAAGCCCGGAACCAGGCAGCCACCTGGTCCCTCTCTCCCCCTAACAAGTGCAAAAAATTGAGTTACGCAGGTGTTGCAGGGACACAACCCCTCTGTAACTTGAGGGTTTACTTTATCCAGTTACTGAGATGTACAACTAGACTGACATATAGCTATGTAGGCTGGGTTTTCAAAAGCAGTTCCAGTTGTGGCAGTTTGTTCCTTAGGCAGGTTTGAAAAGCCTAGTCATATTTCATAAAGTGCTTCCAGAAGTCAGCATGAAGATCTTCTGTTGTATTCCTTAAGCAGTTGGCAGAATTCAGTCCTCATTGGATAGTCCTTATTGAGTAAGTTGATGTGTTCTTTTTTTAACCTAAAAATACACAACACTGTTGAACAGAACTGGTGAACAGCCACTATTGTGAGACACACCAGAAATCATGTGCAAGCTTCTTGACTGAATGTTGTCTTCTGCTGGGTCATAGTCAAAGACTGATCCCGGATTAGTGCGCCACACACGGAGACCTGAAAGGGAAATGTACTGTTTTTACCAACTATCCAGAAGGCCATTTATGTCTTTAATAGGCAAGGAACAGGAACACAATAGTAATTTTGTCTCTTAGAGCTGAGTATATTTGAAGGCCATAAGGCAAGTTTTAAGGAAAGTAAAACCATACTTTTCAATTCTGGCCTTAACACAGACCAAATAATTGTGCAAGGCCCATTCCCTTATTACTCTATCAAATTATGCCATTGAACAGTAGCAGATTTGTCAAGCATGTCTCCAAGATCTTCAAGGTAATGTTCTCCTGTGCTTAGAGAGGAATTATGAATTTATATTGAGTTCATTTGTTTTATGATCTTCCTATATTAAATGTAGGAAAGACCTAGATCAAACAGTAGGGTTCAAGAGTGCTAATAGTGCCCATTTAAGAGAGCTTCCCAACAATTAATGGTAACTAAAATAGCTTAAAGTAACACTGGTGTGATTCAACAGCTGGAAGTTAAAGCTAGAGAAATTCAGACTAGACATAAGGTGAGTATTTTTACTGAGGAGAACTATTTATCAATGTTCATTATGGTATGTGTATCAGTGTCAATTTCTAAACCAAGATTGGATGTTTTTCCTCAAAGATACTCTCAGCCTAGAGCTACACTGTTGTAGCCCTAGCTCGAAAGCAGTTACACAGTGGAAACTGAATTAACTTATTGTGAGGCATCTTACTTTGAACACTGTGCAGGCTACACTGAACCAGAGTTCAAAATAAGTGCTTAATTCAAACTCTTCCCAGTAACCCTCATGTGAACCACTGGTGTGAAGCTACCTTTGTGTGTGTCGCAAAATCTTCATGGTATTTCACCTACAATGAAAAAATAGACATGTCCAGCCCTCTGTAGCTACTACTGGTCTTTCTCCTTACCTTGAATTAATAGCTAGTAGCTATGTGCATTGGAATCTCTGGACTTCAGCATTATGAAATACAAGAATCAGGAAAATCCTAAAGATGGGTGTCAGTGAATTACCATGAATGAAACACCGCCTTCAAAATACCCCAGCAGTTTTGAGCATGGTGTTTGGCTGTGTGGTTTCTATTCAAGGATACAAAGAGAAACAATAGGATAGCCTTAGTGAATTATTTTGTGCAAGGTCCTTAGCCTCTCATACAGGAGACCACCTAGATGATCACAGTGCTCTTGGAATCTCTGAAAAGGTATGTCAGATGGTAAAGCTTCATGACAATTTTGCAAGGCCTGGTTGAGATTTACATTGGGCAGAAGAAATGCTCTCTCAGTACTTCCATGTGGTATGAGTGCTGAATACCTGTGATTGTCTCTTGATCCTGTTCCACTCGTTTTCGCTCCATTTCTACAACCCTTCGCTGAATGCCCCTATAGTTGATATCACTGAAGTCCTGCATGTTCTTTTTCACACGCTCAGTAATTGGGTCAGTAACCACCGGTGTGAAGCTACCTTTGTGTTTCTCAAAATCTTCATGGTATTTCACCTACAATGAAAAAATAGACATGTCCAGTCCTCTGTAGCTACGACTGGTATTTCTCCTTAAATAGCTAGTAGCTATATGCAATGGACTCCAGTGTTATGAAATACAAGAGTCAGGGAAATCCTAACTATGTATACCTTTTGGAGACTAGAAGTAATAAACTCACTTCTGCTTTTGAAATTTAAGTATGGTAACCAGAATAGCCATAGACCAGTGGATCTCAAACTTTCTTGCCCGCCCTGCTTGATGCAAATCTTTCTGCAGACCACCAGCCAGCCAACCATGATGACAAAATGCATTTGCTTAGCTCTAAATAAATTAAATACTAAATTATCCATATTAGGCTACCGAAGCATAAAATGTAACTACATGGTTGTACCAGAAGTGGATGTATATTTAGGGCTGTGTGCATATATCATGTTAGTGTGCCCAACTTTGTGTTAATTAAAGTAAAACCAAAAATTATGTTCAAAACAAACGGTTTCAACGTTGTTTTTATGGCATGGGTGGGGAATGTGGTTTTTTGGGGGGGGGGTCAGGCGGGGTCACTGACACCCATAAAAAAAATCAGTGGGGGGGGGGGGCACAAACGCGAGAAGAAAAAAAAACCACAGAAACTCAAACCAAACCACCGCGCCTTACTGATGTAGCATGCCTCTGAGCCACCTCAGGCCCCATGGGGCTGCTGGCTTGTGGGGGGGAGGGGGCATTGAAGGACTGAGATTCAGGTCTTCCCCCAGGCCAGAGTGGGAGGCTGGCTGAGTGGGACAGTGCATAAGGAGGCTAGAGGTGTGGGACACCCCCCCCCCCCCCCCCCCCGGCAACATTCCCCCTCACACACACACAGAGAGCGCGAGAAAGAGCAGGAAGCCTGTGCTGGCGCGCCAACTACCCAGCAAAGGCATGGACCTGAAACACCAGTGCATAACCATGCGCGTGCGCACACATACACACCCCGCCCAATGGTGGGACAGAACTGGTTTTGTTTTTTTTGGGGGGGGGCGGGGGCAATTCCTGAGCCCACCTGCAAGCTAGTTGCAGCCCACAAGCAGTAGGCTGCACAGAAGCTCAGACCCACTGCCCTTAGCAAGGCTCACAAAAAATGGAATTAACGTTTTAGTACATCATTTGCCAACCAGCTCAAAAAAACAAAAAAAAACACATTCTTACAGTGGAGATATGGCGCTGGGTCTCTCGTACACGCCGCATTTCAGGAGTGTCCAACACATAGGCGGCTCTGCCTTGTACCTGTTTCCGGAAACTATCTGAATAGAGGACCTAACAAATGCAAAGCAGGCGTGAATGTAGTTTATACAGCTACAGCTGACTTCACAGAAATATTTAGCACAGGCATGACGGGGCGGGGGGGGGGGATGCAGCCCTGCGGGCGAGTTTCCCCCCCCCCCCACCCACTACCCAGCTTGTTTAGTTAGTGCACCATCGTATTAGACTGTGCCTCAAATTTGCTTTTGCCTATGTAAAAGGCCTGTGACGTTAAAAGACTTTTGAGAGCCAAGTAGTGAGGCAATCCTATTTAATTATGTTGGATGCGTGCCAAAAACTTTGCTGTCCTAGTAAGTAAGGCTAATGCAGCAATTTAGACTAGTTTAAGACATAAGCTGGGCTCATTTAGTGACATGCAACGCATTGACTGCATAGCGTTAGCAGTGTGTGATGGAGAACTAAATTAGGCCTAGCTGCGCCTTGTGATACATTAAATTTCGTAATAAAAAAGCCGTCAAGTAGCACTTTAAAGACTAGCAAAATGGTTTATTAGGTGAGCTTTCGCGGGACAGACCCACTTCATCAGACCATAGCCAGACCAGACATTACATTTTGTATGTGCGTGGGACTTCCCGGAGGCCTAATCTCAGCCTCTGCTTTTACTTGCAAGCTAAGACTGCAAGCTCATACTCCCTTGAGTATTTGCTATGTTAGGATTGTAAATAGTGTGGTGAGGAGGCCCATATGGGTACGTCTGCTCAGAGCAGTGAAAGTATTTGCATGCACTGGCCCCTGAGGGCATGCCAAGACTGAGTAACAGCTCTCTCTCTCTCTCTCTCTCTGTGTTACTACATGCAGGAATTTTACGTAGACTACAAGCTACTATCAGCAAAGTATTTTATACTTATTACCCAGGACTGTTGCTTACGAATAGCATACTGTATAAGTTCTTTAGACACAAAGGCTAGTACCAAGAATTTAGATGATTAAATTTGTTATTTGAAGTAAAATAGTTATTTAAACAGCCTAAAACAAAGCATCAGAGGCACTCAGAGAACCAGTTAAAACAGTGTAAAACTCCAGGAATTAAGCGTTATTTTAAAACTTCAAAACATATGTAAGGCAGTTAATTTTTAGCTGTTTTAAGTTGAATGAGAAAAGGACTAAATAATTTATAATGTTAAAAAAAAATGTTATTTTGTATCTCATTTGTCCTAGCAAATACCGAGCTAATGTTTTCTTGATTGCGTTTAGCTCTCTCCATCTCTGGAGTGATAGGTGTCGGAGTTCCTTTTCCCATGTGCTCTTTGTACAACACCTATAGCAGACACACATACAAAAAAAAGTGTCCAGAAGTCAAAGACTGAACAATTGTTGATGCATCATCATGTAAATGGTGTTATTGTTTAACCATACTCTTCACTGCATGGCTATAAGGATTGCAGGAAATAAAGCAGTTAAAAAGTTATCCAATAAAGCAAAAATTAAAATTCTTTCAAAAGGAAAGTTGAGAAAATTGGGGTAAAATTAGAAGCAAACAAAAATTTTCAGGCTTGTTATTTTTTTAATATAAGGTTGTTCCTTTCAATACCAAGCTAATGTTTTCTTGATTCCGTTTGACTCTCTCCATCTCTGGAGTTACAGGTGTCGGAGTTGCTTTCCCTAAGTTTTCTTTGTACACAACCTACAGATTACAAAGAGGTATCCAAAAATCACACAAAAAATGTACAAGTGCATTTTGTTAAACTATTACTTTTGTAGTAGTAAAATTTCATTGTGTTAATAGGAAAAAAAAATCCTTCCAAAAAATACATGTTAAACTCAGTGTGTGTAATTTAAAAAGCCAATAAAATTACATTGAAATGTGGATGAGAAAAAAAATTGGTCAGATGAAAGGTATTTTGAAAAAAATACACTCTCACATCACATTTTATTTTCTCAAGACAATACCGAGCTAATGTTTTCTTGATTGCGTTTGACTCTCTCCATCTCTGGAGTGACAGGTGTTGGGGTTGCTCGCCCCAAGTTTTCTTTGTATAATACCTATGGGATACAAAAGACGTATCCAGAAAAAACAAGTTACTTATCAAATTTTTAAAAATCATGACTTGTTATCGTGCACGGCACTATGCATATGCCAAACATAAAAAAGGGAAGGATGTGTAAGAGCAAGGAAAAAACCTGGGAAAAAGTTATGAAAGATGATTTCATATTAAAACAGAAGGGCTCTATCCAGCTGCAAGTAGTGATGGTACCACAGGATGCACAGGCAAACCTATGCAAGAAAGAGGTTGTCCAGGAGACATGAAAACTGAGTCCCTAAGTCCCATGCATCCCATGTCACTGCTTTCATCTATTATGCAAACCTTAAGATTAGGGGTTGTGGGGCAGGGAGAATTGCTGGAAGAGGGTCAGTTGGCAAGCGGGTTTTCTGTTCTCATTATAATCTAAGCACCAACCCAAGTGAGACTCTATTGACAAGTTTTCTACAACTGCTGAAGAATGATCACTGGGGGTGTGGGAGCTTTCCTGGTGAAGACCTCCCTTCCTCCTACTTTCTTCACCATCTGGGGAGGACTCTTCTCCCTGGCTCCATTTTGAAGCTGTCAGTCAGGGATGTTTAGTTCAGCCAAATTAAATACTGACTCCAGGGAAGATGTTCTGTTAGTATCACCGCATCTTTCCCATGCCTTGACTGTTGTATAAAAGCAACAGCTTTTACAGGTGTGTAGTTCCAGTTATGACAAGAGAAAGGGTCCCTAATTCTAATGTGAACGGGATCAAGTTCTAATGTCTGATCTGAGTGTTTTCTTCATATCATCAACTGCTTCCAATGTCCACAGAAGTCTATGACTATGTCACCAGGTAAGTTCCCAACCAGATTCAGCAGAACAATAGGGAGGGAAGTGCTGTTGAGATCTTATAGGGCAGCAGCCACAGATTCTCTTAATATCTGGATAGAGCCCTCCAGTCACCAGGCTAGGTTATGAAACAATCTTAAATTCCAGGAGCGGCCTGTTAACACTAAAGCAAGGTTGATTTTTAGAAGCAAAAGAAATTATACAAACAGAGCCATAACTAATGTTTAAAGCTAAAAAGTTTTTTCTGAAATGTGCTAGTGTTATTTTATTAAAAAAGAAATAGGTGCAGGGAGAAGGAGGGACTGTTCCTTTTATAGGTACCGAGCTAATGTGTTCTTGATTGCGTTTGACTCTCTCCATCTCTGGAGTGACTGGTGTTGGGGTCGCCTTCCCCACATGCTCTTTGTACAAAACCTACATGGTATAAAGGAGTAGCCAAAATCATTAAAAAAGCAATGACAGTGAAACATGAAAACTTCTGAATTATCACATTTAGAAAGGGTTACTTTGGGGGTGCTCATTCCTGTTCCCAATAAAATCAATTTTTTGTGTTTAACCTAATTTGGCTGCAGGAATGGCTCCCTGAGAGAATCAGCAGTATATGAAAACAAAATAACCTAGTAGAATAAGGAAGGGTTAAAAAACAAAACAAAAGAAAAAATAAACACTGTTGAAAAACGATTAAACTGTTGCTCTAACAAAAGCCGAGTATCAAAGCATTAAAGGTGTGGCTCTGTAGCTTATTTATAAAAGGTAGGAATTATATGCCATTCACTGAATTCACATCAATTTTAAAGTTAGAAAGCATGGATTGCTAAAAACACCAGTGTTACATTAAAAAGTTCAGATGTTTAAAAGAATATTTTTCCTGCCAAAAAATACCGAGCTAATGGTTTCTTGATTGCGTTTGACTCTCTCCATCTCTGGAGTGACTGGTGTTGGGGTAGCTTTCCCTATATTTTCTTTGTACAACACCTGTGAGACATAAGAAAGCAGCCAAAGAAAGCAGTCATAAATAGCACTCTTATATGATGACAAGTTGGAAGCCTACGACCTGTTCTATCTTTTCTTGCTGGTAGACTTTGGTGCTACACTTTTAAAAGACTACATCTGAGGAAATACAAATCTAACATTGCTTTTTACACCCAAAGAATGATTTGAACAAATTCTATGTTTTAACAAGATCACAAAAAAAGCAGTAGTTGAGGTTGTTACAAAAATGGGTGTTGTTAAAAATATAATGAAAACATTTCAGAGAAAATAAAGATTGAAAAGGGACAAGACAAATGGTTATAAGTTCTCCAGATTAGAAAGGTGGCATTATAAATGCTTGAAAAAGCAAAAACCATCAAAACAAAATAGGTTAAAAGAGTGGGAGATTAGTGTTATTTGTTTAAAAAAAAAAAGCTCTTTTTGAAACAAAGTTAAAGAGAACTTTTTGCTTATCAGCAATACCGAGCTAAAGTTTTCTTGATTGCGTTTGACCCGCTCAGTCTCTGGAGTGACAGGTATGGGGGTTCCAGTCCCCAAGTTCTCTTTGTACAACACCTGTGTGGTAATGAAGCATTCAAAAAAAAAAAACAATTAGGAATGTGCCACATAATGTCTGGTATTAATTCTATTCTGTCTGTTTTTCTGTGCCCCAAACCCCCAGCAGAATGCTATGGCTGTTGTGGTTCACAAGGAGTATGGGTTCAAGACCTGATCATTCTAATGTCTCGCCATAAGTATGTATTGAATACACCAGAGAATGGTTTTCTTGGCAAACAGGGAGAAAACACTTCATCTGATTACATGAGAAAGATTTATGACTACCTTCTATTGGCAATTCAGACCCATTTTCCTTGTATAGTGACAGATGCAAGAGAGACTTTTAAAAAAAAATATCAAACATTATAAAAGACCAAAAATGAGGCTGGAAAAAGGGGCAAAGTAGTTAACATGGTTGAGGCATATTCAAATGGTAAAGTTAGGAAAAAGAATAAATAAGTATGACTCACTGGAAAACTGCAGTAAAATGATGGAAAGAGGATGGTTGCTTTGGTATAAATAAATTACATTGAGGGGGTAGGGTGTAGGGGGATTGTTCTCTTTATTAAGGTTAAAAAGTGCATTTGAAATGGAGATAAAGGGAATTTTCATCTTTTCAAAAATACCGAGCTAATGTGTTCTTGATTGCGTTTGACTCTCTCCATCTCTGGAGTGATAGGTGTTGGGGTTCCTGTCCCCAGGTTCTCTTTGTACAACACCTGTGGAGTAACATGGAAATACCCCATTCCCATTAAAAAAGAAAAACAAAAACCAAGCATCAATAATATCTCACATGCTGACAGAAAAGGATAAATGTAAGGAATTCAATTTTTTTTCCACAGGCACACAGAACTGAAAGCAAGGTGAATGAAAGAAAAGCTGTAGAGCTGTAGTGATAACAGTGTGATCATTTGTGATGAAAAAGCTGTCTTTTTTATCTGTGGTCACATGAAATATCTAGGACTGAAGACTATTTTAAAGGTCATAATGTTGCTTAAAATGAAATGAAGGGATTTTTCAGAAAAAATGAAATAGCATTTGTTTGACTGTGCTTCTGGAAAGAGAGACATTTATGTACCTTCCCTAAATTCTATTTGTATAACAACTCAGGTAGTAATGAGGAGTCATCAAAAATTCAATGAAATAGTGGCCAGAATTAAAATTAGGGAATCTTGCCACCTAGTTTTGAAAAGGGCATAGGGATTGCATCAGAAGGAATGCATTTACGAATGGTGCTAGAGAAAATACTTAGTGCTGTCTGGCTGTGAAATTTCTCTCTCTCTCTGAGAAATGCATCTCTGCTGACAGTTCTGACCCGTAGGACCAGCGCTTCAAAGGAAGATATGCCAGTTTACACAGGTTAGGATTCAACTTAAGGGTCCTTGCACCCATGTCCCTGTAAGCTGAGTTCTTGTGCGGCCACCCTGGAGAGATTCAGGTGCCACCCATCTGAGCAGCACAGCGCCCACAGTGGGGAGCATGTTTCTACGGGTGGTGCATATCTATCTGCATATGCCTTGGTGCACATAACAAAATTTATTCCACCCATGAATGGAAAAAAATAGAGGGAATGCTCCCTTGCATTGTGGGGGATAAGTACAGATGGGACAAAAGGCATCTGACATGACAGAAAAGAACCAGTCTTCTCCTAACTACTGACTAAATGCTTCTTTAGCCCTTGCCAAAATACTGAGACAGACTTCCAACAGTCCTGGTTAAGTTGCAATTATACAGATTTATATCAGCTGCGGGGCTGGCCACACATGTCTTAATGGTTATGTGCATTAAACCAGAAAAAAAAAATCAAGGATCGAGGTGATTAACAAAAATTTTGTTATTAAGAAAATAGCTCAAAAGGTTTAGGATTATCTAAATCAAAACATAGGAATAAGATGCCAAAGACTGAAAACTGAAGGAAAAGATCGGGAAAGGAAGGTTTTATCTGTATCAGTTGATTAGAGGGAAAGGATAGTAGTGAAGGTTTGGGGTTTTGTTTTTTTTTTTTGAGAAAGGTTAAAAAATTAAAAATGAGTTAAAGGAAATTTTTAATTCGGAAGAATACCGAGCTAAAGTTTTCTTGATTGCGTCTGACTCTTTCTATCTCTGGAGTGACAGGAGTGGGAGTGCCTGTCCCCAGGTTCTCTTTGTACAACACCTGTGGAGTAACAAGGATGTGTTAATTTATAAAAAATGATCAATAATACTCCACCTGATGGGGGTAAGTGTTGAGCGTAAGGAATACAATTTTTATGTCCGCAAAATACCCCGTACACCAAAAAAGCAGGATATGTTAATAAATAAGCTATTTAAGATCAGTGTTATACACAGGAATTGTGATCAAGTCTGATGGCATTCTTTAGACTTGCAAAAATGCCATAACATATACGTGCACTACAGAAGGAAAACAATTGAGGTAAGTGAAAAAAGCTTAGTACTATTTGAAGAATTTTTTAAAAAAGCTAAAACTATTTTGAAGTAAAATAGAGTTTGGAAAATAGTGGGGCAGAAAAGATGGTTAGCAGAGCCGCAGTATTATATAACTCCTAAAAAGTATTCAAAAAGCAAGCAACAGACGCTGAAAATTGGAAAGAGTGGAAAGAGGATGATTTGTATAAATTGGTTTTAGGAAAGGAAGAGGATGGAACTTTTATACATGGAGTTAAAGGTAGCAGCTCTCTATTTTAAAAAATACCGAGCTAACGATCTCTTGATTGTGTTTTACTCTCTCCATTTCTAGAGTGACAGGTGTTGGGATCCCAGTCCCCAACCCCTCCTTGTACAACACCTGTGTGGCAACAAGGAAGTGTAAAAATAATAATCATAATAATCATAATAATCATAATAATAATTAATAATAATAAAAGACAAGTCAACAAATTTCCACTTAACATCATGTACATGTTAAGTGTGAAGAATATAATTTTTCTGTCTCAGTTCTACCCCCCCCCCAAAAGTAGGCCATGTTAAAGGAAAAATTAGCTAATATTGATGATTACACGGTTGCTGTGACCTCAGCTATGTACTCACAATTCTCATCAATAAGAAATGCATCAGGAACTAAGATGGCACAAGTAGGGCAAGACTGTGATTTCATTTGCTTCACTGTAAATCTGGAGTGAGTTCATTGATTTTAATGGCTATCAAAGGAGCTTGTTCTAAGTACTAGAAGTATAACTACATTATATTCTCAACAGTGTAAGAATCTGAAGTCAGGACAAAATTTCAAACTGGTGTTTGAATAGGTACAAAATGAGGCAAAATAAATTCAAATCTCCCCTCATATAAAGAGGAGCACAAATAGTTAATTATCATATAAAAAGGATCAAGACTTAAAACTCATGAATTGTAGATGGGAATTCCAATGGAATGTAGTAGGACCAGAAGAGTTTAACCTAGGGGACTGAGAATACCATACTACATCTTCATTATGTATGTAATTCTATTCCTCTCTGGGACTACAGGAAGGCTTCCCCAGGTTCTACTTACAAAGACCTGCAGAATACAAGAAAAGAATCTAACACAGCAACAACAACAACAACAACAACAAAGATGTGTCATGTTCCAATTACATTCTATTGTTTTTTTAAAAAAGTTAGGTTTTATTTTACATTTGCACTGCACTAACATGGGGATGCCAAAGGCTGTTAGCAACATCTACCATGTTATTGAAGAAGGAAAGGGGAATACACTCTGAACATCCCATGTTTTCCAGGGGCAGGAAATCTAAGGAAATGTGGTAGGGTAAATAGGGTTACACGTTCACAAAAGGAACTGGTTATAACAACTAAGTTAGACTGGGATGGAAAATTATAAATACTGTACTAGGATGGTGACATGTTTAGTGGTTCAGTTTTTTAAAAAGGGCTGTGCTTCAAAGCCCTGTGAGGGGTTAAAGGAAGAAATTTAATGTGGAGGAGTTAACAGAGGAATTAATGGGATAGTTTTTTCTTTTGGAAATACCGAGCTAACGATCTCTTGATTGCGTTTGACTCTCTCCATCTCTGGAGTGACAGGTGTTGGGATCCCAGTTCCCAAGCCCTCCTTGTACAACACCTGTGAGGTACATGAAAGTATCCAAAAAAAGTATTCAACCTAGGCAAGGTTATTGAATCTGGCTATGTGGTGAGTAGTGTTTAGCAGTAGTAGTAACTACTCCTCACTTCGTTTCAAGGTGAATACTAAAGACAAGTACACGCTGGTTGATTATTCTATCACTACATTAATACCAATGATGCAGAAGCTGGTGAGTTAAAATTAAACATGCTGAGAGAACATGCCATGTTAATTTCTCTGCTGACCTTGCATTTGTTTCCTAATGCATGTAAAACTGTAAATCATTCAAAAGGTTTAAAGGAAAGGAAAGGAGTTAAATATTTCATGTTGGTAGTTTTCTAAATCACTCAAGAAACACAGAATGGTTGTTAGGATGTTATCACAAAAGGATGTTATTTTATTTCTCTGAGAAATACCGAGCTAATGTGTTCTTGATTGCGTCTGACTCTCTCTATCTCTGGAGTGATAGGTGTTGGGATTCCTGTCCCGAGGTCCTCTTTGTACAACACCTGCAGAACATAAGCATCCAGAGATGTGATAAGAAGGCTGCTCACTTTTCACAGAAACCTAACTAAAGCATAGAGAGCTGGTTAGTTAAATCTTTTGGATCACATGTAAATATGTGCACATTTTCTTTGAGGTTGCAGGTCTGTGTTTTTAAGATAGTGGTACAGACATCTAATTTTAAGTACACAAACACTGTCAGGAATAGGTTTACTCATTTAAAGTTACATACGTGTTTAAATATATAGCTAATTTTGGGGATAAAACTATTGCAAATTGTTTAAAAAATGTATTTGTTTTTGAAAATGCCCATGTTTCAGAGAGAGAAAGATTTTGTTATGGTGATAACATATGACCTAACAATTCTTAGAGGTGTGTAGCATTTTGAAAGCACTAGATAGAGACCTAGCAGTATAGCTCCACTTCACAAGAAGTTCCCTTCCAAGTTTTACCCTATCTCTGTGTCTAACTATTAATAATATTCAAATGCCTCCATTTTATTTTAATTTTCTGATGAGAAAGTACATCTGAATTTTAGCTCTCATACTGTTAACTTTGTCTTCATTTGTAATTATTTGATCGAAAAATTGGTTGCATTTTCATCAAAGGAAGGGCATATAAAATGTCTCAGTCCAAATTCTGATCCTAAGAACCAAGAACTAAATTATGTTGGAGATGTAACTTATAAATCATTAAAATGCATGTACATACTGCCTTATATGCCTTTAGTATACCACCAAAACCAGAAATGGATTACAATAAATATATGGTAACTAAGTCACTCAAAGCATGAGAAAGCAAATTATGTAAATCCAAGATTAGCAAAGGGCACTGTAGTTTGAGTATACTGTACAACCAGATTATACAAAACTGAACTGTAAAAACCAATTAGTATGAGAAGGAGCTCAGACAGAAAAGGTGAGATGGAGGAGAGGAAAGGAAAAGTTATCACTTGGATGTTACTTACACTCACTTACAAGGGCATTGCCATCACTCAAGAAAATTCTCTTATATTGAACATCTGAGGTACCAGTAAGCAAAGGACCACATCTGCTCATGAGTCTACATGCAATGCTCCCACTGAAGTTAAGCTGATTCTCACCCAAAAGTCAGTGGCTCTTTAAACGGCTACACTTATCTAGGAACAGAGAAGGCCAAGATGCTGTTTATACTCAGACCTGGATTTTGTGACTATTAATATGGTTCCAGATACTTTTAGTGAGATTTCCTGCCAACCATTCACAACTCTGCAAAATTGTTTAAGAAACTGACCATTTTTTTAATCTTAACCACATATTGAGAATTAAATCTGCAAAGTGGCTCAGTTGCTAATGGAGGTGAAAGCTTGAGCTCTGCAAAGAAAATACCAAACTGGAAGCCGTAGTTGGAAACAACAGCATACATTAAAGGGAAAGGAGGCCTGTTTAGTAATGCAAGCATCATGTTATGACCGTGCAGGTCACACAAATGAATGCAGAAAATATCAGCCACTACCGAGCTAATGTACTTCTGTGTCTCCTTGACACGTTTCACTTCTGGAAGGTCAGAAACTGGAATTCCTTTTCCAATACTTTCCTTATATTTAATCTGCAAAGTCACAGACATTCAAAAAACAAAAATACTTAGAGCACATTAAACATATGCATATGGTAACCAATCACATGATAGAACATAGAAACAGATCATTTAAAACTTACTGAAACTGAAAGTATTACAGACACCCATGTGGAAGGACAGTCTTCAAGGATAATTCTGCCAAAACTAATCTACATTATCAAGTTGTCTAAAGCCAGCTCAGTGCATATAAACTGTTTGCCTATAATGCAGGGAGAATGGAAGCATATATCTCCCAGTTCACTGTAATTAAAAATACCTGTCACTGACCAGCATGTGTCCACCCTAGCCCTACGACATTTTCAAAATGCATTTGAACAGTTTGATCTTTTCAAGATAAACAAAATATTTGCCTTTTATAGCTTCACTTCGGATAATCAAGAGAAATCAGTCCGCAAATAATTGTTATACACATGATGCTATTAATTAGAGAACAGGCTAGGTGATGCAATGTGTTCAGACATGGCATTCTTTTTCTCTGGGGAGCTGATTTTGCCATAAGTGAAACGATCATCTTTGAAATAAGCATATTCATTAAAGTACTGTTGTCCATAAATGTTTTTAATGTTTCCTTCATAGGAAGTTGTCTCCTTCTGGGACCCAAATTTCAATAAATTCTAATGGAATAAATGCAGCAGAGGGTTGAATGTTTGGGCACCCAAGTCTTTAAAAAAGCCAGAGTTGCCATGACAACAAAAAACCAATCAATCAAATATGGAACCCAGAAAGAAGGCAACAGACAATCTTAGCCTCTTAAAGTAAAACGCCAAATCTGAGCCCAAGATTTTAGTATCCAAACAGGACATGTTATTTTGAAACTGCTGATCACAGAACTTTTAAATGTTGGAAGTAATTTGAATTGTCTTACTTAGGCACCAAAAATGAAACTGCTAGTCACTTGAAAATCTTCACTTAGAGTGCCTAAAGTTAGGCACCTCAATCCATACTTAGCTACCCAAAGAAGAATTAGCCTGATTTCCAAAGGTCTGAGAACCTGCAGATCCCATTTTTTTATGTCTTTGCCCCTTTGACCAAAACAGCAATCCAGTTTAAAAGCAGGTCTCAGCTTTTAAAGCTGTCCAGTCCTTTTCCCAGTAAAGCTATAGGCAGAGGGAATCTCAGATAGAGTTTAATTGCTCAGTTTAATATTGTGGATTTAAACCATTTTTAACCTAAATCTAAATATCCTGCAATGGATCTGTAACCTTGGAACTTGCTTTCTATATGAATGTAGGTGTTCAAGTTTGGATTTATGAAACATATCCTATCCAACATGGGTGAAAGGTGCATACAAGAGTCAAATGAAAAAAGAATTAGTTTTGTTTCCTTTTTTTCACAAGATGCAAAATAAAAGACATTCCTCAAGAACAAATTTCTCCCACCATCATCAAGCAAACATTTGAATAAAGAGTGAAGCTTTAGTATCACTTGCCCTAGTATGACATCGTCATTCAAAGAATAAACTATATGCAGGCTAAATACTTACAGTGGCTTATCCCAACATGCATAAATAAATCTGTAGTCCTACTTTGGAATATTAAAACTTTTATGAAAAGTAAAATTAAATATGTGTTAAATTACATGTTTGGAGAGAGAGAGCTTCCATGTTTTAGGAAAGGGTTATAATTAGCCAATTGTTAATCATTAGAAAGATTTTCCTAGAAAGAGCTATCACAAATACTGAAGAAAATAAATCTTATTAAAGTTTGTTAGGAGGCTGTTTTTTGATAAATGGTAATAGGCAAAGACCCGAAGGTGCCCCTTAATTTCACAGGTAATTCCAAAACTGCTGTTAGCACTATGTAAGGAAACAAGTGAGGAAGAGGAAATTTACTGAGTTGTATTAGCACAGGTAGAGTGTTAGAAATCCATTGCTTTGTACCGTGCTAATTGCGTCCTGGGTTCGTTTAATTCTCTGCATCTCAGGTGTCTTTTCAATAGCTGTTCCTGTTCCAATGTCTTCTTTATATAAAATCTTAATATTCAGAACCAAGATAACAAAGTTAAGCCCAGAAAACACACGTGTCTCTCCTGGAGAGTGACTATGAAACATCTGAAAGCGGATGAGCCAAACTAATATACAAAAGTACAGGCTCAGAGTCAATTCTGAGCTCTAGCCGTAGCTGGTACAAAATAAGGTCAGCAAACCTTACTTCGCCTACCTTGAAAAGCCTCTCCTATTATAAGCAGTGGCCTTTGTGGAAATGAAGGATTTGGATCATTTTTGTGGAAAACAGTAATCCATTTTGCAGCATTTACTTTAAGACGGAACTGTGTCACTCTCCAGAATGTGGACAGACTTCTGTTGTTAGCTGTGCAATGTGACTAACGTGAACATGACACAAGGAAAATGCTTAATTCTTGAGAAAAGTCAGGTGCAATGTACAACAAGTCAGGACAGCCGTAGTTCATTTACTGTTAAAAGGCGACATTTGCGTCACATTAAGATTGTTATAGCACAAGCTCCCAGCACTAGGTGGCCACATGACAAAAGAAGTGTTAACACGAATGATACTACTCCACATAGGATGGATTAACTACAGCAGAAAAGGAAGGGAGTAAGACGCTTGGGCAGGCAGCTGGAGACGGGAGAGGTAGTTACTCAGAGGGAATTCTGCAGCAAAAACTAAAAAGTATGTGCACAATATTTGAAAGTTCTGCTAATTTTGTCAATATGTAAATGTGGCGTTAACATGGCAGTGGGGAGCACAGGTCACTGGCTGCACTGACGTGGGAGTTCACCCAAAAGCCCCCACCACCTCCAGTGAGGCTGCACCCAACCGTGGCAAAGTGCAAGTGCCAAACCTACCCCAGAAACGCTCTGCCTCTCTGTGCCAGGTGCACTGGGGTGAGCGAGCAAGCTCAGTCCAGCAGCATCCAAGAGTGGAGGGGCTCAGCGGTGGCGTGAGAGGTTTCTGTGTGGGGCAGTTTGGGTGCAGGCAACTCCGTGAGGGAGTGGGATGCACAGCGGCTCCTAGGAGGATTCCAGGTGCAGGGACAATGGTGCTCTGCGGGGGATTTAGGGGAAAGCATCTGGGGCTCAGTGGGGGTGGGGGTCTCAGTGCAGTGGATCGGGGGAGGGTCAAGGTCCAGCTGGCTGGGGCTCAGTGCAGCGAGGGAGGCTCATCGTGGGGGCAGCCAGATGTAAGGGGGATGGAGCTTTGCTGGGGTGAGGGTTTGATGGGCCTGTTTAATGGGGGAGTCCCAGCTGCTATGACAGAGGTGCTGCATGGCAGGCTCCTGCTGCCCCACCCTGCAGTGCCCTTGTCCACTTTGCTTCTCCATCTTGTCCCCGCCTCATCCCCCTCCCCTGGCCCTATTTAACCTCCCTTCCTTCCCCACAGCCTCCTCCCCTTATCCTTCCTTCCTTCCCACAGTTCTCCCATACACATGCCCTTGCCCAGACCCAGGAAGACTCCCAGCACACAGAAGGGGAGCCAGACTGGCAATAGGATCCAGCTGCAAAGTAAATTGAACCCCTAAGTGCAGCCTCATTCTGCTAAGTGGCTCTGTGCTTGCAAAAATGAGGAGGGGCAATGGCATGTAACCCCATGCGCTGCCCCCATGCCTTACCTCTGTTTGGGGGACAGCAATCCCCCCCACACATTGAAACCACCCATTTCTGGCCCTCGGCCCTCAGGCAGCTCCCCTGCCATTTTCTGCAGAATGCAGTCCTGCAGAATTCCCCTACGAGTAGATATTAAAAATCAGCCAAATACAGTAAGCATCAAGTTAGCATGAAACACTCAAGACTTGATGCTGCAAACTCTTATGTACATGCTTAATTTGAAGTGAAAGGCGCTCTGCTGAGTCAGTAAAGGTTGCCCATGGACATCAGTGTATGCAAGAAAAGATTTAAAATGTGTTTTCAAAACATCAAAAGGAAATTGTTTGAGTTAGCCTTGAAAATGTATTAAATAAGCATACCGAGCTGAAATTCTTCTGGTTTTCTTTAACACGCAGTATTTCTGGTGTATCTTGTACCACTGTAACTCTTCCTTTACTGTTCTTTAGATCCCACTGGTACTGAAGCTATTTAAAACAAAGGAAAATGCAGTTAGAATACCAATTGTAGTTCAGAAGCATTTTCTCTCATAGTTTTCAAAGCTCTCTTGTTTAAAGATAGAAAATAGAAGATTTGTTGAGGATATATTCTGAGGAGACATTTCAACTTCCTCAGATGTGGTGGGATTTTTACAAATTGTGAATGTACAAGATACTGCCTGGTTGCAGCTAGTCAGAATAAATTAGTAATAGATTATTAAAGTACAAAAAAAAAATGAAAAAGGGGGAAAAATAAACACACCACTGAAAAAATAACACTGCCCGCCACACTCAACCAGTGGGAAACTTAATACCAGGTGGATGGTGAACAGGAGGGAGTGAATGCTAGAGGAATACAGGGGCAATTCTTCTGGTAGGGAATGGGGAAGGGTTTTTCTTTTTTCTGTTCGCCAACCAGGGCAACTCAGAGCCTACCAGCTCTTTGTTCACTGCCCCTTTCAAATTTTTGCCCACATCTTTAAGGGCGTGGCAGTGGTTCTCAGCCCAATCAACAAACAGCTATGGCGCATGTGACAGCCTCAGTGTCATACAGGTAGTATAAATTGTGTGGGTGGCAACCCACGCAACACACATGCATATGTGACCCGCAAAGGTAAATAGGTTGAGGAACAGTGAGGAATTCCTGGACTACTTGGGCCAACTTGGAGAAGTCTGATGGTGTGTTAAACAGAGCATAAGTTAGACAAAATAACACCAGCAATCTGTACAACTATTTAGTTTGCTGCTATGCTTCCAGCTGGTGTCTAGTGTGGTTAAAAGATCAAAAGAGCTGGTTCCCAGAGCCATCCAAAGCTCCAGGGCCAGGAAGGCGTGGGCTATTCACCTACCGCGCACATTACAGACTAAAGTCACTCCTCTGGAATCCTCTGCCTCCTGGTGCCAGAGAGGATGAGGGGGTTGAGAACAGCAAACTGAATCCCAGATTTGAGCAAAGGACTACCTACCTCAAGACATGGTTTGTATGAGGAGAGCTCTAACCCATACTAGACTCACTAAAACACTTGGTACAGGACAGTAGGAAATAAAGCAAACAGCGCTGCCCAGCCCCGCACCTTGTGGCAATAGTTGTGGCCTGTGCCCTGAATCCATCCTGGTATCTGACCTCATGTAATGCCAATCAGGCCAGACTGTGGTGCCATTATTCATGTTGGTGAGCTCTTACTTACGCGCACACAGTCCCACTGATGTCAATGTGTAAGTGATCATTGCCATGAGTAAAGCCTCCTTGATTAGTGGGAAATAATGTGACAAAGTGGAAATATTTGCAATCTTTCTAAGTCCTGTTTGTGCCTCAGTTTCCCCTACCACCAGCGTTCTCACCCTACCCCTCCAGGCCTTATTCTCCACATCAGTAAAACATCTGAGAAGACAATGGCCAAACCAATTGCCCAGACACTGACACCCAGCAATGAATGGCCCAGAGAGACATGGACTTTCCCACTTCTCCTTAGGGAAACTGAACAGCAACCTCCAGCTCAAGCTCAAAAGATGGGAGAGGTCTGAGGTGGGGGATAAGAGTTAGAAGGAGTCTGAGCTCACCTGGACTCTGACAAAGGAGGTGACATGGAGAGACAAGCAGAGCTTGAACCAAAGGGCTCGCTACAGCTCGGCTGGGCTCTGCGCGAACTAGACAGACTGTGTTTTAACCTTCTCTGTTGACTTTCTAGGCAGTGTCCCAGCTGACTAACAAACCTGACTGTTCTGACAGTGCTGTTTGAGTGCCACTGCAAATGCTCGGTGAGGTGCATTAACCCCTGAAACATGTACACAGCTCCATCTGGAGTCTGTCTTAGAAGGACTCACTATTAAATAGAGCACATGGTATAAAGCAGACCCACAGGTCCAGTTTAAAGAAGTAGGGGCACTGCCTGATATACTCTGTAGGAAAAGGAAGGCCCCTAATGCAGTTGGCACAGTGAATGGGTCCTCACAGAAACTATTTCCAAAGCTATGGATCTAGGAGGACAAATGGTCACAGCAAACTTTTCCAGGAAAATTATAATGCCATATAGTCGGCCCTTTACATGATATGCTGGTGGTCTGCTTTTGCACTCATGCAGGCCCAGTGGGATTCTGAGAAAACACAGTCTGCCCATGGGTACAAAATGCAGAATAAGGGTATTAATATAGTAACTAGCTAATTAGATGGGCAATGGATGTTGTGTGACAATAAACAGTGGTTCCTACATATACATACAGTGCTGAAGTTCTTTTGGTTCTCACGGACTCTCAGCATTTCTGGTGTGTCTAGAACAGACAGGTAGCATGACATGGTCCTTTCTGCTTCTTCCTTATATTTTTTCTGTTGAATCAAGGTTAAAATATTTTTCAGTTAAAAATATACCATGGCATTATTTATGGAGGATCAATTCAAATTTAAAAAGCAGCAAACAATTCAGTGGCTGATATGGACACAGCAAATAATCTTTTGCAGGAGTTATTTAAAATGTTGGCTGACATTAATGTTGATCAGAGATGCCAGCTCGCCAGCTGTCAGCATGCATCCTGGGTTTTCTCCTGAATTTTGTGACAACCAGTTTGTTTCGTTCACTTTAAAACAAAATCTGCTCTCAATTAGCGTCCGATTATGATCAGATAAGGAAGAGACTTAATGAAAACGAACAGTATAACTCTTTAAATCTCATTACCTGGCTTGAAAGGCTCTTGACTTGCTGGGCATGAATGATCTCTGGTGTATCAACAACGGAGGTGTAATTGGCTTTATCCATTTCTGCCAAATGCTTATATTTAACCTGTTGGAAAACATTTCAGTGAGGGGCCTCAGTCATATCTCTCAATACTCTTTTCACTTGTCTACTCCGAAAACACTCATCAGAAGGGTTCTCTTTAAAAACTCGTCAGATTCCACATCTGCACCATTCACACTGACCTGGCTAGCTATGTCAGTGGCATTCTTCGCCCTCACATAGTCTGGGGTTTCCAAAGCCAGGTCTGTCAGACCTCTTCCTTTGATTTCGATCTCCAGTGCTTTCTTGTATTCTTTCTATGGGTGAAGACGATCATTTGAAAATAACAGATATGTGGAACGGGACAGCTCTGGCAGCTTTAGCTAGAGTCTCACTACAACAGTTCCAGCCAAACCACAAAATTAAATTCAAACATATCAACTTACTACAGTTTGTCTTCAGTAAAAACAATGTAAACCCTCAGAACAGATAATACAATACAGTAGTGAATGTTGTGAGCCAGGCTTAGCTTAAGGTTGTGCTGACTGTGACATCATAAATGGTGGACCAAGGTCTCAGAGCAGAAATTCCCCTAAGAGACCAGGTACTTTCTGTAAGTACAAAGTAGTGACCAGCCACTTGTGCTTGAAGGTGGGTAATTAGGTGTTATGTCAGCCAGCACTAATTGCAACAGTGGCCTTAGAACCTCTTGAATAAGTGTTACCCTCACCCCCCATGGTACCTCGGGGAAGCACAGTAGCAGAAACACTAGGGCAGGGATTGCCAGCCTGGACCCAAACATAAGATGCCATTAGATTTTCTAAGGGTCACCAGCTGGGTGGCTCTGAGCCATATGTGGCCCCTTAAGGAGCCATTTGCAGCTCCTGCCACTGCCACCACTCACTCCTCCAGCTCCCAGTCCCTGCCACGCTGTGCTGAAATGGAACTCGATTTAATTGGTTTAACAGCCATCAGGAGGGATCCAGCTGTTAAACCAATTAAATGGAGTCCCATTTCAGTGTGGCAGGACAGGGAACTGCCTGCACTTCAGGTGGGGGAAGGGAGTATGAGAGAAGAGGAGAGCCATGTGAAGGAGGTGGCGGTGGCCCAGTGAAGGAGCAGTGGGAGGCAGCAGCGGCATTCGTGTGAGGTGGGGGAGACATTCTGGAGTTGCGAGGGGTTTAAGCCCGGCAAGGGGAGTGCAAATCAAGATTTATAAAACAAATATCCCTGGGGAGAACTCTCTCCTTTCCCCACAACAGTTTTGAATTGCTGTGGGTCGCAAAGTCTTACCGAATTGTCAAAATGGGTCTCTGTCTCGAAATGTTGGGAACCACTGCAGTAGGGGGAATCTTCCCAGGGTTCAGAGAATTTTGATGAAAGTCAGTGTAATTTACACCAGAAACTTTGCTACATTTGGCACACTATCAGTTGTAATATAAAATTATAGTAATAAAATATACTTTAACTGCCCAAATTTGATGCAACTTTAATACAAATATATTACAAATTCCAATATCCTCTGCCAGTCATCCACTGCATTTCCTGTGAAATATTGTACTGACATGACATAATAATAATTTGCATTTGGAAGTCTCCTTTTATCTAGTGATGGTGAAGCCATTACAAACATGTTAATTTTGCTACTCCTGTGAGAAAGGTTACGGTGAAATACCTTGATTACTGATCTGCATTGTAGTTCAAGTGATTTGCACAAGGTCATACAGCAAGGCAGTTGCAGAGTCATGAACAGTACTGAACAAATGCTAACTACCCTTGTCCAGCTCAACCACTAGCTAACACATTTCTCTTCCCTCAAAGGCCTTGCCTAGCAACATTTGCCATTCTGTGTTAACATCGCCTTGTGGAATGGTTCTATTTCCAGTCAGGCCATACTGGAACTAGCTACTTCCCTTACCTCATTTAGGATTTGAGTTGCATTCTTTGCTCTCAACATGTCTGGAGTCTCCTCCAAGATTGTCATACCTTTACCTTTGACACCTTCCTCTAGGTCCCTCCTGTATTCTTTCTGTAGGAAGGGAAAAAAGAAGGGAAAAGTGCAGAAATGGACTAGTCATAGTTCCACTACTCTGAGGCAAAGAAAAAATGAGGCCGAACAGAGTTTTCTTTGTTTGATTTAAGAAACAGAGAATACTTTTGGAGTTATAAACTCTCTACAGACATAGATCAGAACATATTATAAACACTGACGGATTTACACACACACAGGAACAACCATGTTGATGTAAAGAGACACAATCAAGATGAATATAGTTAACAATTAGTGGAATTAACATACACAACAAATTAGATCATGGTACAAGGACATCTGAAAACATACTTAATACAGAAAGGTAGGCAGTGGAGAATATACTGGTGAGGTGAATTAGTGTAATTATTTGGCTCAGTAGAGAATGTAAATGCAGAGTAGCTGCTACCTCGCTTGCTATTTTGGTTGCATATTTGACATGTAATAAAGATGGTGTAATCTCCAAGCCAGCAAGGTTTCTGCCTTTAATGGACTCTTCATAGTCCTTCTTATATTCTTTCTAATATGAGTAGGAAGAAGGGGAAAAAAGCAAATAAAGCACATTTTTATTATTTTTTTCATATTGCTCAAAAATAAACATACCAGGATAAAAAATTCTAATTATCAACACTGATTTTTTCAGGGTCCCCATTGCCAGGTACATAACTGCAGGTACAATCCTGCTCCCACTGAAGTCTAAGAAAATGTTCTCATTGGCTTCAATGTATGCTGGAGCTGATCCTATGTCAGAAGTGTTTCTAATTGACTGTGTATGGAGAGAAGTTCAAACATGCCACATGTAAGCTGGAGGCACTGGGACCATTGAGAAAGGGAGAGTGAAGTCTGCTTTAAAGCCTTAGTTAAGAGCCAGTTGGCTTTCAGCTCCTGTGATAAAGGCTCAAGGCTTTAATCCCTATGGGCAGAGGTTCATTCCCATCTGTCGATGACCAAGGTCGGTGAACTTTACACATGGAAGTCCCCAAACTACACCCTGATCACTTTATACAAGTGTGTTTCAAGAAGTTTCTCACAGTGACACAACAACATCAAAACTTAAAGCTGAGAATATATAACCACTGGTAAGACTACAATGACAGGCCAATGAAAAGTACTGTCACCTCAGAGACAAACAGCAATTAAACAGAGTTGCTGAAAACACAGGTCTCCAATACAAATGATCTCACTTGCACTTACTCTTTGAAAAGTCTTTCCCTAGACCGTTAATTGACGTAAGACAGTTGGCTGCAAGGCCTTCTGTGAAATGGTAATCTCACACTGTATTTCCCCCCATTGAATCCAAGCTACAAGTCCAGTCTAGGCTACTGTTGCACATTTTACTGCTGTCATTCAAGTGTGAGAGGTACATCCCTCATAGTGACACTGAAATCTCTTGAATTAAGGAAGTACAGTACCATTGGTAACACAGGTATCATGGAACTTACATTAAAATATAACTATAGTTTACAGGGCATAACCCAAAATCATCATCAGGTTTTTTGTAAAAACATAACAGTGGAACACCTCTACACAGAGCTTTCCCAAATCTCTCTCTATTGCATTTGCTGAAGAAGCACGTACCTCACTCTGCATGTGCTGAGATTCCTTGGCAGTGATATATGTTGGAGTTTCAAAGTCCAGCATGGCTTTTCCTTTTTCCTTTTCATACTTCTCCTTGTATTTCACCTGACAACAGAAAAAAACAGGTTATCCACCAAATTACCAGAGAAGGAACTGCTATACCAGCTTATGGACCTATAGGTAACCGCTTTGTACAATCAACAGAATTCCATTAGAAAATGAACTGCAGTCTCTGGCTCTCTCACTGAAATGCTCAGGGCACCTATCCACTGCAATCACGTAGAATCATAGGGTTGGAAGGGACCTCAGGACGTCACTGAGTCCAGGACGTCATTGAGTCCAGCCCCGGGTTAAAGACATGGATAGGAGGAACAAGCTTGCTGCTGTGTCACGAACATGCAAACATGTAAGCGAGTGACAGGAATGTTTGCAAGCGACTTCAGTGTTCCTGCTTGCACAGTTTGCATAACGCAGGTAGGCACAGTGTTCATTCTGTATCAGAAAGCCCCCTGGGGATAGCTAGTGACTGAGTTGTTGGCATTGAAAGTACAGGGATGAATAAGATGCACTTGACCAACTTACTTGACTCTGTAGTTCTGAGGCCTCCTTTAGATGAAGCTGTTCAAGGTTATCTGGCACCACATGGTAGTGACCCTTACTCTTCTCATATTGCTTCTTGTACTGGTACTGAAGGGAAGGCATCAAGTACCATCTCAATAACAACCTGAAGCAGGTTTACTTCCTAGGCCCAACTAATGCAAACACTTCAGTGGCACAACAAATAGCAATTAGAAATCTAACATGGGTTGGGGGTGGAGGAAGCAACCCCAAAATAGATTTATTTCTAAAGATTTGGGGTCGACATTTGTCCTTTCCAAAGATCTCAGAATGGATCCAGAGTTTATTTTACAGCAGGAAAAAAACAAAATAGGCTTATGTCAACTCAAGACAACTGTTTTTTATCTCGTATCATTCTGAAGGGCTGCATTAGATATGGCCATCATTCTGTGAAACTACAGCAGGGTGGCGATGAACACAAAAATCCCATGGAAAACAATAAAAAAGAAAGACAGTCACAAATAATAATAAATGGGAAAAAATGAAAAAGGAAAAAATGGAAAAAATGGTAATTGTTAGTGAGATGTGGTCAGCTGACAATGTAAAAAATGGTTGCAGTTTAAAAATGGTTAGAAGTTTTAAAATGGTAGCAGGTCTAGACATATAGATGTCAGTGTCCAAAGGATGGGTGTATTAATGTTGCTAGTTGGCTAGGTAATAATCATTAGATAGGAGAGGAAGAGATCACTACCAGGTGACATCCTTGGAACAGTAAAGGAGGGAGCTGGTATAGAAATTGTTAGCAGAGGTCAGTACAGAACAGCAATGGAAAATCACGTTAGATCTGGGGTTAGCTGATGAGCTTACAGCACTGGAGAGTTGACTTGTACTCAGGACATGGTTCATTATCAGTGATTCTGACATGTCTGTCACAGGCTTGTGAAGTTTCTTTAGGTCTGCCTTATATTTAATCTACAGAAATGAAATACCAAACAACAAATCAGCAAAGAAGACTCAACTCAAGCTTTTAATATATAAAGTATTAGTAACACAAAGTGGGACTCTGCTAACTCAAGCCCAAATTATAAAATCCCCCTAGAAAATGCAAAAGACTGTAACAAGTAGGCATACCTCACTAGCGATGTTGTGAGCATCTTTTAAACTCTTGTAGATCTTGGCCTCCTTCAAGTCATACTGCGGCTTCTTACCCTTCTCCTTGTCAAAATTCTCCTTGTACTTCAGCTAATTGCAAACAACAAAGCATTTCAGTTATTACAGAGCATTAGCCTGTCTTGTGCTGAGCCTGATGAAGCCCACATTCACAAAAAGTCTGACGACAAACAGGATCTAAAATTGCAATTATTTTAAGACATCCACTGGAATAAAAGATATTTTAGTGATCCCCTGGCATGAGGAAGAAAATGCACATTCTTGTTTTACAAGACATCATTCATAGCTTTCATTCAATGCACAGGTGTTAGCTCCTCCCATGCAAATAAGGCTGGTAAACTGAAAAAGGACTTAAAAAAATGACAAAAAAGATAAAATAGGCCAATACTCCTATCAGTGGGACGTGAGTGGGCATGTATGACGGCAGAAGCCAACCCAAATAAATGAAATGACAATTGTAAAAAAGAGTGGTTAGGGAAACTCAATCTGTATATCTTAGTGCTCTTCTAAACTAAGCAGGCAATCTACCCAGTCAGGGTTGATCTTTCTGAGTTAGATTTTGTGCGTCTGTTGAAGACACAGCAACATCAATATCTCTGGGGTAGGCAGTTGACCCCTGTACATGCTATTGCGTGGAGTATGGGAGGTCTACATGAGAGTATAGAGGCTAGGTCTTCACTGGGGAAATAAGTCAGTTCCGATATGTTGATTCTAGCTATGCAAATGCTGTAGCTAGAACTGCAAATCTGAAGTCAATTTATTCCCCTAATTTAGATTTAGCCTTAGAGAAGATGGGAAAAACTACCTACACACTCAGGAGGTAATACCAAAAATGAGGCAGCAGAAATGTTTTCAGGTGCATAAGGAAGACACTACAAATTTACCTTAACCAAACAAGAGGCAATACATAAAAAAGGAAGAGTGGCCACATTTTCACAAAGGTTAAATTTAAACTAATCATTAGGAATTGGGCTGCACAAGAAATTATGCAAGGCCCCCAGACCCATTCTGAAACAAGGTTCACGTTAAAATATATCCATGAACATCAGTGAAAATCCATGGAAGTTCAGCAGATATAAAGTGAAATTGTGGCCCCATTGAAATCAATGGGAATTTTCTCACTGACTTTAATGGGGAAAAGATTTCACCCATAGCAATCTGCTCTCTCTCAGCAGCGCTAGGCTTAGATGGATGTAACTATTTTCTTTGGATGTACCGGGGATGACTATTGCTCCCAATGCCTGCAAATACTCAGGGCAGGGACTCTTCCAATCCCATTAGTGACCCTTTTGAAAAGGAAAGCCATTTTGGCATAAAGTATTTGTCATCAGAGATTGCTGAGGTAGTTTCAGCGACACAAGAGATCTTGCAGCTAGGACTACCACTGAAGTAAAAACTCCCTCAAGAGAGTTAGGGCTACATTCTGGCTTTTACAAGTAGAGCCCACATTATAGGTGTGGGCTGCTGTGAGCCTGTGACCATTCCAGCTGAGCTGCAACCACTGAAGGTACCCTATACGCCCCTTCCCTTCATGATCAGTGGGTGAGTGTAAAAAGCAGTTGAGAGAATGACATCTTCTCCTCCTCCCCCCCCCACATACATATTCTGTGTACGTGGAGTGCAAGGGTAAGAGATTATGGGAGTAAGGAAGAGGCAAGAGGCCCTTTCCAGCATTATCCTTCAATAATTCTCCTGAAAAAATTAATCCACAACCCTTATTCATACAAATAATCTATTGAAACAAATCATCTCCAGAAGAGCTGACTGACACAGCTAATGAAAGGAATGGATCATGCTGGGAATATGTATGCTTAAAACATGTTTACAGAAATACTAGCACACAGTTCCATATTAGTGAACACAAAAGGTGCTTCAGTGCAAAGATAAATCCCATTCCACTTATTCTTAGCTTTTAAATTCTTTAGCAATATTTTATCTGTACAGTCCCATGCTCGGTAGCATCTCTATACTAGCTGTAAGAAAACAAAGGACATTAACTATTGGCTTCCTCTTTGTAACTATTTTTTGCCATTCCAGAAGAATAGAGCGTCTGATTCTGGTGTCACAGCAGTGTAAATTAAGAAGAAATGCATTAAAGCCCCTGGAGACATGCTGGTGTAATCATCAGAATCAGGCCCATATGTTAAAGTGGAACTCATAAGAAAAGAAAAATGATCACAGAAAGGAGACCCTAAACAACCACAATAGACACACACAGAACAGGAAAAAGGGTGACTAGTTCCAGAACAAAAAGGGAATATGGCTTGTAAAGACAGGATAACAAGATTGGCAATATGCTGTTTCTCTAATCGGAAATGCAGAGCAGAGTAAATGTGACAAAGACAACAATGGAGACACGCCACATCAGTTCAGAGACTCAACAAACTCTGTTTCTTTCAAGATCAAAGTCAAGCCAGCGTAAAAAGTTCCACAAAGACGGACGTTCTGTTTATCCTTAAAAACAGAACTGAAGCTAAAACATACAAAAAAGCGCTCTGTACATTGCTGATGATTTATGCTGCT
Organism: Carettochelys insculpta; assembly: GCF_033958435.1. Taxonomy (NCBI): domain Eukaryota; kingdom Metazoa; phylum Chordata; order Testudines; family Carettochelyidae; genus Carettochelys; species Carettochelys insculpta. The sequence continues at coordinate 48,535,364 of NC_134144.1, read as the reverse complement.
TTTCTTCTCTTCCTTGTGCTGTTTGCTTTTATGGAGCAGGTGTGGGCTTAGTGGGCACCCAGCTCCAAGGGAAGGATTCTTGTTATCTGACAGATATAGTAGGTGATGCTGAGACATGCTGCACTTGCATGCAGTAATCACATGTAGACATGAAAAAACAGTAACACCCCTTTTTCCCTTTGTAAATATTTGAGCTAAATAGGCTGTGGAATCTGTACACTGCCATCCCACACTCTGTGACTCAGCCATAACACTCAGGATTCTTGCGGTGGAAGGAATAGTAGAAAGTATGTGCCCTGAAACAGCAGGAATTAAAATTTATTTCACTGGAGCTTTGGGGCCAGATTTACAGAAACACACTGGCTGCATTGTGCCACTCTGGTACCATGAGTCTAAGCAAACAGGCAAGCCTCTCCCACACTGTATTGTGTGTTGACAATGGCATACATCATCGTCACATTCCTGATAATGGGACACTATTTTGGCTGGTGTAAATTGGCACAATGTCGTCGACTACCATGTCTGGCCAACATTAGGCCTGGGGTATAGCTCCTGGCGCCAGCAACCGAATAATCTTGCTCTTATTTTTCAGTGAATTAACTGGAGCACATTGCAGAGTGTCACACAAACCCTCTTCTAACTAGCTCTGTGCAGAAGGCAACAATCCACCCCAATGAATGATTCAGTAGAAGGGCAGAGGATCTCTGATTGAGTCACAGCACATGAGAATAGGTAGTAGGGCTTTCTATTGTTTTTCTCATTACAGTGAAAATATTAAATAAATGTTGTTGTTCTAAATCCCCAGTAAGGCAATGGACACCATTCTGTTTTCACTGGTCATTCTGTCTACATAGAATAGTGTGCACAAACTTCTGACTGACCAATCCTAAAGTAATACAAATAGATGTTGCAAAATCAAAATGCAGGAGAGATTAAGACTTCTTTGCCTTTGCAGGACGGTCTCAGATCCATCTCAGTGTAATTCTGTATCTTTTAATTTAAGGCATCTCAAGGCACATATTTTCCGATTTCCAATGTAGTGTTCAGGAGAGCAAGGCCCCACCAAATTCAGCTTATGTAGCTTCAATTTTTCAAATCAAATCATAAGAACCGAATTCCATCCTTGGGTGTGTGCGTAGAAGACATCCATTAGAGTCACTGAAAGTTGCAGGAAGAGCATTGGTAGGATTTGTCTTCAAGTGCTACACCGTGTCAACTGGTTTTGTCAAATTCCCCTCACATTGAGTTTCCATGCACAGTCTTTGCATTGGAAAAAAGAGGTATTAGCTAATGGTCAGCTTCACAAATTTCTGGTGCATTCCACACTTTTGACACAAAGTCTGCAGAAAAATCAGTGCAATTGGTGCATTATAAGCTCTTTTACAATTCAGGCCAATTGTCTTGTGCTAGGGAAGACACAGATCATATACAACATAGAGGAAGATACAGAAAAGGGACACGCCCATGTGTGTCACTTAAATCCATCTTACATGACTACTTAGGATATTAGCTTTCTTAACATGTCTCATCATTGGTGTATCATAAGATGCAGCTCCATGCCCTCTCATGTGTCCTTTGAGGTATTCCACCTACAATGTGTAGCAAGATAGCAAGATCAGAACAGCAGACCATCACAGGGATCAAGCATAAAGCTGTGTGAGAGAACCAAGTGGTGATGAGGTGCTGGTTGAAATATTCCCCCAAGAAACAGCAAGTGTAAGATAAGCGCTAACTAATATTCCAGATTATTTTACAAGAGAAAGGAAGTTTATACTAACATGACATATTCATGTAAAAATAAAAGGTAACGCATTTTGTGAAAAACATACATTAAATATTCCTGATCCTGAATAGTCAAATGCAAAGGATATTAGAAATATCTTATGTAAATTAATACCTTGCACATGTATTACTTCCTGTGATAACTTCCTGTCCATTACAAAGTGCTTCACAAAGGTTGGTAAGCAGTACTATCACCCCCTTTTTACAGATGGGATGAAGTGAAGCAGAATGTTTTAAAAAACAATGTTGAACTTTGGGTGACTTAAGTTCTAGGTGCCCAGTCTTAGATTTGTCTTCAGTGTTCAGGGATTATTTTCCAAATGCTAATGCCAACAGAGCAACTCAGATGCTTATCATTTTTTTCTATATGGTTGGTTTCCCTGAAGAGTTACCACTTTATATATAAAATTCTTTATACCGAACATTTCAGGGGGACACAAGTGAGCTATTCTTAATAAGACGCAGAAATAGGAAGCTTTCTACAAAAAAAGTGCGGAATACAGAAGAGAACAGACAAAGAAATCCCAAAAGAAGCAAGACCCAACCTCCCCATCCGCAAAATCCATCACTCCAGGGCTCAGTTCTGCTCCCATTGAAATCAGCTGAGCCTTAGTCATTAGGCATGATTCGCCGCCATCTTGAAAAACTGTTGTACGCTCACTTTGCAAAGAATGTGAATGGCTACAATGCAAGGGAGTGGTGACTTAAGACCACTTGCATCACTGAAAGCAGTATCAGTCCCATTACACACAGAACACCCCTTTGAGTCCCCCATTTACTGCTTCTTTACTAAAGCACATAAATTCTGCCCACTCAGTTACTTTTTCACATTATGTTGCCATACTTCCTTTACAATTATCTCAAACTATTTTCAGCTTCATTTCTGAAGTGGTTGGAAAAATTTATGGATTTCTGCCCCGGAAGAATATGTACTCATACCATTACTCACACCACTCCAAAATTTGCAAGCATTTCTTATTACCTGGCTAGTAAGCTTGGACACCTCTTTAGCAAGTTCGATATCTGGCCGTCCCAGCATGCTTACACCAAGGCCAGCCTCTCCTCGAGCCTTGGCTTTGTATTGAATCTACAGAAGGTAAAATCCATCAGCACATAATGTTTCTTTTTAGAGGATAAAACACAAACACCTCCACATGAGGAACAGAGGAGATATACAAAATACTCACATCACTGACTAACTTAGCAACCTGGGTTGCTTTCTTAATATCTGGTCGATCTGCTATAGAGGTGTAATGGAGCTGTGACTTGGCATCTTTTTTGTATTCAACCTAGTCAATGAAAACAAAGCCGAAGAAAGTGTTTGGTAATTAAAAAGATACCCTAGAAGATCCAATATTGCTGTTGTGAAAGGCAAGTGAAGTTTTGTCACTGGTTTCACCTGGAGCAGCTCTTTGGGCCCAGCTTTTGAATGTTGTTTTCAAATGAAATAATAAATATTATGTAATTTGAAAAAAATGACAGAAAACATGATAGCGGAGTCACTGTTATGTATGACCAAACTAGTTTAACTCCCAATCACATTTTCCAGGGATGACCTCTATTTCTCTAGGTGAAACTTTTTGCCTACATATAGTTTCATTAATACTTCCTTAGAAAATGGAAGCTGGGAAGAAATCCCTCTGAAAATCATATTTTTTCTGATTTGAGAATGACTGTAATTGAAAATAGCCATATAGGCTGCTTGTTTCCTGCAATGCAGGACAAACTTACAATACTCTGCTTCTTCGTGACGTCCACGGCATGCTTCACCTCAGGCGGCTCCAGCATGATGGAATAGTTAGACTTGCCCCTCTCCTTCACAAACTTCTTTTTGTAGTTTGTCTGCAGAGTAAAAAGGGTTTGTATTATATGTCATTCATTATTCCTACTAGGAACTGTGCTCTGCTGACGCTCCCCATAAATCCTCTCAGAAGCCAACTGAGATAGCCAGAGACATGATTTACTTCTGCTAAACATGCATTAGCAGAGACAAGGAAACATGGATACTGCAGTGTTTAGAAAATATCCATACACCTCCTGCTGAAACCTTTTGCAGGCTTTAATACCTCAAATCACTAAATATTCCTGTCCTGTCTCCAAGAAACTAAAGGGATAGCTGAAGGTATAGCTGTAACAGGCCATAACCTGTCTGTTACTGTTTACAGTCTCAGCAGCAGTTCTCCAGTCTGGTGAAGGCACTGTGCTGGAGCTAGAAATAAGACTGACAGCACAAATAGGCCTCTTGAGTATTAAAGAATATTACCCCAATTAAATGGACTTTATATTGCCACCAACAAAACCTTAAACCACTGGGAAAGTGAGAAGATTCAGGGTGCCTGAGAATGTAGAGTATAGTAAAGTATAGTATCACAGAGTATAATATGAACCTACATAAATACTGTGAGTGTAGCAATAGCAAAACTCTACATCAGCAATAAAAGTTGCATTATACTTGTCACGCACCTCACTGACATTCTTGGTCACCTCCTTGACACGAATAGTGTCCTGGGTCTCAGGCAGGGTTGTATAAGAACCATGAGGAAGCTGCTTCTTACTGTGCTCCTTGTATTTGTTCTGAATGCATAGAGAAAAAATAGTTGAAAGAAATATCAGGTTTAAGAAGGAACTACTTATGAAAAAAGACCGTATCACACGTCATACCTCAGATACGAGGGAGCTGACACACTTAGAGAGAAGGATCTGAGGTGTGTCTGGGACAACGAGGCATGTTCCCCTAGCCTTGTTGTGCTTCTCTTTGTATTTTATCTGAAGGAGAAAAAAGATGTTATTTTACACAATTTATAGCTTTTGTCCTGACTGGAAAAATAGGCTTCAAATACACCCATCTTACTGATAGACTGCAGCACATTGCTAACATCGCTGATGTGAATGAGGGTTTTTAAGATTAGCCCACTGTTCAATTTGCTTGTCAACTTTAATAAACTCCAGTCTTAATAATCCTACGCATCTCAATAGTCCTTAAACCCAGATATTGTTATGTATTGCCAACATTTATGCTACAGACACAGTACTCTGCCCAAAGGAAAGCAGCAGCTTTGGTTTTAAGTATGCATGCATTTCAATGTACAAAGTTTAAACCAGAATAATGTATTTACCATAGAAGTCAGGTATTTGGATAAAAAGGGCCACATATCTGAATTGTCTCTCGTTTATGTTGCAAATCAATTAACCAGACCAGTGAGGGTTGCAACACCAAAGCCAATCTAGATTTTCCAATTCGTTAATAAAAGAAACAAACCTAGATAGTGAAATATGAAATTCTGAGCAACTTTTTTTAAACTGGTCCCTAAAGTTAGATTCCCACATCCATATTTAGATGCCTAAATAGAAGTGCCTGTTTTTCAGAGACATTAAGCAAACCCTGCTCTCAGTTAGGAATCAAGGTACAAAAACTATGTACGGATGAAATAATCTCTACATATTTCTACAGAATCATGTTCACAGACTCCAGAGTTTCCATTTTGATGGCATTATATTTTCAAAACCAATTGGACACAGACCACAGGTTTTAGGTTCCTTAAATAGCATGTAAAGTGCTAGCAAATAAGAGAAGTTCAAATACTCACATCGCTTGCCAGGATGGCATTCTTCAGAGCCAACACTGTATTTTTGTCATCTGTGACAGAGAGTTTACATCCCCTAAGGAACTCTCGGTCTAGTTTATAGTCATACTGTCACAAAAGAAAAGAAAAGAAAAGCTGACAAAAAGTACTCCAAATCATTTGCTATGAAGGAAGGAAGGAGTACAAGCTAATACAATATTTTCTAGTTTCCTTACATCACTCTGTTGCAAGGATGCCTTGGCTGCTTGAAGAAAGTCAGGTCTATCAACAGTCCATTGCCAATGAGCCTTGGTTGCTTCATATTTCTTCTTGTAATCCAGCTGTTTTAAAAGAAACATTAATGAATATTGCATCATTCATAAACTCAGTATTTAACGGAACCTAATTCTCCCCTTGTCTAAACAACTTCATGAGAATTGGGGGAAGGGAAGAGAGCATGCTTGGAAAAGTGCACATCTCTGAACACTTGAAGACATGCTTCTCTCTTGAACCACTGACAAATGCAGAGGAAGTCTAGTTGTGCTGGTTTTGCCCCTGCTAGAAGGAGGCGTGCATATGTTAAATTAAAAAGTGGACTTGGCTCATGTAGAACACGACAACTCCAAGATCAAATAAATTAGCATCGAAAATATGAGGAGCATATATGACCTCATGCCTGAGGAATTAAGAAGTGTTTAAAGAACAATTGGTGCTTGTGCTAAATTATTGAAATTTTGCATGTGGATGATTCTTTATAAACTCAGCATTTACTTTCAGCTGGTGATAAAACAACACATATTTCAAACAGCATCAAAATTGCCTGATAAGCGAAAGATCACAACAGACCAGGCTGGGAGTCTTAACAAAAGCCAGACTTACTGGAGATGCTCTGAACTTATAATATTTTCATATGGGCTATGATTTTCAGAGAACATGAAGATGTCCCAGTCCCAATGAATTTGAATGAAAGTGGGTGCCGATTTTCCAGAGCCCTTTGAAATATCAGCCATTGATAACAATAGTTTAAAACATGAATAGCACTGAACTCACATTGCTGTTTACTTTGTAGGCATCTTTGGCAGCTTTAATATGAACAGCATCTGGTACAACGTTGCAATTAGACTTATTCTTCTCATATATTTCTTTGTATTTGAGCTGGTGAAAGAAACACATTCTGAGTCTCTAGGTACCACAACTCAATGAAAATTAAACATCAGTGGCAAATGAAAATCTACTTTTAGGCAAGTCCCCTATTGTTTAATTAAAATTATATCAGAGAAGGAAGAGGAAATCATAGATCTTGGAATCTGCCATTCCACACATGAAAGATACAGTGGTTTCAGCTGGAGTTCCATTTGTGTGCAAACATAAAGATGTATCAGTTTAACTTGAAATACACCATCCATGCTAGCCTGTGTGTAAAGCTTTTGTACAAGATTTCCAAGTGGCTAATTATTCTGAGTGCCCAAAATAAGATACTTTTAATGGATCTGATTTTCAGAGAGTGGGTGCTCAAAACATTCTGAAAAATCAGACTTCTTTAGGGTGACTGAAGTTGAGCTTTCATAAAAGTAGATAACCCAAATCACTGGCCTCTTTGTCCTTCAGGACGGTGTATGGAAAACTACATAATATTAATACTCTCTACTTCTCAACTTTGTGGCCCTCATTACCATAGTATTTGAGAACCTTGAAATCTTTTCATGTATTTATAGCCAAAATACTCCCATGAAGATGGCAAATCCTAATATCTTGATTTGAGAGATTAGGATCTGAGGCACACAATGACTGAGTGACTTGACTAAGACCACACAGGAAATCTGTAGCAGATCTAGGAACTGCACCCAGAACTAAAGTAGCATTCCTACAGTAGTGCTATAAACCATTAGACCACCCTTGTTCTCCTATACTTTCATCCCTTTGTCTATAGCACTGTTCATCCAAGAATTTCAGAAGACTTTTACATGCATTAATTAATTTAGCCTCAAAACACTGTTCCAGGGTACTAATTATCCCTGCACTGCACATGAGAAAACCTCATGACAGTGATTAATCCAAGGCAACACAAAAGCCACTGTGAACCCAGGGAGAGAAACTGAGAAACCAGATGCCAAGACCTGTGTTCTAATGAGACAATAGCCCAAGCTGCAGCTTTTATTTCCAGTAAGAGCTGTTCTATTCCACTCACTCTCACACTAACGACCCTGGAGAGCTATATTATTACAGTAGACCCTTGAGTTACGTGAGGTTCCGTTCCACACGCCCTCATGTAACCCAGATTTCGCATAAGTGGGGGTCCAACTGTTTCCTTGGCAGAACACACGTTCTGCAGCCAGGAAAGCAGCAGAAAGGGGCTACTGGAAGTGAGGGGGGTGGTTAAGCTTGGGGTGGGTTAGGGCTGCAGGGGGGCGAGGGGTGGAGTTAAGCCAGAGCTGTGCACGGGAGTGGTGAGCTGGGCCGCAGGGGGTTTGAATGGCGGGGGTGTCATTGAACAGGAGCCAGAGTCACGTGTGGGAGGTTAAACCAGAGCAGGAGGATGGAATCATGGAATCGGGGCCACGCGCAGGGGGTTGAACCAGACTGGGGCAGGGGGTTGGGCTGGAGCCGCGTGTGAGGGTGTTAAGTGAGAGCCAGAGCTGGGCACGGTGGTAGGGGGTGAGCTGGAAGCGCACACGGGTGGTGAGATGGCAGGGGGGTTGAACTGGGGCAGGGAAGGTTGAGCTGGAGTCGTGCCTGAGGACTGATGATCTAGAGCCAGAGGTGGGGGTGGGCGGTGAGCACGAGCTATGCATAGGTGATGAGCAGAGCTGGGGGGAGGCTGAGCCAGGGTTGTACGGGGCTGGAAGGATACAGCCAAAGCCGGGGGGCGTGTGGGGGAGCAAGTTAAGTGTAACTGGAAATAGCTCATTTCCAGGGTTTACTGTAGGAATCGGGGGTCAGCCGCGTAAAAGTGGGGTCACGTACTCAGGGTTTGCTTACTGAGACCTTATATAGCTTTTCAGGTTTTTTAAACATTGCTTGATTCCCTGTAAATGTTAGATGTAGCAAAAGGAATTCTGAATTAAAATCATATTGATATATTCTAACGAGAGGCTAATTGTTATGACAGCATTGCCTACGAGGTAGAAATGAACAGTACTGTGTAGTGCAACAAAGGTTGTTTGTGCATGATACTGATATTACATGCCAGTTTACTTACATCACTTATTCTGTCTTTGACCTTTCGCATAAGTAGTAACAGAGGAGTGTCATGGATGGTAGTGTACCCCTTAGACTTGGCCTTCTCAAATTCCATCTTGTAAATAATCTGAGGGTAAAAATTGTTACATCAATTTATTCTGGGATAGGCAGACACATTGTCAGTGTTTTTAAAAAAGTCAAGTTGAAAAATATTTTATTGGGGCTGAGGAGGACTAAATATTGTAATTAGCATACTTCAAAGCTTCCAAGTCAGAGTAGAAAGACATATGTAAATACATAATGTATTTAACATTATGGCACTATGATAATTATACTTACATCACTGATTTGTTTGTTGACTTTTGCAGTTCTCAGATGTTCTGGGGTATCTACAATTGTAGTATACTTGTCCTTCTGCATTTCATACTGCCTCTTGTATTTGAACTGATCACGGGAAAGAAGCAGATGTTAACTACATGAAACAAGAAAACACTTCCAAGAAGAGACACAATCACGTTAAGCCTGCGTATCACAATGTATGTGTCCGTCTCCCACTGAAGTCAGTGGAAGATGGGTAGGCTTACAGAGACCAAATCTGACATTATGCACCAGACTGCATGAAGCCCTTATTCATTCTGTAACCTTTTGGCCTGCTTGAGAGTGTTACTCCTGCATGTGGTGTCATGTGGATTCCAGTGTGAATGCGAGTGCCACTGTTTGGCACTGCAGTTACTTTGGCCTGAAGAATTCTGAGATTATAAAGGATTCTAAGCCGATCTGTAAGGTCAGGGAAAGTGATGCTTTTGTTTTTAATCACACTAGATAAGATTCCCATTTTAAATCTCTGCCAGGCTGAAAGATTTTAATTAGGGACTGGGAAAATATAAACATGGAAGACTAGACCAAGCAAACCCACTGAGTGCCAAACAATATTGAGGCACCGATTCCAGAAAGTTGTTTGAAATGTGTGGGTCTAATTTCTTTACAGTTCATTTTGTCCAGCTCAAGCCAAATACAATGAGAGCAGAACTAAACATTAGGAATGCAAGTGTACTACAAATGGACACACTCTGATACAGAATCTTAATCTACTAGCTTCCATATAATTGATGTGCAATATTACATTTTCAGTACATAGCAGAAATGCAACAGTATTAGCTGGCCTCTTAAAAACAGATGTTGCAAATGGGGTTTTGTGTTGTTGCTTTTTTTTTTTTTTGGCCCCTGACATTGGTTACAAGTGAGTATGGAATGAGGACACAAAGTAGAATTGAACAAATAAAAAACCACTAAGAAATGCAGCTGATTCAAGGGCAGATATAAAAATGTAACAGCTCTTCAATGACTTGCATCACCATCTTCCTGGTACATCCAGAAACTGTGCAGGAATCCAGATCTGATGAGACTGGAAAACTAGCTCTAAATACTAACTAATCTTTTACGTGTTGATGAATTTTACTTTGCTTCATAATAAGGAATTTTAAACATGTATGTTTTTTTCTTTGCTCTGTAATAATGAAACGGCTATCTGTCCTCCCCCACCTCCAGCATGGACATAAAGGGATAAAGGGCTTCTCCCCACTGCATGCCCACAGGAGGACTGCCTGAAAACTAAACTGGATGAAAAGAAAGGGTAGGGCATGGAGCAGATGGAGCTGCAACTCTCTTCTCACATCTGCAAACAGTTGTGCCAGTGCAGAGCCCTGAGAAACATAGCTCTCCTGGGGACACTCTGACTCCCAGTGCTCTGCCTAGCCTCGTGGGTCTCTCTACTATTTTCAGAGCAGAGTCACAAAGAGATGCCTAAAATAAATCCTTCCTTAGGTTTAAATTATATTAATGGGCCAATGCAGTTAAGGGGATTGTTCACAGGGCAAGGTAACACTGTGTGAGAAAAGATGATATAGGCGACAGATGGTATACACTTCCTTTCACAGCTTCATCCTGTAAACACTCACAAATATGAGTCAAGTTACTCATGTATGTAAGTTATCGTAGGATCTGGCACTTGAACTACTCTAGGAAACATTCACCATCAACATTTGTACAGAGGGTTATAAAGTGAGCCAGTAAATAAATGGAAAGCCAGTTCGGGCTCCTGTGGGAGCCCGGATACATTGTCAGACACCATATTACCAAGTAGAGAGTAGAAAATTCATGGGGAAACATTAGAGCTTGATAGCAACAGAAATTCAGAGCATTCATAAAGATTAAGATGTTAAAAGTTCTAGCCACTAACCAGCATGTATAGTACCTTTCTGCAACAGCAGCCTTTCACATTACCTGGCTCCATAAGTTTGTGTTGTAAAGTGCTGTCAGCATATCTGGTCTCAGAAGTTCATTGCATCCATGTTGCAGGAATAACTTTGCGCTCGACTTGTATTTTTTCTGTCCATGAAAACAGTAATGAAGCACAAAATATATGTGATGCCATTGAACAATAGGACAGCTTAAGATTCCAGCTACATTCAGAGTGAGGAGGTTTAGACAAGAGTACGTCTATTCTTACAGGAAAATTGACACTCTGGAGGTCGATCTCCTGGCATTCGATTTAGTGCATCTAGTAGGAACAGGCTAACTTGAATGTTCAGGGTGTCTCTGTTGACCATGTTACTCCTCAAAGTCATGAGGAGTAAGGGAAATTGAATGATGGCAGAATTTTTCCTGTCAACCTCCCATTGTGGGAACAGTGGGCATGGCTGACCTAAGGTACATACAGCTATGTTACAACATAGTGGCATTGGAGATACAATCATATTCCCCCATATCTAGAAGAAGACATACTGTACTGCATTTGCTTGCAGATGTTGATATTTTTGGTGACCAATGTGAGAAGGTGTTAGCTGAGTAGAATAAACTATCTAGATGTTATACTCTAAACATCAACTGTCATGTCAGAAAGTATCAGAGATGGACTTTGATTGTATTCTTGAGACCTGTAAGCCATCATTAGGCTGACAAAAACATTGTCTAGAACAGAGTTTTTAAACAAAAGGGCTTATTTTGTCATTTTTAAAATACTGCATCTGTTCTAGGCATCACAGGAGCTCCATTGTCAGAGTCCTTTAATCTTGGCCCAGTTGCACAGGTTATTGTTGTGATGTTGTGCACATTGTTTCTTTAAATCTGGAGCAAGAACTGAGGAATTCTAGCCTGGGGCTCTGTGCTGAAACACAGAGGTGGATAGAATAGATTTTGGAGTAGCATTGTTTTCCTAATGCCCAGGAAAGGTCTTTACCATTCTTTACCATTTTCACACCACAATCACAAATCATGTTTTACTGACCGAAAATCCTGTTACTAAAAAGAAAACTGATACCTTTCTGAGCTGCCAACTCTTTACTGTTCAACAGCTGAGAGAGCTCTTTGCATTTGCACTGCTGAAATGCTGCTCAGAAGGTTACTCAATTTTAATTATATACCTTCTTTGTGCTAGTCCTTGCTGTACATATCAAGAGCATCCCTGCCCCTCTTCATTTTTGTCTAAGTTCAATACATTTTTTTTCGGTAACTTTTTGCTCATTTCAATGTATTTTCCGCTATGCAAGGCAGACGAACTTTTAATTTAATGGTCTCACAGAGAGCCTCGAGATGCCACTTTATCATACCATACTATAAAGGTCTGTTATTGTCCTTACCTCATTCATTAGCTGAGTTGCATGTTTAAAATGCCTATTAATGGGACAGTCAGCTACATACTTGAACTGAGACTTCATCTTTTCAGATGACTCCTTGTACTTACACTGGGGGAAACAAAGAAACTAGTCATTCCAGGGTAAAATAAAAAGAAAGACCAAGAAACAATACAAATTTTAAGAAAAGTCCATGTCAGATGAACAGCGGAATGATTGCATATATGAATACATTTCAGACTGAAAAATATTACTTAGATAATGTAGCTGTAGCTATAGAAGTCAACTGTTGTAATGGTCTTCCAAAGAAAGCAGTGGAAACATCAAATCTTCAGACATTAAAAACTAGACTTGGAAACACTAGAACATGTGCAATGGAGAACAATTGTATTGGCAGTTGATAGAAGCAATTAACCCAGAGGTCCCTTTACTCTGATCTGCATGTTCCAGTAACTTGGAACAGGCCCGCTGATGGAGCCGGGAAGGAGGCAGTTGCCCCTAAGACCAGCATTTCAAAAGGGCCTGGAGCTTCAGCTGCCATTGCTGAAGTAGCAGCGGTGGCAGCTGGATCTTCAGGCTCTTTGAAATGCAGCAGACTGCTATGCTGTCAGTCTGTGTGGGGCTCTGAGGGAGTGTGGGGGTGGGGGCTTCCTAACTGATTTCTTGACTAACTTCACTAAGTCCCGCCCCTTCTGCCCTTGGCCCTGCCCCTTCCACTGCAGGGAGCTGCGCCCCCCCCTTTGCCCCCAGACCCACCACTGACTTGGATAACTTTGAATTTGGTGCAACACATTTTAAGTTGAGCTATATTTATCCATGTCTGAGGGTGGAATTTGGCTAAATGATAAACATCACACAACCAGACTTTGAAAAAATGCTTCCAAATGTCATAAAAAGCTTTACTTACCCCACTGTAGAGGACTTTGTTCTTTTCTGCCAGAGCAAGGTCAGGAGTATCCCAGGCATAGCAACCAAAGCCTTTGAGCCATGATAAGTCTTCCTTGTATTTAACCTGCAGAAGGAAGAAAGATAAATTGAAACACGTGGAATAATTTAGAGGGCACCAAAACCCAATTACCATCCCACTCTAAGATTAACACATGACAGAAATACTTATGGGAGTCCCTGTATCAATTACCTTACTAGCTGCATTTGTTTTTATACGACTGATGGACCAGCTTGTACCCTCAATTAAATCATTGGGGTTGCACAAGCATAATTAAGAGCATGGATTGCTCAGAGTCATTGGGTGGAATCCTGATGTCAGAGGAAGTGTTGCCACAGGAGTTCACATATTAAATATATGCCATAAAAATGAGCTTTGTTTTAACGTCTCGCAAACATCCTCATAAAATATCACCACTAAGATAGTTACTAGCACTAATGACTTTCACATGTCGCAATAAGCCTGAAAAACTGCTGAAGTGCTGACAGGAACTTCTCACATGATATATTTTTATTATAAAAGTAACAAACAAGTTCAAGGAACCAAAAAAAGCCCCAGTTCAATGGCTGCTGAACTCCATGGGAGTGATGTCACTGCTTTCAATAGGAAGTGGCCTTGTTCTTTTGACTTACCCTGGTGATTCTGAAAATGTGGCCGACAACCCCAAAACAAATCACTGTTCCATTTCAGCAGAAGTCACTGAAGCTGCGTCTACACGTGCACGCTACTTCAAAGTAGCGGCACCAACTTCGAAATAGCGCCCGTCGCGTCTACACGTGTCGGGCGCTATTTCGAAGTTAACTTCGACGTTAGGCGGCGAGACGTCGAAGTCGCTAACCTCATGAGGAGATAGGAATAGCGCCCTACTTCGACGTTGAACGTTGAAGTAGGGACCGTGTAGACGATCCGCGTCCCGCAACGTCGAAATTGCTGGGTCCTCCATGGCGGGCATCAGCTGGGGGGTTGAGATATGCTCTCTCTCCAGCCCCTGCGGGGCTCTATGGTCACCGTGGGCAGCAGCCCTTAGCCCAGGGCTTCTGGCTGCTTCTGCGGCAGCTGGGGATCTATGCTGCAGGCACAGGGTCTGCAACCAGTTGTCAGCTCTGTGTATCTTGTGTTGTTTAGTGCAAGTGTGTCTGGGAGGGGCCCTTTAAGGGAGCGGCTGGCTGTTGAGTCCGCCCTGTGACCCTGTCTGCAGCTGTGCCTGGCATCCCTATTTCGATGTGTGCTACTTTGACGTGTAGACGTTCCCTCGCTGCGCCTATTTCGATGTTGGGCTGAGCAACGTCGAAGTTGAACATCGACGTTGCTGGCCCTGGAGGACGTGTAGACGTTATTCATCGAAATAGACTATTTCGATGTTGGCTGCACGTGTAGACGTAGCCTGAGAGGCATTAAGTGACAACACAGAGCCATCCATTTTGGACACTGGGGTTAAAAATATTATGTCTAATATTCAACAAATCATTCAAACTCACATCACTGATAGCATCTGTGACTACACGATGATGATAGTGCTCAGGCCGGTCTGGGATTGATCTCCAGATTCCCAGCTGGCTCACATAGTTTTCCTTATATTTCACCTGCAAAAGGAATTGAAAAAAAAGTTGTAAATGTTGTAAAATTACTCACCCAATGTTATGATATTCTTACTTCTCTCTACTGACTCTCTCCAAAGATGTACTTAAAATGGGGGGCCTAACTCTCATTTACACTAATCTGTTACATGGATCAGGGTATGCAAGATATGGCCCATGGGCTGATCTGGCCTGCCAAGCCTTTTAATCCAGCCTGCGACCACCCCTGCAGCAGGGAGCAACTCAAAGCCAGTTGCTCTCTGCATTGCTGAGTGGGGAGAGCTTCACATGCTGCCTCAAGCCCCAGCAAAACCTCTCAGCTCCCACATCCTCTCCTGCCTCCCAGTCCTGTGCCTCAAGCTCCCTTTTCCATCCAACTTCTACCTCAGACCCCACACTCCCTCCACAGAAAAGCGTGGCTCTTGACCGGTTACCAAAATTTTGGAGAGGCCCCCTCCATCAAAAATTATTGCCTACCTCATACTAGTGAACTAGTCCTAAAATCTTTCACCGGGATGGAAATAAATATAAAAGTGCTGGTTTCATACGTTTAATGACAACCATTAATCGGGACTAGAAATAGTGTATACGTACACTGCTGATGTCATCCGTGACCTTGCGATGATAAACAATATTCAAGGCATCTTTCACTGTGTGATATTTACCCTTTGCCTGCTCAAAGGTCTCTTTGTAGCGCAACTGATAAGAAGAAAAATATAAACGAATTAGAGTGTATGCTACCAATTGTAAAAGCTACATGTGCAGGCCTGTCCTAAGTCCAGAATGGCTTCCACAGCTGCTTGCCCACAGAAACTTGGTTTTGACTTTCTGTGGTCTCTCAGCAAAAGCATTTTCTCTCTATGATGGCTGCCATAGGGGACGTACCACCCAGTTTCATCACCGAAATTGGGCTCATGAGAATGACATGGGGAGATGCATCATGTCCCATCATGTTAATGCGCAGCCTAGGAACTTCATTGCCAAAAACTAACTGCCTGCCTGTGATCCAAATTGAAACTTAGTCAGTGAGGAAAGATTAGGCCCATCAAGGCCGGAATTTCCCTACTCACCTTGAGGCTACGTCTACTCTACAGCCTATGCTGGCAAAACTTACGATGCTCAAGGTTGTGAATATTCTACCACTACACCCGAGCAACATAAGGTACACCAAGATAAGCATTCATATGCACAGTGCTCTGACGGTAGGAAAGCTTCTGTCCCTGACATAGGCTCTGCCACTCAGTGGGTTGGGTTTATTTATGCTGACAAGAAATCTCTCTCTCTCACTGGTACAGAGTGTCTTCAGCACATGCACTGCAGCAGGGCAGCTATATCAGTGTCTCTGCAGAGCTATGCATGGAGACATGCCCTATGAGTGAAGGTGAAGGAGAAAGCACTTTACATCATAGAAGTACCTCACAAAACAGCAGTGAGTGCTGCATTTGGTAATAAAACATCCATCCTTTTCCCCATGCATGTCCTGAATGGGGAGAAGCAAGAAGGTCATTCTAGTTCTAAGTGTACTGGAAACTCCCCAATCTCAAGAGGGCAGAGACCCACATCCAACATGGGTAGTTCAATTGCAAGAAAGCAGGGATGTGCTTTCACTGCACAAAAGCTTGCATTCACTAGTTCAGAGCTGAGGTATTTTGCCTTTGTGTTTTGGACTTGTGTAACTTAAAAGGTTGACCTGATGAGCACTCCAATACATACGGGCCCTTTGAGGCTTTTAACAGCCCAGGAGGCAATTTGTAATCAGAAATGTACACAGCAGATTTCATTAAATAGCTGAACACTTGTACAAGTTACTTTAAATGCATATTCCACACTTGAAACAAAAACTAATTTGATCTTCAACTGTACCTAGGCCAGCTCAGACAGAAACTGATTTTTCTAAATGTGTATTTAAGTAAAATCCTCTTTTCAGGATTGAAATTTATTCCTTCAAACAGCATTGAGATGAAGAAGTGGGGTAAAATATTCCTGTGTTTGCTTCCTGAATCAATACTTTCACTCTAATCTATATTATTTGTAAATGTCAAACGGGGAAAGCTATATTTTGTCCCCATTTATTTCTCTTCCTTCTCTCTCTTTTTTTTTGGACAAAATTGGATGCGAAAAAAACAAAACATAAATAGATATATGGTGCCCTCAGTACAAACACATTGACATCTTGAGATCCGCGTGGTGTTACAGATACAGTATGCACCACAGTGGATTTGGATGCATGGGAAGTCTTCATATACTGCCATATGTTCATTCTCCCTAGCTTCTTTCTGCTCTACTGAAAGATTAGAGGATGTGTCAGTGACAGTATTTAAAGGATACATACATCACTAGCATTCCAGTAAGCCTTCTTAGCCCTGATGAGGATTGGCGTGTCAGGGACAGTGGTGTATTT
This sequence comes from Carettochelys insculpta, assembly GCF_033958435.1. Taxonomy (NCBI): domain Eukaryota; kingdom Metazoa; phylum Chordata; order Testudines; family Carettochelyidae; genus Carettochelys; species Carettochelys insculpta. The sequence goes on along the minus strand of NC_134144.1, from coordinate 48,518,283 downwards.
GTGCTTCATCTTCTCATATTGGGTTTTGTACTTTTTCTAAGAACAGATGGCAGGAGGGAAAAGAACAAAAATATAATTAGTTTCAAGGATATTTGCCCAGCTGAGACTGTTAGCACCCAGCGACACTATTTTTAGTGCACTTTGTTGAGTTGTCATTACTGCGAGATGCTAAGTACATGACATTTGTCTGTTTTAATAAATGGATAAGCCAGTCTCTGCTTCAAACTTAGGGTTTCCTTTATTCATTACTGTAGCCCTTACAGAATTTATTTTATTTTATTGTGGGGGAAGTGCTAAAGCCTACACCAAGGGCTTCATAAATCTGAATATTACAGGCATGAATTTAGAAGCATATGATTTTTCACATGTATAAAAGATTTCTGTGTTTTAGAATGATATAGTAAACTAAAAGCTACCCAGGAATCATACAAGAAAATGTAATATTGAAGAATCAGAACACTTAAGATTAAATAAAGGCATAATCTGTTAACCTTACACCTCCCCATCCCACCTCATCCCCATTGTTAAAACTGGATCCTTCACATAGTATAGCTGTGCTGAACATGAGAGAAGGGCTCTTACCTCACTGACCATGTCCTTCACGTGTTTTGCAAGTTTTAGGGCTGGGGTCTGGTCCCCAACATGATGATGGGGTCGCTCTTTGGTGGCCAGCTCTACATACAAGTACTGTGACAGGAAAGAAAAACACAACATTGAAACTTATGAACTTTACTGTCGGAGCTACACAAAATGAGTGCATGCTGAAAATGCTCATGCATGAGTATCTTGAAAATGTAATCTACTTGTCCTTCTTCCCCTTCTATACTACGGCTAGTCCACAAACCCCAGAAAAATATTTACAAATCAAAATCCCAAATGCACGTAACAGCAGCGATCGTCATACAGCCCTTACTAAGAGCTTTGATTCTGGACTGTCTTAAACAAAAGCTACTGATTCACAAGACCAGAGTCTCGCTTTTACTATTTGGAAAAGCTCTAGGGAACATACCCTCTGGAAGATGCATTCATTAAAGTCACGTTTCTATATTGAGAATGGCATGCAGTGCTGGGGACACGAGATGTAGCATCCAGGTAAGCGCACATGTACTGTGCTTGGAGGGCAAAGGCAACACCTGATAGGGGCTCATCTGTGGGGATTATACCTTTAAAGAGGCACAGAGTCCACCATGTTTTAGCTTCTGAGTACCAGCAGTTGCAGGAAGGGTTATGGTTCTGAGCTATTTTTAGGCAGTGAGTGCTGCAGCCCTGCCAGGTAACTTTAACACATTGGCTGCGTCTACACGTGCACGCTACTTCGAAGTAGCGGCAGTAACTTCGAAATAGCGCCCGTCATGTCTACACGTGTTGGGCGCTATTTCGAAGTTGAAATCGACGTTAGGCGGCGAGACGTCGAAGTCGCTAACCCCATGAGCGGATGGGAATAGCGCCCTACTTCGACGTTCAACATCGAAGTAGGGACGTGTAGACGATCCGCGTCCCGCAACATCGAAATAGCGGGGTCCTCCATGGCGGCCATCAGCTGGGGGGTTGAGAGATACTCTCTCTCCAGCCCTTGCGGGGCTCTGTGGTCACCGTGGGCAGCAGCCCTTAGCCCAGGGCTTCTGGCTGCTGCTGCTGCAGCTGGGGGTCCGTGCTGCATATACAGGGTCTGCAACTAGTTGTTGGCTCTGTGTATCTTGCACTGTTTAATGAAAGTGTGTCTGGGAGGGGCCCTTTAAGGGAGCGACTTGCTGTTGAGTCCGCCCCGTGACCCTGTCTGCAGCTGTGCCTGGCTCCCTTATTTCGATGTGTGCTACTTTGCCGTGTAGACGTTCCCTCGCTGTGCCTATTTCGATGTTGGGCTGAGCAACGTCGAAGTTGAACATCGACGTTGCCAGCCCTGGAGGACGTGTAGACGTTATTCATCGAAATAGCCTATTTCGATGTCGCAACATCGAAATAAGCTATTTCGAAGTTGGGTGCACGTGTAGACGTAGCCATTGTGAGCAAAGAGCCCTATTGTGTGGCCCCTATATACTAAGGGAGAAGGAACTCTTTGTAAACCCAAACACACACAGGCAAGTTTTTCACATCACTTGGCAGACTGTATATCATTTAAAAATGTTGGCCCTTCACCTGGCCAATGAGCCCATTAATAAAGATTTATTTGGCTACCTTTTAAACCATCAGACTCTGAGACAACTGCCCCTCTTGCCTTCTCTCCCACTTCACTGGCCATGGTTTCTGCTACTTTAGATGAGCAGAATTGCGCATTTGCACAAGAGCCCCATGAGCTTGAGAATCATGTTGCCATTTGAAAATGTATATTAATCTTTATTACAAGTCACCCCTTAGATTTCTAGGTTGACTTGAGAGCAGCTGCAGGAGAACAATATAGTAAGATGGATTCAACAATCAAGAAAGATTCTGAGCCGCTGTTCTAATAGCAAAGAATGTTTACCTGACTCTGTATTTTCTGTCCTTCCTTGGCTCTTAAGAAATCTGGTGTATCAAGGATTGATGTGTATTTTGTCTTTCGCTTGTTGCCTGCAGCTCTATAAACAATCTAGGAGACAAAGGCTGGTAGTTACTTCTTTTGTTAGAAATTTTCAGTTAGGATTTAGTAATCAAAGCTAGGGAAGTATAAGGCCTAAATTTATCAGGAGAGCCAGTGAGATGGTCTGAACTTCATTTGATCACTGTCAACATGAACTGATAAAATAATGCAATACTTACTTCACTCAAATGTGTCTTCAGCTCCTGAACTTTCCTGTATTCAGGAGTGTCCAGAACCACACAATATTTATCCCGCATCTTCTTTGCCGTATTGGTGTATACATAATTAGACTGAAAAGGTAATAAACATGATATATAAGGAAACTGCATTATTTTCAGCAGCATACAGAAAATGTACAGGGGAAGCTAACATAGATAACCTTGGCTACATCAGCATCATGCTCTGTTCCTAACACTTTGAATCAGTTATTTTGCCACTCTGAGTTCCTTAATTATTCTCATGTCAGGATGATCTACGGTTAATGCTACAATTGTGCATTAATAAACAATGAATCAATATTAAATTATAACAGAGAGATAGCCATGCTAGTCTATATACTATCAAAAAAAGCAGTCCAGTAGCACTTTAAAGACTAACAAAATAATTTATTAGATGATAAGCTTTCATGGGAGAGCCCCACTTCTTCAGATCATAGCCATACCAGAACAGACTCAATATTTAAGGCACAGAGAACCAAATATAGTAATCAAGGTTGACAAATATTAAATTATGTGTCAGAAAAAAGTACATACCCAAAGCTCCCGCAAATGACGAGCACGGACCATATCAGGAGTATCATATAGGAAGCAACCAAGGCCCCTCAACCATCGTAGATCCTCTTTGTATTTATTCTGCAATGCAATCATAACAGAAAATTTATAATGTTGATCCTTTAGGGAAAAAAATAAATAATCTAACAACCACAACTGTGCAATTTTTAAGCTTGCATATAATTTAAATCTCAGGTTAAATTCTTCCCCCATTGACATCTGCATAAAGATGAACAGGAAGAGAGCCTGGACTATCACATTCAAAGGCAAGTATCTTCACTTACATCACTTGTGATATCTCCAACATAGCGGCAATGCATCACTTGAGGGGTGTATGGCAAGGAAATCAAGTGTCCCTGCATCTTAAAGAAATCTGCCTTATAGATCAGCTGAAAGACAAAAGAAACTATTACACAATCTTGATCGTGCTGAATATGCCAAGCATTTTCCTCTGAAATAAAATGGAAAAATAAAACATACATCACTGATAGCTTCCTGTGTGGCTTTGACTTGGCGGATTTCGGGCGTGTCAGGGGTGGTATGAATCTTGTCCTTATTCTTGTGGTATGTTTCCCTATAAAGTCTCTGCACCAAAGGAGAGAGTATTCCATGTGTTAATAACAGAACTCTTTAAACAAAGCCATATAGCATCCCAGTTAACAGAAAATAAATAGCTATTAATTTGTTAACCCCAGATATCCTTCTACTTCGATGGCCTATATAGTACAAAAGGAGAGGAGAAAATCACCTTACTAGAAAGGTTTCATTTTTATACAGTGAAGAAATTTCACAACTATTTTACTAACATCTTGGAATTGTGCTACAGAGAATCTAAGGCCCAAATCATGCAAACGCTTATTCATATGCTTAACTTAAGGATGTTAAGAGCTCTGTTCAGACCAACAGTTAAGAATGTGTGTGTGTGGTTTTGTGCAAGCTTTGGGTCAAAAAATGTTAACAATATAGATCTCTAGTGCAGAGACCTACAAATTTCTCAACAATTTTTGATAAATAACACCCAGATCATGTTATGAAATTATGTGGTCCATATTTTATTTTACACCACAAATATCAAATAATGATGCATTAATGCAAACACATAAATTAACATTTACAGTACCTCATTAAGAACATTATTCACTTTCTTTATATACTCAAAGCCAACAGCTTTAGGTCCAAGAGTGTAGCCTTTAGCCTTGATATGTTCATAGGCTTCTTTATATTTAAGCTGTAAATGGAACAAAGGAGGTTTAAAAGTGTGTCAGAATAATCACATGTGATGCTGGCTAGTGAGTGCATCTATAAGAAAAGTCTCTTCTTCTACTGTTTACAGCCAATATAAAAAACCATGTGTGTTTTGGGCTTGGCAGCTTCTGCTGGCGAAGTCCTCCTGAAGGTGACTTGAACAGCACAATAAGTGTGCTTTTAAAGTTGTTTAGATGAGAGTAAGTGCTTAGGTATTTTAAAAACTTCTCCTAGGCATCTCTATGCACTTGTAAGCAGTCAAATAACTTCAAAAATTGGGGTGAGAAGACAAGGTGCCTCCAAGGCGTTTTCAGATTCAGCTGTGTCCTTCATAGTTCCCCTCCCACAAGCACAAATCAAAGCCACATTCTCCCATTAGACATTCCTGATTATCCAAACAGCCCCCTGCTCTTTCTTGGGTACTACTTTTTCCTGGGTGAAGGTGGCTCCCACTGACACTGGGTTAAATCAAGCCCCAAATGGGAACCTTATGAACCCTAAACTCTGGGAAACAAGCCGCACAGATCTTTAATGGATACATATCATGCTAACTTTGAAATATGTCATAGCACATCTACATTCTGTGGCTAAAATAATGTAACAGAAGCAAACTTTTGGGTAGCTATTTCTGTTGAGATTAGTGATTTTCTTTCATGTCTTGTACATTTGAAAAAAGTATAAATATCAGAGGGAAATTTATATCATGAAGATAAAATATTCAGATCTCTAAACAGATCATCAGCTTTTGGAGATACTCCAGGAAAACATAATGGGCTGCATAGCTAAACAGCAGTTTCCATACAGCAACACTGTGTGTTCACTCATGATGCCTAGAGATCACCAAATATTCTCTTGCAAGTTATATCCTGAAAGAACTTAGTATATTACTTACATCGCTGCCAATGTATTGAACATGTTTAGCAAGCTTAAAGCCAGGAGTATCTGGTGGAAGTTTGTATCCAGTGGGGAGGGCATGTAAGCCAGCCTCCCGATATAGATTCTGCAGGAAAAGAAAAATAATTACAATTACATCAAATACGTGAGGAAGTTTATTGGTACTGCATATCAAGTAAGTTTCTTGTAGTAAACCAAGTCCTCCCCTGATTTAATGCCACTGAGATCATCTGAGGCATACATAGAATGGAGCTATATCATGGATAAATTTCTACATGCTTTAGGTATCCTTGACCATTCACTGAGATTTTTTTTTTAGTTTAAATTTTAAAGCAAAATAGTCTACCTATGAGGGCCAGATGAAAAGCTGAAATCATCATATAAGTTGAGTTCTGGATACAAAGAAGGGGCTTGGAGAAAACAAACTGTCTCTAAACCCAGAATGCAATGACGAAATGTGGGGGTGTCTTTGATACGTGGCTTTCTAGAAGCCCAGCTGGTTTTGAACAGACTATATTCTGGCTCTCTGGTCTTAGAGTGCAGCAAAAGGAATGTTGGCCTCACAGATTGGATTGCAGTCTCTGAAAGGTTTGCATTCAGAGTACAATCATAGGGGATATAACCAGTTCTAACGGACAGACTTCCCTAGAGTTCTGTAAACTGGAAATATACATTCACAACTGCCAACAGAGCTGAACAAGAGCAAATGACACCCAACAGCAGAAATCAGTCATTATAATTTAGCTGCCTATTAGAAATGAAAACTTGCTACTTACCTCACTCTGTATCTTATGAGCATGCCTTGCCCGCACCAAGTCTACTGTTTTATCAGTGGGGGTCACTTTGCCTCTAATATTATGCACATATTCATGGCGATAGACAGCCTATGAAACAAGCAAAAAATAATTAGTCTATCGATAACATTTCATGATACATGTTCATCTAACTTACTGTGGGTCAGTTAGGCTGTGTCTGCGCTAGAAGCATCTGTCGACAGAAGTGTCTGTCAGAAGAGATGTTCTGACAAAACTTTTGTCAACAGATCATGTCTACACATAGAAGTGAACCACTCTTTCATTCTGCTCTGTCAACAAAAGGGCCCCTGGAGCATCTACATGGGTTTTTTGTAGACAGTTTCTGTCTATAAAATGCATTTTTGTGTGTAGACGTGCCACAAATTTTGTCAATAAAACTCGAGTTTTGTTGACAAAACTCTCTACTGTAGACGTACCCTCATGAGTGTTTGCAGGCTTATCAAGACCATCTTTTGAAACACATGGAAGTTAAAAGCTGCACATTCAGAGTGTGTCTATATAGAACATACTTGCCATGTTGCTGAAGCCAGCTGTTGCCTAATATCCTATTGATGGTAGAGGAAAGGGTGGTAGTGGACTAACATAAAATGATTCTAACACATCATTGCATGTTATATTATTGGAATTACTGAGACATGGTGCATATAAAACAGGAATGAAATGTGGTATCAATACTTATGTAACCAACCACAGGCAAACTCAAACCTGGGATCGCTAGAGCTTAGTGCATGAGCCTCTACAGTTTGAGCTAAAATACAGCTGGCCCTCAGCTAAGGCCGTAGCGGAGGCTCATTCTTTCTTCATGTAAGTAGTCTAGGTGCTTCCCTAGACTACATGAGACAGTGACCTGCACCTGGATGTTTGAGTTACACTTACATCACTCAGATTCTTGCCACTAATGACGTTCTGGACATAGTAAGGAGTGTCAGTGACCATGGTGTAGTCATTCTTCATTTTCTCTGCCTTCGATTTGTACTTGATCTGCAGAGAGAAATAAGATATGATTTTTCTTAGTCCAATTGTTTAATTAAACAACTTCCTTATGCACAACACTTGTAATTCAGCAAAGTCAATTATATTTAAGCAAAAAAAGAAAATAAAGTATCAAAGGAGACATTCAACCAGAGAAAAACAGTAATATCACCACACTCAAGGAATACTAGAATAAACAAATTATTCAGCCATTTAATATATGTACCACATAAAACCATGAGTCCCCAGAATTCTAAATAACTCTGAGCAGGTGTATTCTTTATAATCAAACCCATTATCCAAGCCTTCAGGTGCTTCATCCTCAATGAATAATGGGGAAGAAAACTTTGCTTACAAAAATGTTTCATCAAAATCCTATTACTTGTAGATTGTATGAATTTTCCTTCAGTGCTGCTAGACAGCACACACGACAGTGGCCCTGATTCGGTAAAGCATTTCTGTTCAGAGAGAATGCCTCAGCATGTCAGCACATCCCACTGAGGTCAAACAGACTTAAGCACTTTCCTGAGTAGCGATGGACTTGACAAATGCTTAAGTGCTTTCTTTTTTGGGTCCTATATGACAACACCTATCAATAAAATTTAAATAACTCAATATGTTCATTTCTGTGTAAGGAGCAAATGCAATGTCCATCCAGGCTTTGTCCTCATAGCATACCGCTTTTAATTAAAGAATGCAATGAACTAGATGGGAAAGAAACTGAAAATCAGAACAGAACTAGAGACAGTTCAGACTTACATCATTTCGAAGGTCATATGCGTGTTTGGCATGGAGAATTTCAGGAGTATCCCAAACAAAGCAGCCAATGCCTTTCAGCCAGTTGAGGTCATCCTTGTATGCAATCTAAAGAAAACAAAGTGTTTGAGAATTTCACCACAGCTTAATCCCTTACACAATAACCCTAAATGGCAACTTTCAATAGCAAATGTTTTCCCTGTACTCTGAAACTCATTTGCCTGAATTCTGGTACAAGGAGCATTATTCGCTTCTTTAGCTTTTACCCAAAACTAAGGGTCTGGGGTGAGGGAGCCTATGCAATTAAACACAGTTAGCTGGGAAGGTTTTCAACTAACCTGTAGTGTCCATAATGATGCACTGCTGCCAAAATGAGTTATGCATGGGGCATTTCAAAATCCAAGGATTTTGCCAAAGTCAAATGATTTTTCTCTCTCTCAGATTCTTAGCTCCCCTGACCCTCACCCTCCCTACCAAAAATAGACTACAATTCTAAGCTCTTTTGAAATGCATATCTATGCTGTGAATTAAATTCACTTTGCATAGCATATAAACAGAATAACTGGGCTGCACCCAAATACTTGATGGAGTAACAGCTACCAACTAAAAGTAACACTTACATATTCTTCTGGGGCCACTGGATTTGCAGAAATAGAAATGCAATGGCCATTCCTCCGGCTTGCCCCCATATTGGAACAATTAGGGAGAGCCTTTTGCCACCTGAGTCATCCAAATTTCCTGTGTTCCCAGCACTACTGATTGATTACTTTGGGTAGTTTATAGATGTTATACGGGAAGGAGTTTGATGAACTGGCCGAGCACTGGATTTGCAGTACTGCAGTCTTATTTTCATATTGGGCTGAAACCAAGCTGTACCTGTTAACCTTATCTAAGCTAAAGGCCTGTGGTATAAGCAAACTTTCTAAAATGCCTTGGGCAGCTGTTACGTGTGAACATAAATCAATGCTCAAATATTGCAATCTCAAGACATGCCAACATTTTTTTCTGCCACACAATTTCACCTACTACACACAGAATCTAACACTAAAAATCTTTTTGGAAAGTTGAACAGTGACATAACACAATTTTTAGGCTTACTTCACTGAGCTGGTCAGTGACTTTTCGAACATGCGCATTGATCTGAAGGTCTGGTAGGCAGGTCCACTCATGAAGACGTAGGCGATAATCAATTTCACTGACTTTTTTCTGTGTGTCCTTAGCAGCTACTATGTCTACCATGTCTGGAAGAATGTGAATTTTGGCCTTGTTCTTCTCATAGACTTCTTTGTATAGACGCTGTGAAATTAGAATATTCCATTAAGAATGTGAGATATTTTAAAGTGATGATATTCTTATGCAATGTAAGTTATAACATGAGAATGTTCGTTCTAAGTAGGTTCTTTAATATGGTAGTTTTTGAAGAGTAGACCTCATTCTATAGGCTACCACAGGCTTAATCGCAAAAGAAAATTTAGCAGATCAAACACAAACCTATTTCTGTAAATACTGGAGAAAGTTTAATGACTATCAATAGTTGCTACACACATATTCAAATATGAAATCTTGATTAATGTATGTGGATGCAGTAACTACCAGGAGAACTTAAATTTAAAAAAAAAACACTTACATCAATGTTAAACTTGCCAACTCTAAGGCATCTTGCTGTGTTGGGATCATCTTCAACACTTCTGGGTAGACTGTAAAGTGCTTTAAATTTATCATACTCTTCCCGATACTTGACCTAAGCAGAGACAAGAAAGGGAGATAAAATTACTTCCTTCAGGAATACAACTACATTTTGAGAGTGGAATTCACTGCTTTAAAGCACTACTCCTTTGAGGTGAGCGGAAACGGAGAACAGTTCAGGGCAGGATTTTATCTTCTGTTTTGTTAGGTGTGTTTATGATGTCATAGAGATAACGGCAACTTCCAAGTGAGTTTTGTAAAAAAGCAGGAATAAATGAGTAATTAATTTATGGTAGGAAAATGGTTCCAGCTGTCTACATTTACCAATAACAAGCAGTCCTGTAGCACCTTAAACACTACAAAAATTAATGAGCATACATGGGTAAGACCCACTTCTTCAGATTTCATGGGTAAAACCCACTTCTTCAGATTATAATCTGAAGTGGGTTTTACCCATCAAAGTTCACTACCTAAAGACTAAAAAATTATTAAGATGCTACAGGACTGCTCGTTACTTGTGAAGCTACAGACTAACACAGCTACCACTCTGTGTATATTTACAGAGTTCAATATAAACATTCAGGAAGGACACTGTCTTTTATCGATCCCAGTTCGGCAAAGCATCTAAGCATGTGCATGAATCAAGAACATGTGAAACTTCAAGCACATGTTAAAGTACTTTGCTGTATAGGAATAGTGATTTTCAGGAAGAGCTTTCCAGTGGTATCATAAAATATGAATTTAGCTCATCAAAAGATGGATCACAGAAATATTTTTAGTTGAATCTGTGTGGTTAAATCCAACAAACCTAACAGTATCTCAAATTCAAATCTAGCCAGACATATAGATCCTGTTGCCTTACATCTAAAAATTGTAAATAGAAAAAAACAAAGAAGTTACTAAAAGCAAACTTTGGCTAGGGATATAAGAAGACCACGTTTTATTGAGGTATTTGGTAGAAAGATTGGAAAGGGTCTTATTAAGGGCAAAAATCAGGTTGTGTTCAATAGATACTAAGAATGTCACGGAGAATTAATTACTTGCATGATTGACTTGTATCTACACATAGACACACATTTGAAATGAAAGCCACAGTAATATTAATTTTTTGCAACTGTACTACGTAAATACAAAGCAAAAAAGGGCTGCATTACCAGCATTAATGATTTTTAAAGACAGAGAAGCTACAAATATTCCATTAACTTACCATACTAGCATTATGCTTCAGTTCTTTAGCACGAGACAGAGAGACAGCATCAGAGGGCATTTTGTAACCAGTGGCTTTCACTTTATCCCAGGCTCCTTTATATAGGTTCTGAGTGGGGAACACAAGGATCTCTGAATAAGTTTTTCAAAAGCTTTATGCAACTCGCCATGTAGAAAAGCTATCAAAATCTTAACTTAAACCCCAGCTGCCCTCTGAGCTCTTACTCAAGCCCAAGAGGAAGAATATTGGTTCAGAACAATCACCTATGAGACCCAAAAGTTCATTACATTGAGGTCCAGTTTCCTACAAGAATTGCTCCCATTTTATCTGTGCTTTGATACAGGGAATTAACTTATCAATACACTGTATTTTGCATAGGATATGGAACTAAGCAGTTTGCAAGAGCAAAATAAATCCCAGAGCACTACTTTCTTGCAAGAAACAAAAGAATTAAAAATACTCACATTGCTAAAGAGATGTTTCAGATTTTGGGTTCTCTCATGATCCACTGTTTCCACCACTGTTGTATATTTGTCCTTATTTAAGTGATAATCTTCCTTATATTTCACCTTTAAGAAAGATATAGAGTGATTAATTCACTGTATTTTAACTATCTGTGGGAATGGGGGAAAGCTTCTGGTTGGAAAAAGGAGAAGGACTCACCTCACTAGCATTGATGCCACTCTGGACTGCAGTCACATAAAGTGGCGTATCAGTAACGGACCTGTAGTTCTTCAGATTCTCTTTTCCTGCTGCTATGTATTTCAGCTAAGAAAACACAGACAAAAAGTGTTCTGAGAATAATTAAACCTGCTTCCCTGTCAAGTTGAACAGGTTTTCCAGGTCCATTTGCCAACTATTCCCTTTATTAAAATAGGCCTCCATAGAGCATAATGTTTATTCAGAAATGTTAACAGCAAGAAGTCTTCAGAGCTAATCATGCCACAGGAAGAACTTTCAGAACTGGAAACTCCACATCGGAGTAGACCAGCCTTGCAATCCTGAGTGTGAAATAAACTTGTGAGCTCAAATTCTGCCAAACTGTTACCCTTGTCAGTTCTCCTTGGTTCTCCGCTCTTCTTAAGGAAGAAGAGGAAATAATAATGTTCCTATCAGAGAAGCTTGAAAGACACTGCATTTTTTATTGTGCTGATCTAAAACATACTGTGCTGCATCAAGTCCTGCTCTCAGCTATGGTGGGAATGGAAATGAAATAAAAATGTGGCCCACTATCATTTCTTATTTGAGGATGATTTGCTTACTTGGCTTTGGAGATCATATGACTTCTTAGCATGCAGGATTTGTGGGGTATCCCACACATAACAACCAATTCCTTTCAGCCAATTTAAGTCATCTTTGTACACAACCTGTAGAGAAGAAAGAACAAATCAGTTCTCAGGAAATGCATACCCTATCTGAAATGTGGTAACTTCATCTACCCCATAACAAACCAATATCTCCCACACAGCAAGGAATAGTGCTACCATGACCCAGTCTTTGTTCATGATTAAAATCAGTTTTGACAGTTTATATACCAGAATGAAGAAAAGTGTTCAGTATCATGGTTACTCTGTGTATTTTCTGCTTTTTCTAGAGAAATTCCTATGAGAAGTCCAACAAAGTGGTGACCCACAGCATGTGGAGTCAGGTTACTACGATGTAATCAGAACTTCTTGGGTAAAAAGGACCATTTCATATTGATTTGACAGTACAGTTATATGGTCAACTAAGCCATTATTTTCCAGCCTGTTTGGTAAGTTGTACCACTGTACTCATCTTTCACCCCTAACCCTAGCGCAGCACCAAAGGTGGCAGGGTACAGGTAACCGCTTTTGCACTCCTCCAATTCGAGGAGCATTTGGTGGCTGTAATGGTACTTGTGCTAGTTACGGCTGTCCAAAAGAAGCATAATGATGCCTGGGGATCACTGCAGTGCTGTGACCACATCTCATCAGTGTTGTGTGTTTCTGTAGGACCTTCCCCAAGCTCACATGAGGCAACGGGGGGAAAAAACCCTCAAATGTGGACTCCAGTGAACTTGGATTAGACCTGTAAATCTTCACTTTTTCCCCAACTTTCAAACTGAATATTAAACAAGAAGCTCATGAAAAATCATTTGAGAAATTGCTTAAATCCCCCTATTTTCCACTCCAAACATTGCAGTAGATTCAATCAAATCATGTCATTGAGTAATTTGGAAGCCTGGTTATTAATTTCACATATAAGTACTTTTTAAACGGTCACATAGGCAGAAGGCTAATGAAGCTACCAGAACTTGGAATACGTACATCACTCAAAATCTCCTGGGCTTTCTTGGCCAAAATAACATCATTTTCTTCTGGTGAACAATTCCACTGGTGGAGGTAGGTTCGGTATTCAAGATCACTGAGGATATATTGGCACTTTTTAGCTAAGAGGTGATTCAACATGTCACTTGGAATGTGGACATTTGTCTTGGTGTCTTCATAATTCTTTCTGTAAGCCAGCTAGAAGAAAGTATGGGGAAAATGGGAGAGAGTAAAAATGTGTATTTTTCAACCACTGCTCTGATGACAAACAGACTGGCTACATATCAGGGTCTAATCCAGCACCTTTCCAACATTGGGGCAGAACTCCCATTGACTGCAGTGGGATCTTTACTGAGCCTTCAATAATATTTGATTATTAAATTAAAAAATTAAAATGTCATTCTACTGGAGTATTATAAGAGAAGGACTGGCCATTCTCCTGGTAGAGTCACTGCATGCACAGTGTTAGTGGCTGTATTTGTTTGTAACTGTATGAGTGCCTTGGGAGATTACATGTTTGAAGTGGAATAGTGGGGTTCATAACAGATTGACCAGCGTATGTATCACTGTCTAGCTAAATCCCTATTAAAGTAACTGGCCATTTACTACACCAGGGACATGCAAATTCTGCTAGCTAACACTGCACTCTAATCTGAATTCTGTTTTAAGCTATGGTTGACTGAGCAAAACAGTGCCTCTGCCTGCTTAGAGTTCACACAAAGGCAAGCAATACAAGCACATTTTTCTCTGTCCTATTATAACTAATCATTCATTACTTCTCCTTCTATTTCCTAGCTTCACATGTAATTGTTCATCCCTAGCTAAATGTCCATGGTTCAGAAAAAGATATGCCGATACAAAATAATGTTATGATTTCATCATACAGCGGCCATTAGTTAGCGTTAAATCTTAGAGGCTTTTTGTGCAAATCCCTCATGTGAATGGGAGGACTGTAGGATTAGAGTCTCACACACACTAATTACAGAAAGGAAAAACATTACAAGAAAAAGAAAACCTCACCGCACTCCTTAGTTTTTGGAAAGCTAGAGAATGAACAACACCAGGGAATTCGGAGATATGTTTTCCAGCCAGGTAATGTCCCTTCTGCTTCTCATAGAATGCTTTGTACTTAAGCTGCAAAACATTCACATGGAAATTGTTGGGATCATTAAAATAAGCAATACCAAAAAATACCAAAAAAAAAAAAAGTGGGATATAATTAAAAGACAATTCTTACTAACCTCACTGTTAACATAGTCGGCATGCTTAGCTCCAACGAGAGGGATGTAGTCTGGAGGCAAAGTATAGCCTATGGCCTTCCCAGTTTCCCATGAATGTTTGTATCGTTTCTAGATCAAGAAAACACATTTAGGTTGTGATGAAATGTACAGTATATTTGCCAGTAAACATTCACATTTGCAAAATATGTAGAGTCAGCTTCTTCCCCTCTTACTGAGTAGTACCTTACATCACAAATGGCCTCACTGAAGTCAGCAGGATCTTTCATCAAGTAAAGGGTCTCTCAATTTGTCACGTCTACACTAGCAAGTTCTTTCAAAAAATCAGGCCCTTCTTCGAAAGAACACACAGAGCGTCCATGCCCAATGTGCTCTTTCGACACAAAATTGAAAGAATGTTGTTCTTCTTCCAGGAGACCTCTTCTGCTCCCAGATCAGGCACAGCACCTCCTTTCGAAAGCTCCTTTTGAACAAAAATCATACGTAGACACTCCACGGGTCCTTTTTTTTGAAAGAGCAGTCCTGATGGCGCTGGATTTTTCAATCCCTAGCCCGTTCTTTTGAAAGAGCAGGGGCTGTGTGGATACTCTATCAAAAGAGCAGATGGATCTTCCTATCTGCTTTTTTGTGTGTGGATGCACTCTTTCAAAAGAAAATCTTCTGGAAGATAATCTTTCGAAAAATTGCTGTAGTGTAGACACAGCCAGTGTGAATATAGGGATCAGTGTCTCTGTCCCAATAAAACAAAGCACTTCAGCACAAGCTTCACTGTGAGTGCATGCTTGAGTCCCAGTGCTCTCCTGAATTGGGGTGCTGGCCTCTAATATTTATATCCAGGGAGTAAAAATAACCCTTTCATAATTAAAACAGGAACCTTGGTATAAAAGCACTAGCTGAAACTGGAAAAGATGTATATCCAGACATATGCCTCAGAAACATTCAAACCTTCCGAGTCCTACAAGTTATGCAGGGTAACCCACACAATGTGGTAGGTATTTTTCAGACAGATGCTTAATGTATGTTAAATATTAGCAACATAATTTAGGGCTAGACTGTAAAACCTTTACTCATATTCAAGAGCAGTTACCCACCTGTATAGGTAGTTATTCACCATTGGCATTATGGAACTATATATATGAGTAACTGCTCATCAGTGTGAGGAAAGGGCTCCCAATCTAGCCTTTATGCAGTAATGGAAACTTAAGTTTCATAAGCAGTAAATCCAGGTGTTTCTCGAAATCTAAAACAGTCTTCTACATTCAAAGTATTTATAATGCACATCGTGCATGCTGAGCACTTTTCACAGTAGATCTCAAAGCACCTAAAAAGCAAGGTAAGTGCCATTATCCCTATTTCATAGATTGGACACAGAAGGGATAGAACTTGGATCTCCTTAGTCCCCATCCAGTGCGCTACCCCCTGGGCAATTACAGTTAACATTAAAATATAAAAATATTAAGTTTAGCCAGCTGTTAGATATGCTATTTACTAAATCTTACATCACTATAGAGCTTAGACATCTCTCTGGTGTGGTTCAATGCTGGAGTGTCATCAGAACCAATGTAGTGGCCTCTGTCGAGGTTAAATGTTTCCTTGTATTTCAGCTAAAGAAGAAAATAAAGACTGTGTTAATGACTCATAGGAAACGAATTACTTGTCTGGTCTGCTTGTAAGAAGCATGTGTTTACTGCCAGTTGTACTACTTTATTTGAAATATACTGTCTACTGCATGCCAGTCACTCTTGGACCTATGAAAGTATCATGACATTTATCAAAGATTTCATATATTACTCAAAGGACTTGAAAACTCTTGATCTGCAGAAATATTTTAATAGGTATTCTGTAAATTCAGCCAATGTCATAAAACATAGTATACTGGCTTCACCCTGAACACGATTACCTTTCTTGAGATTTTAAATTTTCTTTATAAATGTGGCATGTAATGGCACAGTAATACTGTGTGGCTCAATTATTCAACACTGTTACCAAATAAAACTGCAGCATTTATATAGTGTTAACTACAGATCACAGACTAACAATGAAAGACAAGCCATCTCATAATTTTGATAAAGCATTATTATAAATTAAAAAAAAGAATGCTTACATCACTCTGGTTGATAGAGTTGATCTTCGCCAAAACAATATCTGGAGTATCAACCACACTTGTGAAATGGGAATAGTTATCAAGGGCTTCTTTTGTATAAGCTCTCTGCAAAGAGACATGACAAAATCTTCCTAAATATCATGCACTGGAAATAGGAGTTAAACCCGTACTTGGGAAAACTTCCACTCACCTTATTTATTAACTCTTGGGCTTTTTTAACTTTCCTATGTTCTACTGAATCCAGAGGCAACCACCCACAACCCCGGGTCCATTCCAGATCGGATTTATAGATATTCTGAAAATAAATGAAAAGATATACACATATTATAAAGATAAAAGCCTAAGTTAAACTGTAGTGAAATCTTTTGATTTTTATGCCTATGCAATACAGGCCAAGTACATAAACCCTCAAAGAATCCAAAGCATGTAATATACATATGAAATCACTTACGTCACTCTGTAGATCATAGGCCTTCCTTGCCTGGATACAATCATTCTGGTCAGGGTGACACGTCCATTCATGCAGGTATTGCCGATAATCAATATCGCTGACCAATGTCTGGCATTCCTTGGCTGCCAAGACCGATATCATATCCGCAGGAATGTGAACATTAGACTTTGATTTGTGATATGCTGATTTGTACAATCTGTCGTTCTGGATCTTGCCAGCATGCTCAAACCACACGAGCTTGGGATCATCTCTCATAGTGGGAACACCAACATAGTGACCTCTGTGGTTAACATACTCAGCTTTGTATTGTAGCTAGTGAGGGGAAGAAGAGATTTTTAGATGTTAGTGCTGAAGACTGAACTGAACACAATTGAACCCGTTTGTTATTTCTATCCTGTAAAATCAGTTTTCTTCAACATCAGGAATAGATGGAATCCTGGTATATAGATAAGTTGTTTCTAATTACATCACAGTTTTCAGTACAAAATATGTATACTATGGGATGAGATGAATGGCAATGTTAGGATATATATTGCTTCCTCTTTATGGGTCTGCTACCGTCCACCTTAATCTGCTGATGTTTCTTAAACAGGCAATATAGCAACTTCTTCAGCAAAACTAGAAACCCTTATAACTACTTTGCTCAAACAATTACATACGCTGAAAGAAAATTTGAAAATCTCATCAATGGTTTGCCAAGCTGCATTTAAAATAATATTCCAAGCAAAATTACTCATTTATTTAGAAATGTGCCTATTCAGCTTTTGATTAGCAATCATGGAATAAAGTCAGTATGTGCTTTATGCCAAAATACCTGCAGTGCATTTGATCTAAGAGGTTGCTCACAGCAAGAGCTCTTAGGCTACGTCTACACTATGAAATAAAGTCAAATTTATTGAGTTCAACTGTTGCAGCAGTGCATTGTGGGCGGCTCTCTCACAGCTTCTTCAGCCACGTTGCATTCCGGGGTTTTTTGTTGGTGCGGTATGAGAGAAAAATGCCATGCAAATGGTTGTGCGTGTGTGATATCATCTTCCCAGGCTGCATTGCCCAGCTGAACCATGGCAAGCACCCAGCTGTCAACAGCTGTTTATCATGCCAACAGATTGCTCAACTAGTTTTCCCCCAGTGAAAGAACACCAAACAGTGGAAGAAACTGGATACATGAGACCAGGGAAAGACTTATTATTCACAAAGAAGGAAGGTAGGGAATCCCAAGGAATAAACCCACCAAATAGGTACCCTTCACACAAGTGCTCTGGGAGCACCCAGCTGACCTTGTCATGTCAGTAGGTCACTCAGCTAATCTTCAACATGATGCTCATGAGACTTGGGAAAGAAGGAAAAGTAGGGAGGGAATCACAAGGTGAAGCACCCAAATGAGCAGTAGGAGCACCCACCTGATTGAACCATGTACACATGATGCCCAAGTGGAACAGACTGGCTCCATGCAATTTGGAAAAAGAGCGGTGGGACCACCCAGCTGACTGTGCCATATAATTCGCAAGAAAAGCAGGATAGAAGGAAGAGTAGGGAATCCCCAGGAAGAAAAGAACAGTGACTTTTAAAAATAATGTAGTTGGCTGTGCCATGTCAACAGGTCACTCAGCTACTTTCCCCCCAGTGAAAATACAGCAAACAGGCCACTGCTGAAACTGTGGGTACCCCCCCAAGCCACACGCTTTGGGAAGGGACAGGACTGGAGTATGGGCTGGGGGCCAGCCCCCCAACAAAACTCAGCTGGCAGGGGCCAGCTGAAGGGCCAGTTGACATGGTTCAGTCTGTGGATGCCTAGGTGGCAGGGGGAGGGATGAGCCCCTGAAAACATTTGCCACTGTGGCAGCCATCCCCCCACACACGGTGCCTCACAGGGGCAAGCCAGGCCCCAAAAATATTTGCTCGTAGGGGAGCCAGAGTCCTGGCGCTTGGTGAGCCCTGGAAAATGAGAAGCACGGAAACCTTCATCCTGTGCAGGCCAGGATATGCTGCTGCCTAGAAGCATGGTTTGCACCGCACAGCCGCACATGTGTGGTGGGGCAGGGGCTAGCCATGTGGTGTGGTGGGGCAGGGGCTAGCCCACCAGCCGCACAGCACCTGTGGGAGTGGAAGGCTGCTCCGTACAAATGTGAAATGCATAAACAAAGTTTCTTGGCCTCTCCTACTAAATCCTGTGCAGGGAGGAAGCCTTCACTCCACACAAGGCAGGACATGTCATTGTCTGCAAGCATGACCCACACAGCCCAGCCACCGCGTGGTGTGGTAGGGTGGGAGCCAGCCCACCAACTACATAGTGCTTGGGGCAGGCTAGCCACATGGTCCAGTGGGGGCTAGACCACCAACTGCATGGTGCCTGAGGCGGGGGGGCGGGGACGGGACAGGTGGCTACGTACAAATGTGAAGCACAGAGAAGTTTCTTGCCCTCTGCTACTTCTTGTGCAGGGAAGAAGCCTTTATCCCTGCACAGGGCAGGAAATGCTGCTGTCTGAAGTGCCTCTGTCTGGTCCCCACAGCCAAGCCACCAGATGGTGTGGTGGTGCATCAGCTAGTCCACCAGCTGAACTGAGACCCTGGATCTCCTGACGGCTCCATGCTGGGAGCTGCCACACTGATCATAAAGAAATTAATTCAAATTGCTGGGATGCCTGTTCCTTACTTCCTGCACACCTGGAGAGCAGGGGAGGCAAAAGCAGCCAGAGCGTACACATTGTGGAATACTGCTGGAGGATAGTAAAATTGATTTAAAGTAACACTGTTTCTATACTAGCATTAATTCAACCTTTTACATTCGAACTTGGCATTACACTGCATTGGAGGGTCCAGGCAAGAAAGTCGACCTTAGTGCCCACTAAAACTGACCTAATGATATTTGCACAGAAGACAGTCTCATTGTAAAATAAAGCTAACTTCCTTAAAATTGATTTTATGCTGTAGTGTAGACATAGCCTTATATGCCAGAATTCCACCTACTAATCTATGGAAAATGTGTATGAGGAAAAGGATAGTATCTCTTTAAGGGGCAGGTTGGAATCTACAACCTGAGGATCACCATGGGAGTCTTGCCCTTCCCTGGGTGCTGAATCATATAAATAAGAACAGGAAGCAGCACCGGGGGAAGAGAGGATTAGAAGCCAGACAGACTGCAATATGTGGCAATCACTCTCTCTGGCACCAGGAGACAAGTCTAAACTGATGCAGAGCCAACCGAATGAGGACTGTAAGTTTGGGGAACTTGAATCCGGGGCTTGATGAACTGTTTATTAGAAGGGAAGCTGGTGTCTGATTGATGTGTTTTGGTTTCTCCTGCACCTCTACTTAGAGAAATTAAGGTGAGGCATACCCGTAGTGCTGCAACAACCCCATGCCTTTATACAGAAGCACAGCATTCGTTAATCCCTTGGACCTGATTCTGAGGCCCTTACCTATGCTGGCTTCAAAAGGACTATTCATGGAGTAAGGTTATAAGGTGAGTAAACATATCAGAACCTATGCCTTAACCAGAAGTACCCATCTATTAGATAAAACAAGCTACTAGAGATAGCTAGCAGGCACTGGGCTGGAGAAAGTCACTGAAACTGAGTTAGAAATTGGTTCCCACTCGAGCCTTTCAACATGAATTCCTGAAGTTGCTCGTTTGTAGGTTAGACTTCAGTCTCCTGCTGAAGTCACATCATTACTTAAAGCACATCTTTACCTCACTTTGGACGTCACTGGAGTGCTTGGCATGACGGAGCTGCACAGCATCAGGAGGTAAAATATAACTAGTAGCTTTCTCTTTTTCCCAGTTTTCCTTGTATAGATTCTGTAGGAAATAAAACACATGAGAAAATTAAAATGAAAAATAAAGCCAGTGTAAGTGCCACTCCTTCTGTAGATATGTAGCCATTTCAAATGTTAGGAGCTGGGATTCGGACTCCAGGAAAGTCTTAAAAAGATAATCAGTTCAAATATTATTCATTCTCCTAAAAAGTTCTTATAGTAACTAAATATTGCCAGATCCACTATTTCCCGGTGGAGAACACATACCTGGTTAAGAATTCTGGCAGCTTCTCGGGCCATTTCTTGCTGCGGTGTTTCTGTTAGAGTATAAGCTGACTTGATGGCATTCCACTCTTGGTGGTACTTAATCTACAAAAGGGTATTTATGGTTTAAATACATTGCAAGGTCATCAAAACATTTAGAAAATGTAACACAGGGCCCCCATTTATACATATGAAATGATTATGAGGATTGTAATTGCCTACATTTTCAGAGACAAATTTACATCACACATCCACCAAAGACAGACATTAAAGAATGGAGGAAGGAAGATAGGAAAGGCAACCCCAGGATCATGGTCCAAAGCCATGTACCTTTGGAGTCATGTTGCAATTTGTACTGACGCAGGAAATAAGAAATTTATATTAGCCAATTCTCTGCCAGTGGGAGGCACATTGATACAAGGTACATGGGCTAATGGAGAGAGAGATGGCTGTGTCAAGCCCGTTGGCCAGTTCATCATAGGCTGGCCTTCCAAATTGTCAGAAAAATGTCATTCTGTCTGTACACCATTTACATATGGCACAAAACACCAATTTCCATCCTGGCTCAGGAAGGGACTCTAGGGTTTCTGCATACTGCAAAGTCACAGTGGTTGGGAGGGATCACTCTTCTGCAGAAGCCTCTTAGCACAAAGTAGGTAGATGAGTTCAGCAGTACTCACATCAGTCCCACAAATTAAAGGAATCTGCACATATTGCACCAGAATGTAGTTTGAATGACTTTTTTCACTTTTAAAGTCTTACAGGTACATTTAAGAGACCCAGAATAAACCACAATACTTACATCACTGCGAATTTCACCACTTTGTTTTGCTGTGATATAATCAACCCTATCAGCTACTGGAGTAAACTTGAGAGTTTCAGCTTTTGTGCGGTACTTTCTCTGTAAAAGAGAAAAACCCAGAATTATAACAAAATTGTATTACAGTATCTCATGCTCAAAACAGAACAATTAATTTAGAGAAACAAAAAGAAACACTATATGGAACACCAGAATCAATTTGTAAGCTAATGCAGGACAAGTAAGCTGCGTCTACATGGGCAAGTTCTGTTGACAGAACAGGGCTTCTGTCAACAAAACTCCAGAGCGTCTACATGGCTAAATTGCCTTGTCGAGAGTTTGTCGACAGAGGTCATCTGTTCTGCTGGCAGCCTTATCCCTGATCCCAAACAGGGATAACACCTCTGTCAACAGTGTTTTGTCAACAGGGTGCCTATATAGACAGTTCTGTCGACAGAGACAGCTTCCAGTTGCTGAGCAGCCCTGTTTTCAGAGCTGCCATTCCAGTGTTCTGTCACCAGAGGGCAGTGCAGTCTGGCAGTTCTCTGTCAATAGAGCAAGTTGTGCATAGCAGCAATCTGTCAGCAGAGGTTCTGTCAAGATTTCCCTGTCCACTTTGACTTCGGTCAAGAGAGGTAGCCTGTGTAGACCAGGCCATATAGAAAAAAAATCCACCTTTTTATTACAATATGGCTACGTCTACACGTGAAGCCTACATCGAAATAGCTTATTTCGATGAATAATGTCTACACGTCCTCCAGGGCTGGCAATGTCGATGTTCAACTTCGACGTTGCGTGGCACCACATCGAAATAGGCGCTGCGAGGGAACGTCTACACGCCAAAGTAGCACACATCGAAATAAGGGTGCCAGGCACAGCTGCACACAGGGTCACAGGGCGGACTCAACAGCAAGCCGCTCCCTTAAAGGGCCCCTCCCAGACACAGTTGCACTATACAACACAAGATACACAGAGCCTACAACTGGTTGCAGACCCTGTGCCTGCAGCATGGATCCCCAGCTGCCGCAGCAGCAGCCAGAAGCCCTGGGCTAAGGGCTGCTGCCCACAGTGACCATAGAGCCCCGCAGGGGCTGGAGAGAGAGCATCTCTCAACCCCCCAGCTGATGGCCGCCATGGAGGACCCGGCAATTTTGACGTTGCGGGACGCGGATCGTCTACACGGTCCCTACTTCGACGTTGAACGTTGAAGTAGGGCGCTATTGCGATCCCCTCATGAGGTTAGCAACTTCGACGTCTCGCCGCCTAACGTCGAAGTTAACTTCGAAATAGCACCCAACGCGTGTAGCCGCGACAGGCGCTATTTCGAAGTTAGTGCCGCTACTTCGAAGTAGCGTGCACGTGTAGACACAGCTAATATGTTGTAAAAGTATGTTGATGCATTTGTAAATTATAAACACTTCGGCTATGTCTACACTTATGAAAAACTTTGAAATAGCCGTGGTAATAGCCAAATCGAAGAATACTAATGAGGCGCTGAAATGAATATTCAGCTTAGTCAATAGCATGCTTCCGGCCGCTGTACTTCAAAAGTGCCGCATTTTGCTTGCCAGCGGCTCATCTACATGGGGGGTCCTTTTCGAAAGGACCCTACAAACATCGAAATCCTTTTATTCCTATCAGCTGATTTCAATGTTTGCAGGGTCTTTTCGGAAAGGATGCCCATGTAGACGAGCCGCAGGCGAGAGAAATGTGAAACTTTCAAAGTGCCGCAGCTGGCTGCATGCTAATGAGGTGCTGAATATTCATTTCAATGCCTCATTAGTATTCTTCGATTTGGTCATTACCGCGGCCATTTCAAAGTTTTTCTTAAGTGCAGACATGGCCTTTCAGTTATAAACATACTTTGAACATAGAACACTTCTACTTAATTATTACCTCATTCAGGAGGTCTTGCATATATTTGACATGGTTGATTCCAACAGAGTCATTTGGCATCCACCCAATTCCACGTAGCCATTCCAAATCAGATTTGTAGACAGCCTGTAGATACAAACAGAATCCATGTCTTCAGTTTGATTTCTCTGTCTGACAAATATAATACATAATAGATCTGATCCTACCTGCCTTTCACTTCCATTGATGTCAAGACGAACACTATTAGGCCTAGTATCAGCATGATCTCTAAGTATGCCATATCTTGAACTTGTCAGTAAGTCCAGTGAGTAAGTTACACAAAGTCCCATATGTATTTCACCAACTTCTTATATGTAGTGTTCTTTAATGGTACTGTCTTTTATCATTCAAAACAGAGAAAGTCTAATCTAAATATTGATTATCTGTACCTTCAACATGTTTTTATTGTAAAAACTTAACTCATAGGAAATTGATACTGTTTGTTATTAAATGGCTTTGACTGTCTAGGCACAACTGGAGCTTTCTTACTGGCTGTCTATGACACCACACTAACGCATGTTATGACCAATACACGAAAAAGATGAATTGGACTGCTTTACCTTATACATTCCAGTTTATACATTTCAGGTAAAAACAAAGATAGACAATTTCAAATTAACTCTTGTATTTCTCAAGCGGTAAACATCTTTCTGCCTTTGCATTTATACAATGTAAAACCATCTAATTCAACACATTAACACGTGGTTTGAACCGGGATGTGAATTTTCTGGGTTATTATAGGAACTCTTTTGCATACTTGGCTTAATCTAATTATTGACTTCCCGCCCCCGGCCCCTCTACTCCCTGATTTGCTCACCTTGATCATTTTTTTTTCTGATTTGTCAACATTGATTACTATTTTTGGTTCTCTGTGCCTGAAATATTGAGTCAGTTCTGGTATGGCTATCGTCTGAAGAAGTGGGTCTGTCCCACGAAAGCTCACCTAATAAATTATTTTGTTAGTCTTTAAAGTGCTACTCTACTGCTTTTTTGTTTTCATCTAATACATGTTAATGCTGTTTTTGTGTAACCCACACACCTATGTGTGGTTCACTGTCCCACGTAGTCACACCTAGAGCACTTTATGGGGAAAGAATAAGTGTCCTCTTCAACCTATGCTGAATCCCACCTGGCCTTTAGCTCAAGCTGTTAGAGGTGCCTGCACTAAGCGCCAAAGGTCCCAGGTTTGAGTCTACCTACGGGCATTTATGCTTGCTCAGCATCATTATCCAGTTTGCATGCCTTACTGCAAATTCATTGTATGTAGGTAACTGTAGACGTATCAGTCCCATAATACTGGAGAAGTGGCTTGAAAAGCTCTTTTCCCTAGCCATGGAAGTTGTCCAATAAAAGATATTACCTTGTCCTTTCATTTTAAAATTAATGTATTTATATTGACAGATTGATAGCCCTCACAACCTAAGGTTTATCTCATGTGCCTTGCTTGTCTTAGTTTGGTTATAAGATATTTCATGGACCTTGTATTTTACTTTGTTTGGCAGACAACTATAAATAATTATGGTGATACAATAGTAATAATAATGGCTTAAAACTATACAACTGTTAATAAAAGGCCCAGTCTAACTCCAACTGAATTCAGTAGACCCTGCACTGATGGCTATATTACTGAAGACAAAATATTTGTTAACTCACGTCACTCTGCAGTTGATAGGCTTTCTTAGCCTGTATGACATCATTCTGATCTGGCAAACACGTCCACCGATGCAGGTAATTACGGTAATCTATATCACTGACCAAAGTCTGACATTTTTTGGCGGCCACAATGGGAAGCATGTCCACTGGCATAGTGACCTTTGTCTTCCACTTCTGAAAGTGTTTCCTGTATTCCAGGTCACTATGGAGCTTGGCTGCATGCAGGGCCCACAGTATTTTGTTATCTTCTCTTGCACTTGGAGTCCCAACATAGTGTCCTTTCTGCTTCTCGTGTTCTAATTTATATTTATACTGGATATAGAACAAAGACCACCATGTAGGTTACCCACATTTCTTAGACTTTAGAAATAGATGTGAAAAACTATAAATACCCCCTTTCCATACTTACATCACTGGCAATTTCTCTTGAGGCTTTGGCTGCCTTAATTGGGATGGCATCTGCTCTAAAATCATAGCTCATCTTCACTTCATCCCAAGCTTCTTTATAAAGTTTCTGTGAAGACAGAATTGGCCCATCATTTTTCGAGTACTTTGACACTTGCCAGCAGTGAAACATGCTACAGCAATGGTACATTTAAAGTAACTACATAAAAAAAGACTTCACTGCCTCTTTCTTAATGCATTGTTCAGTATAGCTCTGAAGTAAACAAAGTCTCCTGTTCCTTTACTGCCAATGCAATGCAGTGCTTCCAGCACTGTGAAGGTACAGGTTAAGCAGCTGCAATCAGCTCTGAACAAAAAGCATGTTTGTAAAGGTTTAGGAGAAGTTTGTAAGTGCTAGCAATTTTCTTAAATTGATAAAATGTGAGGCATCAATACTACATTATAATGCTAATATTTATTTTAATGTGATACCCGGAAATTATCACGGGTGGCACTGATAGTAGCTGTTATGTAGATATTCAATAAGTTGTCTAAATCTTTTAAAAACTATATTCATAGTGGGGGGGGGGTGTTCACAGCATTGCATGGAGGACTAAACCTATGACTTTCTCACCAATTTCAGCAGAAATCCACAAAGATCAATGAAAATGCTGTAAAATTTTAAAATTCAGAGGATACAGATAACAATGTATAGAAACCTAAGACATCCTATAGATATACTTACATTGCTAACATGAATTGCATTAGCCTTGGCTAGGTTGATTTCAGGTGTGTCTGGCATCACATGGATCGTAGTCTTGTCCTTGTCCCAAGCTTCTCTGTATTTGGGCTGTGAAAATAAAAAATGCTGAGATTATATACATTGTAAATATGCCAGTCCTTTTGTATAACTGCAAAGCACAATTGGCCAGATGACTGTCCAGAATTATGAATACTAAAAGGTTGAACTTTTAGAATGTTTCTGAGGTAAATTCATGATTAATACTTAAGTGACTACTTTAACATCAAGGTTTTCTTTAATTATATATTGCACAAAAATAACATTTATACAATGAGCATGAGGTAACATACGATGCTAATTTGGACAGCATTGGTCTTAGCAAGAAGAACTTCTGGCGTGTCAACAATGTTGGTGTATTTCAAACTTTCTACAGGTGTGCGGTACATCTTTTCACTCAGGATGTCCTGGGCATTCTTCACTCTCTTCACATCCACGGAGTCATTTGGCATCCAGCCAATGCCACGCAGCCATTCCAAGTCAGATTTATACACAGCCTGTGTCAGATATAACCATTCAAACATGTTGATTTACAAGTGAATAGAAACTGTATACTAGATTTAAAATACCCTTTTGCTTCCTCAAAAGGGTACACTATGAAGATATACATATATTTAAGCATGTAATATATCTTAATATTTTCAGATTCTTATTATTTGTACAATTTTAGTGTATTAGTATGTTAGGAATGATATATCGCCTGATTACTAGATAATTGTTTTCTTTTTTTGGTAATGATTTGTGTCAAGCTGCATTAGAATGGAAAGTGGATTTTAATTAAAATATATACAACAGAATATAAAATTAATTTGTATTCAACATAACAACCTTAAATGTCAGACAAATAAACTTTTCTTATCAAAACATAGTTCACATTTAAAACTAAATAATTTATTAAACAGAGGAATTAACTGCAGTCAGTGAATTAACCTGATTACTTCAGGTCATCCTGGGAAATTTTTCAAATATGCGTAGTTCTTCCACAGTACACTGCTTGACATCCTGTGCCATATTTGTAGAGTGCAACCACAAAAACTAGATACTTTCACCCTCATGCTTCCTTTGTGTAAAAAAGGGGTCTTCAACTCAAAAGTTTTTCACAGGGCTTCATGGATTTAGCATATTTATTATTTTTTTAAATGTTTAACAGAATATAAGAAGTTTGGACCTTAATATATTTTGTATTAAATTCAGATTTCATTTTAAACAGATTTAATTTTAAAAAGAGAAACCTGCTATAATTCAAACAACAATATAAACAATTTAAATGTTAAAGTATTTTTAAAATAATCATTGATTTTTATTGACCCTTTTCAGTCGAATAGTCCACAAAACAAGGATCATAATTTGTGTCGCTGGCATCCCATATACACACTTAGTTAGAATTATGGGCAGAAATAGATTCTGAGAAGAGAGCTTTTGTCAGGTCTTTCTCAAGTGACCATATGCTGTATGGATGATGAGCCTATCCAGAGGGAAAGCTATGACAATGCAAGACCCGTGAAAGTGTTTTAGCAAAGTAAAAAGATATTCAAAGACCCCTCCGCTCAATGTGTTTGCAACTAAGCTTTCAACAACCATCACGATAAATTACCAGCTCTGCCATAAAAAAATACTTGCCCACCTTCCACTGTGCTGTTGGATGAAAAGGAATAAAGTCAATGACGTTTGCATAACAGAGAGCTAGAGAAAGCCAGAATAACCTTGTATGTAGCTTTGGAGGGAACCAGCTACTAGATGGTTTGATTAGTCTTTCGCCCCTATACCCAGGTCGGACGACCGATTTGCACGTCAGGACCGCTACGGACCTCCACCAGAGTTTCCTCTGGCTTTGCCAGGGCGAAGCCAGAGGAAACTCTGGTGGAGGTCCGTAGCGGTCCTGACGTGCAAATCGGTTGTATGTAGCTGTGGCCTGGCACATGATGTATTGGTCTGAATACCAGAATGTGCTGATTTGAAATTTAAACCTCATCTGAGGTAAATTATTCCTATTGGTGCAACTACCCTGATGTACACTGAGGGTTTACACTGCATTCCCTATGCTCATATATTATGTCTTCAATCTACAGATGGCAAATTCAAGCAAAGAGGCCAATTGATTTGTGGACTGTATCATACAGAAGGGTCAAACCTGGAACACAGCAATAACAACACCTATTTTTTTTTTTACCCACTCCCTCTGCTTTGTTATAAATATATTTCACGCACATTCTGAAAGCAAAAATAGATGAACTGTAAGGGTAATGGATCCTGCAAAAGCATTATGAGAGCTTTATAATGAAAAGTTGACTGGTGGTCTATACTTTGCTGAGAGATACAAAAGGAAATATTTGAAAAAAAGCATACAAATCCTTGTCACTGCTTTTCCCACATAATGGCACAAACTCAATAGAATTTACTAATGTATATCAAGCACTACAATTACCAGGGCAACTGTTCAAGTACATTAGAAGTAGCCACAAATAAGCACAGCTAGGACCCCCATTTGGAAAAAAACAAGCAAAAATGAAAAACACTGATGAGCTGGTAAAGGAAAGATGAACTGCAGGGGTAAGTAAATCCCCTAGAGTTATCATCATATCATCCTGATGTACCTATAAAAGCATTATATCTTTAGTTTGGCATGCCCCACTTGTCCATACATGCCTACTTACATCACTTTGTAGCTCATAGGCCTTCCTTGCATGGATCACATCATTCTGGTCAGGCAGACATGTCCACTGGTGTAAATACTGACGGTAGTCAACATCACTCGCCAATAACTGGCCTTCTTTGGCTGCATAGACAGACACCATATCAACTGGGATGTTGATCTTGGCCTTTGAACTGTGATAAGCCTTCCTGTATTCTC
This sequence comes from Carettochelys insculpta, assembly GCF_033958435.1. NCBI lineage: Eukaryota > Metazoa > Chordata > Testudines > Carettochelyidae > Carettochelys > Carettochelys insculpta. Next base: position 48,488,880 of record NC_134144.1, on the reverse strand, counting down.
TGTCATTCTGCATCTTCATTACATGTGCAGCCCATGCCAATTTGGGATCTTCCTTTGCAGTTCGGCATCCAATATAGTGGCCTTTCTGCTTCTCATGCGTTTCCTTATATTTGTACTAAAATATATAGAAAATTGTAGCAGAAATAGCTATGAATAGTCAGTCTACATGTGCTAAGGCAACTAGTGATTCTGAATGTCAGACATGAGAACCCATTAAGGAGTTTAAAGGGTATTTGATCAGCATTTTTAACATTTAGATCCATTGAAGAGTGTCTCAGATTGGGCCTCCAAACACTGATTCCCCAAATCACTAATGACTTTGGCAAATGTGCTTAATCGATCTGAATAGTTTTAAACCATGGTAAGAGAAATATATTTCAGAATTCCCTCATTAGTTACAATACACTGCTATTCCAATTGCTTTATAAGTTTTATAAGCACTGCTTGCTACATTGTAGATTTTAACAGAAATCTAGATTTTAAGCAGGAAGGATGAAGATAATGACTTTGAATTATGTATTGGGAACATCAGAATATAGTTTGTGCTTCAATTATTGTAAATGTTTGGAAGATAAAAGTTTACTATGTGTTGCAAAGTAGCTCACTACGCCTCTACTGAGGCTACTTCAATATGACAACTACAAAATGAAATGTTGTGCTATCAGTCATATTATACCATAGCAAACTAAGTTACTAGTGGGAGAGGGTCAAGATAGAATTTAAAATAATGCAAATAGACAAGGCAGCATGATGCCCACAAATGGATACATAAGCTCTTTGAACTGAGCTCAGCTGGCTACACACTTGTCTACTATGTTTGATACAAGGTTGAATGATCAGTGTCTTTTGTAGAAATGAGACAGAAGAAACAGAGATTGTACCTCACTAGCAATGTCTCTGGAAGCCTTGGCATGTTTGATGGAAATGGCATCAGCTCTTATGTCATACTCTTTCATCTTGGCATCTTCCCAGGCTTGCTGATAATGTTTCTGTAATCACAACCAAAGAGTAAGAATCCAGAATTCATTTTCCTCATAAAACAGTTTCCTAAGATTTATAGCCTGAATGTTTTCAGTTGGTTCTTTCAGTTTTGTGAGTTTCAAGAAATATTCCTAACTTCTTATCTTATTGACATTTAAAAAACAAATCAAGGGAAACGAAAATAAAATCTGTGTAAGCACACTGTTAGGCGTCCAAATGAGGCTACAAAAAGCAACAATATTCAGAATAACTTAATTGGTATATAGGATGGAAACAAAAGCTTGAATTGTTTTCCCACTCTTCCAAAGACAGACTATTTTCTGTGCCACTAAGCCCAAGAACATCATTAACATTTTTCTTCGTGGCATGTGGACCTAAAATATCTTGACCAAACCCATACATTGTCATAGGGAGAACAACGTATGCAAGACCACAATGCTAAACTGTATGGCCACTGTTTTGTTTTCCTTATCTACTTATGGATGTGATAAACCAGACAAACGAGAACACATTTTAGGTATTGGACCATAATCCCTGCTGGAGTAAGTTGGTGAACCTCTACTGGATTCAAAGAAAAAGATGAGAAAGGATAGAACACCACTGACACCAGATTAATAAATCCATTGTGCTTCATGAACAGCGTGTTCATTAAGCATGTACAGGTTGAATCTCTCTCATCTGGCACCCTCGGGACCTGCCCAGTGCTAGATGAGACAATTTGCAGGATGACTGGAGGTCAATATTTTTTAGCACATTACCAACACTTCCACTGCTTACAGAGAGCTCTTAGAAAACATTTAGGGGTAAATTACAGCTAAATAACAATACAGAACACTGACAGCCAGGGCTGGCGGCTGTAAATAAACTTTATGGGATCATGGGAAATTTCGGCACATCCATGATAAGTGGTCATCCAGCTAGCTAAAATCATGTCGGATTACAGAGTTTGCCAGACAAGAGAGTTCCAAATTAAAGAGGTTCAACCTGTATTACGCTTAAACTAACCATGATTCTTTATCTACAAAACATCTAAGATACAAAACAATTAAAAATACAATTAGTATATATGTATGTTTATGTCAGAACGAGGAAATTCATAATAAGAGTTCTAAAACAGGACAGGCTTAAAATGATGTCTGCATGTCACAATGTTTATTTCAATAACATTACGTATATTTAACTTAAACATCTTACATTGCTGATGTTCAGAGCATTGACTTTGGACTGCTGCATAAGAGGTGTGTCAGCAGGTAGAGTGAACTGTGTCTTCTCTTTATCCCAGATTTTATGATAGAGAGGCTAATGAGAGAGCAAAAACAGCATTATTTGATTACAGTGTCAAAGATGCCATACTATACTCTTTTCCAATTAATTGATATAATCTGTTAATATGTAATATATGTTACTGCTCTCATTTGATATGTTTTTAACACAAATGAAAGAATCACAAATATAAATGTCAGTGTGAACGTAGAAAATATAATATATAAAGGTTACCTCACTGATCTGCAGAGCATTGCTTTTAGCCAAGACAACTTCTGGGGTGTCAACTATGCTGGTAAATTTCAATTCATCTGGCCGCTGACGGTATAATCTGTCGTTCAGGAGCTGCTGGGCTTTCTTCACTCTGGTCACATCCACACAGCCTTCAGTCAACCAACCAATGCCACGTAGCCATTCAAGGTCTGACTTGTAAACGTTCTACAGACAAAATTGTTCTATTAGTTATATGTGGCAAGTACGGGAGTTTATTGTCAGTGCATAGCAAGGTAGTGCACTGCACAGCGACAGGAGCAGATCAGACAGAGCTGTAAGTTTTACTGTCTCAATTTCCTCTTTGATCCCCCTCACATTAGAGAATATTTCATCTACTACCTGACTCCATTAGTATACATGCTCTAGCCAATGAATTTGGGGGAAGAATGGAATTAAGTTTCCACCCACTCTTTGCACTGCTGATTACATTAGAAAAGAAGTAGTAACCCAAAGCAGATTTATCTCTGCCTCTATCTCTCAATCATGGTATGACTCGTGACAGAGACAATCCTCAGAGGGAAATAACAGAGAATAGAACAAGTCACATTCTTGCCCAAAATAAATAATTTCTCTTGTATAGCCATACAAGAGAAAATCAGACAAGTAAAAAATTAAATTGTATTTCTACTCTCTTAATTTAATCTAAATTAATTCTATCACCAGCTTTTATTTCTGCTACATTGTTACCCTGTAGGGAATACTGCAACAAAAACAATTGTTTTGGTCTAAAACCCATCATGTTCAGTGATGCTTTTTATGTGTCAACTTCCTTTAAAGGTGTCTTGCCCTAGAGGAATGTCTCTGGCACATCCTGATTACAAAAGATACAAAGCATCCCAGTCAACCAGAAAGGACCAGAAAATGTCAAACAGAAGACGGGGCAAGACTTTTTAAAATGTAAGTTAATATATGTTCCTAAATTAAATACCTGAAAACCCTTTCATTAAATATTTCTAGAAGACTTTAAATGTTAAAATCTAGTGAGAGTTTGGGTATCCTCTTTCTAAATAAAACTTAGTTCTTGAAAAGTATAATGCATTATATTGATATACTCACATCACTCTGTAACTCATATGCCTTCTTAGCTTGGATCACATCATTCTGGTCTGGCAGACATGTCCACTGATGCAGGTAATTGCGATAGTCAACATCACTGACCAAGGTCTGACATTTCTTGGCCTGAACAATTCCTAACATGTCCACTGGGCTACTGAATTTGGTCTTTGATTGCTCAAAATATTTTTTGTACTCCCTGTCACTCTGGATCTTGGCTGCATGAATGGACCATACCAACTTGGGATCATCCTGAAGGCTCCGGAATCCCACGTAGTGACCTAATTGCTGGCGGTAACCTGTTTTGTATTTGTACTAATCATGCATTTGTAAAAAAAACAGAAATCAAATTAAAAACTAAACATTTTCATCAGGCATTTAAATATATACAAATGTTCGTAAAACTGCAGTTTATGTTTTATTTTATTTGTTAAAATTTAAGTAAACTACAAGGATTGTCTTTCAAGGCCTGCTCCCATTCCTATTGAAATCAATAGGAATCTTTCAGCACAAATTAGATCAAGCCCCACTTGCTGTAACCTAGCCCCACATGTGCTTTACGGAAACACATATTAAAAATATTTTTCATCCTTTTTATTTATCCAGAAGTTTCAGGAGATTGGCAAATCACCCAAAACTTCTGATGCATGTCAGGACTTTATCTGAGTCTGTGAAAAACAGAGTAGAAATATTTAGGTATCTGAACTATTTCCACAATAATTCAACCAACTCTGTCTATTACATTATCACTGGTGGCTTATGATCTACTTTAACTGTACTTTGAGTCAAACCGCTATGATTTGCCATTTTAAAATCCCTGGCAAGAAGCAAATAAGTTTATAAATAATATAAAACATACAATCAATTTTTATAAACTTGTGCATAGTTTTCAAACTTTTTTGAATGTTTACCTTAAATAAACAAACAAAGAAACAAACTAATAAATAAATAAAATGAAATAAATAAAAGAAGTGAGACTGTACCTCACTAGCAATGTCTCTAGAAGCCTTGGCACGTTTTATGTCAATGGCATCAGCTCTTAAGTCATAACCTTTTTCCTTGGCTTCTTCCCAGCTTAACTGATAGAGTTTCTGTGGATGAAGTGAATATGTTAACTTGCGCATAGAAAAATAGTGTAAATATCTTAATAGAAGGCAGGCTGTATACATTTAGTTCAAATTCCTGATAGCAGAATATAAAAATTAAAGTGTAAGCATTCTTGTAATCACGATAGTTTTTAAATTTAAAAAATCTCCTTTAAAATCCAATCTGTTCCTCTGTGTGGCTCACTTTCACAGCTTCCTGCAATGGAGCATAAGTAATGGTTACCCAAGATTTCCTTGTGCTGAAACACATTTACTAAGAGGCACTTGGCCTTAAGTGAAAAGTGTCTGTCCAAAGACTAAGTCTCTGAGTCCGAGGCTTAAGATCAAGCCCAAAACTGATAGAGTTCTTTGATCACTGATGTCTCCCTTTTTTATGGTAGGATGTGTTCTTCTCAAACGCTCTGATTCAGTTAACGTGGTAACATGGGTACAATGATCATTAGCATAACAGGAACTATCTAATAAGTCAATTTATTTGGAATTTAGATATGTACTTTAGCTGTTTATATGTTTTATAACTGAGCATTGCTTGACTCTCATTTTGACCTCAAAGGGGTCACTTTGGGATCTGTTGTTGCTGAATACTGTGGCAGTCATGTTGTCATGAAGCAGCCTTAAAACACTAATATATTTTTTCAGGCAGCCGATCTTTGAGGGGCTGGTCCACAGGACACTATGACTGACTGAGTCGAATGCTTTGGTCAGATTGATGAAACTCATATATGAGGCTTGGTTATGTCCATGATATTTTTCTTGCAGTTGCCAGGCAGTGATGATCATGTCCGCTATTCTTTGGAATGATCAGAAGCCACACTGAGATCTGGGTGAATTTCTTCTGAGAGTGGCAAAAGTCGGTTTGCAAGGATTCGAGCTAAGATCTTCCCTGCTGTAGCCAGGAGGACGATGCCACAATAATCTCCACAGTCCTACCTGTCGTCCTTCTTGAAAAGACTGTCGACCAGTGTGTCTCTGAAATCTTGTTTCATCTGTTTCCTATCCAACTCTGGCCCACCTCCTCTGAAGACTTTGGTGGGTATTCCATCTTGGCTGGTTGCCTTGTTGCACTCCATCACTTTGATGGCAGCTTGGACCTCTCTCAGGGTAGGAAGTGTTGCACGATCATTTTGAGGCAGTTGCTGAGGGATTTGGTCAAGGCTGTATCATTGCCCCATCACTGTTCTGCATCTTCATCTCCATGACTTTTCACTTCGTTGATGGCAAGCTTCCAGATGGTGTGAAAATTGTCCATAAAATGAATGGGAAGCTTTTCAGTCTCAGGAGACTGAAGGCTAAAAGCATGACCTCCACAATCTTGATCATGGAGCTCCAGTACCCAAATGACAATATGTTGATGTTCTTTTTCCCACAGCCCTCCAGACCATCTTAAGTGTCTTCACCGAGGCATATGAAATTCTTGGCCTCACACTGAACATCAAAAAGACCAAGGTACTCCACCAACCTTCACCAACAGGGCAATCTCATGCACCTTCTATAGAAGTCAATGGAGAACTGCTGGAAAATGTGGAGCACTTCCCATACCTTGGAAGTCATCTTTCCACTAAAGTCGACATTGATGCAAAAATCCAGCACTGTCTGAGCTGTGCAAGCTCTGCTTTTACTCGCCTGAGACAAAGGGTCTTCACGAACCAGAACATCTATCCCAAGATGAAGCTCTTCGTATCCAGTGCAGTAGTTACTCCAATGCTAATATATGCACGTGTAACCTGGACAACATGCAAGCATCATTTGAAGGCACTTGAACAATATCATCAATGCTGCATCAGGAGAATCCTAAATGTCTCTTGGGAGGATAGGCACACAAACACTAGTGTCCTGGAAGAGTCAAACATGACCAGCATCAAAGCCATTATCATCCATAAGCAACTTTGCTGGACTGGTCAGGTGGTTCCTATGTCTGATCAGTGCCTCCCAAAACAGATTCTGTTTTCCAAATTGGAGGAAGGACAGAGCAACATTGGGGGACAGCAGAATCAATATAAGGACATGCTGAAGGCATACATGAAAGAGTGCGGCATTGGTGTCTACACTTGGGAGAACCTTGCCCAAGACTGTCCCCAGTGGAGATTGGTCATCTGTGAGCGGTTGGCTCCATTTGAGACGTCCCGCTGCATTGCAGACAAGGAGAGGTGGAGAAGAAGAAAAGAGCATCAAAAACTGCCCTGCGTCCCTCCAAAAGTTACTAACACCTGCCTCTTCTTCATAAGATCTGCGACTCCAGAATTGGGCTGATCAGCCATCAACAGACTCACACATAGGAGGGTGACATGGAGACTTCCTACTCGTTATCGAGCGACCACCAAGAGAGGAGAGAGAACTGAGCTTTGAATAAGGAAGATTACATTAGAATATGTATGTCAGACCCTGGCTTCACTTATGACTAATGGGACATTATCTCACTTTGCAATGTGTACTTTTGGATTAATACATTTATAAAGTTTACTTTAAGCTCTTACCTTGCTGACATTCATAGCATTGATTCTGGACTGCAACATCTCAGGGGTATCAGAAGGAAGGGTAAACTGAGTTTTCTCTTTATCCCAAACCTCCCGATATAAAGCCTAAGGACATAGCAATCAAAGAGGTATTCAGTACAATGTCGAAAAAACATATCTGTACTATTGCTGATATAAGCCTGATCTCATCTGGGATAACTGGTCCAGTTCCCTTTGAATCCAGTGACAAAACTCACACTAACCCAAAGTAAACAGGACTAGGGTCTTTTTGATTGAAACTGTACAAAGACATCAGGTCTAAATTAACCTTTTTAGGGTTTTGAAAAATCTCCTTTTGGTTAATTCATTTTCCCCAAAAGTGCTCCTTCTCTAAAGTTTTCCCACATTCCCCAAATTCACACTAGATCTGAAGAAGTGGGTCTGTCCTACAAAAGGTCATCACCTAATAATTATTTTGATAGTCTTTAAAGTGCTGCAGGTCTGCTTTTTTGTTTTCTTTAGGTTGGGAAGTAGATTCATCCATTCTTCAGCATAGCTGTACTTATAAAGGATAACACTAGTTATTCAATTTTAAACTATATGTATTATGTATTGGGTTTGATAGGTGGCTTTTGGCATACTTTTCTATCTGAAGCACATGCTTTACTTAGTGTGTTTATTTAAACTATTTTGTTAAAACAATGAGGAGTCCTGTGGCATCTTAGACAAACACATTTATTTGGACATAAACTTTTGTGGGCAAAAAACACTTCCCCAGATGCATGATACAGCTACCCTCTGAGACTTATCATTTTGTTGCGATGTTTTATGTTAGTTATAAATATAATATTTGAACTGGAGAGCCAGTTTTATGAAATAGAGAAACTACCACAGCTTCTCAATCTTCCTTTCTGAAGGTTTATTCTAATTTATTTCCATATAAATAGAAAGACTCTCATTGATTTCAGTGTGTGTGAGAGTGACAGAAAGAGAGAGAAAGATGACTCTAAAGGTGGGAGGAGATAGCCAAAGCCACAGTCTCAAACTGGTAGATTGTTTTAAGTAATTGTTTGATTACTTCTTTGAAATAAATACTGTGCAATTATCTGTATTCCTTATTAGTGAATGGATTTCACATTATCCAGTTTGTACTTTGATTAATAGTTACTGGGGAATACCTGCTTCTAAAACCCTGAAAGTCCCCATACACAACATACTGTTTTCTTTTTTATTTTAAATAATAAAATACTCAAGGAACACTGAAGCACAAGTTCAACACATTGCTTACAGAACTCTGATTTAGAGCATTTGTCTTCGCCAGCACAATCTCCGGTGAGTCAACAATGCTGGTGAATTTTAATTCATCTGGCCGCGTTCGATACAATCTGTCATTCAGGAGCTCCTGGGCTTTCTTCACTCTGTCCACATCCACTGAACCATCTGGCATCCAGCCAATGCCACGCAGCCATTCCAGGTCTGATTTGTACACATTCTACAAACAAACATAATTGCACTATTAATTACATAGGACTAGCATGCGAGTTTATTCACAGCTCATCAGAAGGGGCTACTCTGCACTGCCCAGGGAGCAACCCACAAGAAGAATTAACTGTCTCACACAGAAGCTAGGACTGCAATCTATTAACCCTGTCAAATAACCTAGTCTCTTGAAAACACACCCTGCTTTCTTACAAATGTGTTGCGTGAACATTCCAGAGATAGAAACAGATCAGCTGGACTGGCATCAGATCACTCTGTAATGAAAAGTTCATTGATAAACACAATTGCTAAGACACAAAAGGAAATGCTTCAAAGAAAGCACACAAATCCTTGTTTGTCTTCACACCACATTCCTCATGTGCAGTCGTTTACTAATGCATATAAAGCACAGCAGTTACCAAGGAGACTGCTCAGGTACATTAGAAGTGGTCAGAAATAAGCACTGTGGGAATTCCCAGGTAGGACCCACTCTTGGGAGAAAAATAACTTAATACACCCACTGAAGAGCTGGGGAAGGAAAGATGAACTGCAGAAAGTTTTGTGGTGGGCCTATCCCCTGTGGTCAGTATCACAACATCTTGATCAGTCTACAGAGCCTCGTATTGAAACAGCTACTGATTTGGCACCCCACACTTGCCCATACATGCCTACTTACATCACTTTGTAGCTCATAGGCGTTCCTTGCATGGATCACATCATTCTGGTCAGGCAGACATGTCCACTGATGCAAATACTGACGGTACTCAACATCACTCACAAATGACTGGCATTGCTTGGCTGCTTGGACAGGCACCGCATCAACTGGTATATTGATCCTGGCCTTTGAACTGTGATAAGCCTTCCTGTATTCTCTGTCATTCTGCATCTTCATTATATGTGCAGCCCATGCCAATTTGGGATCTTCCTTTGCAGTTCGGCATCCAATATAGTGGCCTTTCTGCTTCTCATGGGTTTCTTTATATTTGTACTAAAAATACAGAAAGAAAATTATAGCAGAAATAGCTGTGAATCATTCTACATTCTAAGGTAACTGGTGATTATCTGTGCCAGACCTGAGAATATATACTGGGATTTTAAAGGGTATTCAATTAGCGCTTTTGACATTCAAGGCTCATTAAGAGTGTTCCACGTCAGACCCCAAAAGATTGATTCCTCAAATCACCAGTGATTCTGGAAAATGTGATCCATTGATTTTAACAATTTCAAACCATTATAAATGTAAAATATTCCCTCATTATTTACAACCAATGTTTCCTCCAATCTTTTCTATTCAAGTGTGGATTTTTCCATATATGTGCAGTACAAATTTATATGTGTAATAAGGCATGTGTGAATGTGCATCACCTGTAGAAGTGAAAATACTTGTTGTGGGCACTCTGCTAATCAGCTGAGCAACAGCTGAATCTCTCCTGAGTGAATGTGTGCAAGTACCCAGCTTACAGGGAACGCTGGTTTTGATACACAATTATTCTAATTGCTTTGCAAGCTTTATAAACACTGCTATGTTTCAGAAAACTTGAAAACTTGAAAACAGGAATGACAAAAAATAACACCTTTGAATTACATATTGGGAGCAGCAGAAATATAGTACTGCAAATAAATGTTTACAGTGTAATACAAAATAGCTCTCTGCACCTCTACTGAGACTTCTTTGATAAGACAGCTGCAAAATACAATGTTCTGTTATCACTAATATATTACCAGTAATCAATTTCTACTAGAAAAGGAGGGTCTAGACAGGATTTAAAATAATGCAAATATACCAGGCACCATGATGTTCACAAATGAATACGTAAGTACTTCACATTGAGCTTAGCTGGCAACAAAGTTGTCTGCTGATACAAGGATGCATAGGCAGTGCCTTTCACTGAAATGAAATGGAAGGAACAGAGATAGTACCTCACTAGCAATGTCTCTGGAAGTTTTGGCATGTTTGATAGAAATGGCATCAGCTCTTATGTCATAGTTTTTCATCTTGGCATTTTCCCAGGCTTGCTGATAATGCTTCTGTAATCACAACCAAAGAGCCAGAATTCAGAATTCATTTCATTTCTCTCCAAACAAATTTTCCTAAGATTTATAGCACAAATGTTTCACTTCATCCTTTCAGTTTTCTGAATTATAAAAGTTATTCATAACCCTTAGCTGATAATTACTGAACAGATGTAATGATTAATTACATAGGTCCCAAACTTGTATGTTATACCCAGAGTCCTGTGCCCATCTGCAGCCCCACTGACTTCAGTGAGACATTGTATGGGCAGGATTCCCTCTCATATACCAAATAACAGGAATGTGGCCATAGATGCTGCATATCAAACCATTCACATTGAGGGCCTGATCCAAAAGCTACTGAAGTAATGGAAGATTCTCATGTTCTTCTATGGTGTTTGGATCATGTCTTGTATTAGTCTTGCAGAAAAGTCACTGGTCAATTATTTCATGAGAAGTCTTTGCAGTATTTTCAATGGAAACATCTCACAGTCTTCCACTGAAACAGGCTGAACCTCTCTAGTCCAGCACTCTCTTGCCTGGCAACATCCATATTCCATCATTATTTTAGTTATCCAGACGACCACTTATCATGAGCATGGCCAAGTTTTCCTTGGCCACATAGTTTGTTTACAGCCACCAATAGTATTATTTAGCTGCAATTTAGCCCTAAATGTCTTCTAAGAGCCTAGTAAGCAGTGGAAGTGTTGGTAAAGCTGCTAGACAATATTGACCTCCCACTATTTGGAAAAGTCTCTAGTTCAGCACTGGTCAGGTCACAAGGGTGCTAGACTAGTGCAGTCAACCTGTATCAAGATTATTTTTAAAACTTTCAAACAATTACTGTCATACAACCATTAAAGCATGTCAAGGAAGTTCAAAACAGAAACCATATTAGAATAATGCTAGGGACCAAAATGAAGCTAAAAGCAGAAAGATTATGCAGGGGAACTTATCTGATATTTAAATTAGAAGCGCTTGCTGAGCATTCATCCAGAATTAATCAGATTTTGTGGGACACCCTCCCAAAAACATCACTGATATTTGCTGCATGGTATTTTGGCCTACAATATCTTGTTCAAACCTCCAACTCCCTAAAGGAAGTTGGCAATTCAGGCAATAGTATATATTGAATTTTAAAATAGTACCATTTAATTACTTTCTTTTCTTATCAACACATCATAGCTATGTCTGCACCAGAGCACTCTTTTGAAAGGGCGCCATTCAAAAGAGAGTAGCCAAAAGATGCCCTTTCAAAGGGGAATGTCTACACACAGACTGGGGCTGGTGTCATCAATTTGTGCTGTTAAAAGCGCCATCTGCACGTACCCACACCCTCTTTCGAAAGCATGAGCCAGGTATGATTGCTCAGAGCTCCAGTATGAGGAAGGAGAAAATCCAGTTGAGTATCTTTGGGTTAAGCTTAGAGATGGAAGTAACAGAGATGATGTTGTAGTTGGTGTCTGTTATAGGCCGCCAGATCAGGGAGAGGAGATAGATGAGGCCTTCTTCAGGCAGCTTAGTGAAGCTTCCAAATCACAGGCCCTGGTTCTCATGGGAGACTTTAATCATTCACACATTTGTTGGGAGACCAATACAGCAGCACACAGACAATCCAGGAAGTTTTTGGAAACTATTGGGGATAACTTCTTGGTACAAGTGCTGAAGGAACCGACCAGGGGCCGTGCACAACTTGATCTGTTGCTCACAAACAGGGAAGAGCTAGTAGAAGAAATAGAAGTAGGAGGGAACCTGGGCTGCAGCAACCATGAGATCATAGATTTCAGGATCCAGACAAAAGGAAGAAGGGTGAGCAGTAACATACAGACCCTTGATTTCAGAAGAGCAGACTTTGACTCCCTAAGAGACTGGATGAGCAGGATCCCTTGGGAAACAAAGATGAAGGGGAAAAGAGTTGAAGAGAACTGGAAGTATTTTAAAGAAGTCTTACTGAAGGCACAGGAACAAACAATCCCGGTGCGTAGTAAGAAATGCAAACATGGTAGGCAACCAGCTTGGCTTAACAGGGAAATCCTTAGTCAGCTTAAATTCAAAAAGGATGCATACAAGAAATGGAAACGAGGACAGTTGGCTAACGAGGAGTATAAACATATGACTGGAGAATGCCGGGCAGTAACAGGGAAAGCGAAAGCACAATTGGAACTGCAGCTGGCAAGGGATGTGCAGAATAACAAGAAGGGTTTCTACAGGCATGTGAACAATAAACGGGTTATCAGAGAAGGTGTGGGGCCATTACTGGATGAGGGAGGTAACCTAGTGACAGATGATGCAGGAAAAGCTGAAGTACTCAATGCTTTTTTTGCCTCAGTCTTCACAGACAAAGTCAACTTCCCAATGATGGTCCTAGATGATGCAGTACGGGAAGGTGGAGGGCAGCCATCTGCGGGGAAGGAACAAGTTCTGAGCTATCTAGAAAAACTAGATGTGCACAAGTCCATGGGTCTGGATTTAATGCACCCCAGGGTACTGAGGGAATTGGCAGAGGTCATTGCTGAACCTTTGGCCATTATCCTTGAAGACTCTTGGAAATTGGGGGAGATACCGGATGACTGGAAGAAGGCAAACTTAGTGCCCATCTTTAAAAAAGGAAAGAAGGACAATCCAGGGAACTATAGACCCGTCAGCCTTACCTCAATCCCTGGGGAAATAATGGAGGGAATCCTCAAGGAATCCATTCTGAAGCACTTGGAAGAGGGGAAAGTGATCAAAAGCAGGCAACATGGATTCACCAGGGGCAAGTCCTGCCTCACCAATGTGATCAGCTTCTATGACGACGTAACAAGCTCTGTGGACATGAGGAAGTCAGTGGATGTGATATACCTTGACTTCAGTAAAGCTTTTGATACGGTCTCCCACAACATTCTTGTCCATAAGTTAAGGAAATATGGATTGGATCCTTGGACTATAAGATGGATAGAAAGCTGGCTTGATGGTCGGACCCAACGGGTAGTGGTCAATGGCTCAATATCTGGATGGTGGTCTGTTTCAAGCGGAGTGCCGCAAGCCTCGGTTCTGGGGCCAGTGTTATTCAACATCTTTATTAATGACCTGGATGAGGGACTGGGTTGCACCCTCAGCAAGTTTGCAGATGACACAAAACTAGGGGGGGGAGAGGTAGATACATTGGAGGGTAGAGAGAGAATCCAGAGGAACCTGGATAAATTGGAGGACTGGGCCAAAAGAAATCTGATGCGGTTCAATAAGGAGAAGTGTAGAGTCCTGCACCTGGGGCGGAAGAATCCCAAACATTTTACAGGCTGAGGACTGACTGGCTCAGCAGCCATACGATGGAAAGGGACCTAGGGGTTATGGTGGATGAAAGGCTGGATATGAGTAAATAGTGTGCCCTTGTAGCCAAGAAAGCTCACAGCATACTGGGGTGCATTAGGAGGAGCATTTCGAGCAGATCTAGGGAAGTAGTTATTCCTCTTTATTTGGCACTGGTGAGGACACATCTGGAATATTGTGTCCAGTTTTGGGCCCCCCAGTATAAAAAGGATGTGGATTTGCTAGAGCAGGTTCAGCGAAGGGCAACAAAAATGATTAAGGGTCTGGAGCACAAGACCTATGAGGATAGGCTGAGGGATTTGGGCTTGTTTAGTTTACAGAAGAGAAGACTTAGAGGTGATTTAATAGCAGCCTTCAACTTCCTGAAGGGGAGCTCTAAAGAGGAGGGTGAGAAATTGTTCTCAGTGGTGTCTGATGGCAGAACAAGGAGTAATGGTCAGAAGTTGAAGAGGGAAAGTTGTAGGTTAGATATTAGGAAAAACTTCTTCACCAGACGGGTGGTGAAGCATTGGAATGGTTGCCTAGAGAGGTGGTGGATTCTCCATCCCTTGAGGTTTTTAAGTCCTGGCTGGACAAGGTCCTGGCTGGGATGACTTAGTAGGGGTTGATCCTGATTGAAGCAGGGGGCTGGACTAGATGACCTCCTGAGGTCCCTTCCCGCCCTATGATTCTGTGATTCTGTGAATTGTTGTGTCTGGGATTTCATGGCAGACAAGCCCTTTCGGAGTCATAGCCGGCCCCACTGCTGGGGGGAGACCCCCCCCCAGGGGCAGCCAGGGATGCCATGGACCCTTGGCTCCTTCGTCGCCACCCCCCACTCAGGTGCTCTGCTGGCTCTGGAGCTACCCCACCAGCTGAGAGTGATGGGAGCACCTAGTCATGTGGGGAGTGGGATGATGACCAGTGGCTCTGGAATTTCCAGATGCGGTGGCAGACCTTTATGGAGCCCTGCCAGCAGCTGTCCCTGGCACTGAGACATGAAGACACCCAGATGCAGCGCGCCCTCCCTGTGGAGACTAGGGTCACAGTTGCTGTCTGGAAGCTGGCCACTCCAGACAGCTACCGCTCCGTGGGACACCACTTTGGTGTGGACAAGGCCACGGTCAGGGCCATCATGATGGAGGTAAGGAGGGCCAGGCCACACACCCACCAGGAGGCCAGGGGTCCTGGGCCTGGGAGTCCAGGGTGAGGCCAGGGCAGGGCCTGGTACACCCTGCACACCCTCACAGGTGTGCATGTCTCCGGCTGTGCAGATGGCGCGTGTCCTCAACATGATGCTCCTCCAGAGGATGGTCTGCATCGGGGACCTAGAGGCAGCCATTGTGGGCTTTGCCGCACTTGGGTTTCTGAATTGCTTTGGGGTCCTTGACAGGACCCACATACCCATCGGCACCCCAGAGCACATTGGAGGACAATATATAAACAGGAAAGGCTACCACTCCATGGTCCTGCAGGCCATGGTGGACAGCCGGGGCCAGTTCTAGGACATCTCTGTTAGCTGGCCCAGCTACACTCACGATGCACCCTTTTTCCACAATTTGGGCCACTGGCTGGAAGCAGGAATCTACATCCCCAGAGGGAGATCCCTGGTGGCCAATGTGGCTTATCTGCTCCAGCCCTGGCTCATGCAGTTTAACACCCAGCTCAACCACACCCACAATGTGGTTGAGTGACCCTTCAGCTGTATCAAAGGCCGGTGGTACTGCCTCCTAACTCTCCTGGAGGTGGGCATCCTCAGTGCTCCCCAGGTGATGGGCATCTGCTGCACGCTCCATAATATCGCGTAGAGCCGGGGGAGCCTTTGTACATGGGTGGGCAGCCGACGCCGACACAAGCTACCCCAGCTGGTCGCCACTCCCAGCCGCCAGGCCCACCAGGAATGGGTCTGCATCCGGGAGGCCCTGTGCAGGTATTGAGGATGGAGGATGGGGAGGTGGTGACCCATGGGCTCAGGAGGCTTCGGACCTCCTGGCAAAATGGGCAAGAAGTGGGGGCAGGCCCCAACCAGCTGCTCGAGTCCCTAGCCCAGGCATACCCCTGCCACAGCTCCTTCACCTTGCTGCATACCTGGTTGGGCGTGCAGGCCGGGTGGTCATGGGTAGCCAGGCCCTCGGCCAGCTGGGCAAAAGCAGCCACATTCCACCACTTTGTGCCCATCTCACACAGGACTTCCTCGTCCTGCCATAGGCCTAACAAGTCCTGGAGCTCATGCTGCATCCAAGAGGGGGCTTGCCTTTTCCCCCCACGGCTGGACCCCTGGGAGCCCTGGACACACTCAGAGGGGGGGCCCTGGGGCTTCTCTCCTTGCTGGCTGCTGGCCATGCTGTGCTGGCAGCCACCATGATGGGTTTGGCTGAGACATGCAGGGGCACCATGTGCAGTGGCTGCTGCCTGCATGCTCTCAGCTTCCTGCAACAAGGTTCCAGTGTGCGTGTGTGGCTTTAAGGGCTGCTGCCATGGCGGACCCTGCTTTTTCGCAAGAGTGGGTTGCAGAACATCTATACACACCTTGTCTCAAAATAAGCTTTCAAAAGGGGTGACTTTTCCTATTTCGTGTTTGGAAGAGCAATTTCAGATGCTGGGACATGTTCCTTCAATTACGTTTTCAAAACAGCGCGCGGTGTGCATGGATGCGACGCATGCTCTTTCGAAAGAGGGCCTGGGCTTTCAGAAATAATGCCTAGCATAGACACAGCTCATATGTTTAGACAGACATTCAACATGGTCATCTAGATGCTATGGTGACAATCTCTACTTATGAAAGACAAAAAGGCAACAGTTCTGTGTTTCAGATCTTGCATCACAATCACTGCTGCAATAGGTGAGTGATACTCCACTGGCTACAAAGAACAAAGTGAGAAAGAGAGGAATGTCATTGACTCCAGATTAATTAATCTGGTTCATTGTATTCTGCGAACATTGTGCTTGTTAATCATGTTTTATGCTGAACACCAAATCACAATGTTTCATTTACATTCTAAAATACAAAATAGTAAACGCGATTATGTCAAAACCAGGAAGACCATAATGAGTGTTCTAAAACAGGGCAAGCTCAAAATGATGGCTGCATATGGGATTGTTCACTTCAAAAACATTATGTATTTTTATTTAAAATACTTACATTGCTGATGTTCAGAGCATTGACTTTGGACTGCAGCATCTGAGGGGTGTCAGCAGGGAGGGTGAACTGTGTCTTCTCTTTATCCCAGGCTTCATGATAGAGATGCTAATAAGAAAGTAAAGACAGGATAATTTTATTACAGTGTGAAAGCTGCTGTAATATATTACTTTCAAATTAATTTGTATAACTGATATAAACCATTAATGGTTTGCACTATTACATGTGCCAGGGCTCTCCTTTTATGAATTTTTAACACAGGTGAAGAATCAAAACATGTTGGTATGAATGCAGAAAACATACGGAAACGTAACAGCTAGCTTACCTCACTGATCTGCTTAGAATTTATCTTAGCCAGAACAACTGGTAGCGAGTCAACAATGCTGGTGAATTTCAGCTCATCAGGCCGCTGACGGTATAATCTGTCATTCAGGAGCTCCTGGGCTTTCTTCACCCTGTCCACATCCACTGAACCCTCTGGCATCCAGCCAATGCCACGCAGCCATTCCAGGTCTGACTTGTACACATTCTACAAACAAACATATGTATATAATAACTACAGAAAAAAATCAGATACAAAATCTAATCTGTCCCCAATGTACCCAAGAAATAGAGCAGAATTTGGATGGCAACCCCACCATCAGAACTTTTCATGCAACAGGTAAGTTTGCCAAAGTTTCACAATTGCAGCTAACAGCACACACTCAAATACATGTGGTTTACCTGCATTGAATATGAGCTTCTCCAGACAGACTGCAATTTGGAGAAGAGCAAATTCTAATATTTTAGGCCATGTCTACACTCAACCCCACTTCCAGAAGGGGCCTGGTAATGAGCAGAGCAGAAGATGCAAATAAGGCATGGATTAAAATATCTATTTCATCATATGCATATTCCAGTGAGATCTCACTTCCAGAAAATCCCTTTCTGGAAGCAAAAGCTGCCATGTAGATGGGGCTCCTTTGGAAGGAAACGGGTACAGGTACATAATGGGTACATTTTACTCTAAAATATTTGAATAGATATTTGCATATACATGAATATAAAAGACTTCATTTGCATTTGATTTTACTCACATCACTTTGCAACTCGTAAGCCTTCTTAGCTTGGATCACGTCATTCTGATCTGGCAGACATGTCCACTGGTGCAGGTATTGGCGATAATCAACATCACTGACCAGTTCCTGACATTTCTTGGCCTGCACAATTCCCAGCATGTCCACTGGGCTACTGAATTTGGTTTTCCATTTCTCAAAATTTTTCTTGTACTCTCTGTCACTCTGGATCTTTCCAGCATGAATAGACCACATCATCTTTGGATCATCCTGGATGGTGCGGGCTCCCACATGGTGACCTCTCTGTTTTTCATATGCTTCTTTATATTTATACTATTAAGAACAGAAACAGAGTTCAGTAAGATTTTATATATTCGGTGAAAAAGAAAGGACCAAAACCTCAGAAGCATAATTTAGCTTTGTGTATATTAATGTCAAAGCAGCAGGCCAATTTATATTATTAGATGAGGACATGGCCTATTTAATATGAGGTGCCTCTGATATAAAACAAATAGAAATTAGCACATTGTTGTAAAAATAGCAAAATAATCATTAGTGATTGGTACTTTTTATGGTTTCAGAATAATAATAATAAAAGAAAAAAAGGTTTCTTGTAGGCAAATATCACAATTCAGAAGTTAAAATCCTTTGTATCTCCTTGCTCCCCAACTATCCATAATATGGGACACACACACATATATATATATATATATATATATATATCTTATGTTTGTTTAATCTCAATAATTTTAATGTTATAGTGTGATATCGGTCTCAGAGGGGTAGCTGTGTTAATCTGTAGCTTTAAAAACAACAAGCAGTCCTGTAGCACCTTAGAAACCAACGAGTTTATTAGGTCATGAGCTTTCATGAAGAAGTGAGTTTTATCCACAAAAGCCCACAACCTAATAAATTTGTTAGACTCCAAGGGTAGATCTACACAGCTAAATTAGTTCAAATTAAGAGGTATTATTTCAAAATAACTATCCTAGCATCTACATAATGCAACCGCTATTTCAAAATAATTTCGAAATAGAAGTTGACATTTCAAAATTGGCAAACCTCATTCTGGCTGTGTCTACACTTGCATTCCTCTTTCAAAAGAGGCATGCAAATGCGAGAAATCAAAATTGCAAATGAGGTGCAGATTTACATATCTTCCTGTTTTTTATGTGAAGAAGGGTTCTTCTGAAGATTGGGTTTACTTTTGAAAGAGCCATGTCTACACTGCTTTTCTTCTTTTGAAAGACGCTCTTTCAAAAGATATGCAAATGAGGCATCAGATATGCAAATCTGCATCTAATTTGCATTTTTGATTTCCCTCATTTGGATGCCTCTTTCGAAAGCACAATGCTAGTGTAGACACAGCCTCTATGAGGAATAGTGCATATTTCAAAATAGCTATTGTCAAATAGGCACTGTTAAGACAGGGAATAGATCTTGTTCAAAATAAACCATAGAAGCTGCGTCTACACGTGCACGCTACTTC
Source organism: Carettochelys insculpta (assembly GCF_033958435.1). NCBI lineage: Eukaryota > Metazoa > Chordata > Testudines > Carettochelyidae > Carettochelys > Carettochelys insculpta. The sequence continues at coordinate 48,469,288 of NC_134144.1, read as the reverse complement.
GAAGTAGCGGCACTAACTTCGAAATAGCGCCCGTCGCGGCTACACGTGTTGGGCGCTATTTCGAAGTTGAAATCGACATTAGGCGGCGAGACGTCAAAGTCGCTAACCCCATGAGGGGATGGGAATAGCGCCCTACTTCGACGTTCAACATCGAAGTAGGGACGTGTAGACGATCCACGTCCCGCAACATCGAAATAGCGGGGTCCTCCATGGCGGCCATCAGCTGGGGGGTTGAGAGATACTCTCTCTCCAGCCCTTGCGGGGCTCTGTGGTCACCGTGTGCAGCAGCCCTTAGCCCAGGGCTTCTGGCTGCTGCTGCTGCAGCTGGGGGTCCGTGCTGCATATACAGGGTCTGCAACTAGTTGTTGGCTCTGTGTATCTTGCACTGTTTAATGAAAGTGTGTCTGGGAGGGGCCCTTTAAGGGAGCGACTTGCTGTTGAGTCCACCCCGTGACCCTGTCTGCAGCTGTGCCTGGCTCCCTTATTTCGATGTGTGCTACTTTGGCGTGTAGACGTTCCCTCGCAGCGCCTATTTCGATGTTGGGCTGAGCAACGTCGAAGTTGAACATCGACGTTGCCGGCCCTGGAGGACGTGTAGACGTTATTAATCGAAATAGGCTATTTCGATGTCGCTACTTCAAAATTAGCTATTTCGATGTAGCGTGCACGTGTAGACGTAGCCAGAGTGTCCAATGGCTCTATTTCAGAATAGGCTCTTTATGCGTAGACACTGTATTCCCAAATAGCTGAGGGCTATTATGAAATGCATTTTTGTGTATAGCAATGTTATATTGAAATAAGCTATTGTGGAATAGCTCTTCAAGAATAGCTTATTTGGAAATAAGGCTGCTGTGTAGACATATCCTAAGATGCCAAAAGACTGCTTATTATTAATGTTATATTGGCTATTTTTCTGCACTTAGACCTATTTCTATTATGTTTATTTTTGTGGACTTTTGAAATCAGAATTTGGTATACTTTTATTTTTTAAAAAATGAGGAGTCCTGTAGCACCTTAAAGATTAATAGATTTATTTGCATAAAGCTTTCATGAGTAAATCCACTGCATTGTACCACTATATCTGACAAACTGGGTTTCACCTATGAAAGACTATGCCCAAATAAATTTGTTAGTCTTCAAGGTGTCACAGTACTCCTCACTGTTTTTGCAGATACAGACTTACATGGCTACCCCTCCAAGATTCTTATTTTTAATCATTTATTATTCTATTCCCATGTTTTGTCATTTGAAAGAATGCTTAATTACTTCACAAGTTTACTGAAAATAAAATGAGAAACTCCCTTACTATAAAATTAAAACGAGAGATTAGCAGAAGCACATACATCACTAGCAATATCTCTTGATGCCTTTGCACTTCGAATTGGAATTGCATCTGCTCTTACGTCATAGTCCTTCATCTTGGATTTTTCCCAACCTTGCGTGTAAAGTTTCTATAGAGTGGAAGACAAAATGGCAGATGAGGAAATACAGCATTACAAAATATAAACTGTGATTTGGAATTATGTTTTTGTATTTGTTTGAGATCGCTTTTAAAATACACTTACATGGCTAACGTTAGCTGAATTGGCTTTTGCCAACAAAATCTCTGGGGTATCTGGCATGACATGAATTGTGGTTTTGTCAGCATTCCAGGCTTCTGTGTATAAACGCTGTGAAAGGAGGAAAAATAATTTTGAAATAGATTTTAATTAACCAGTTGTTTGCAAGTGAAAGGTTTTCATACTTTAACTCCGCAATGTTTTCAAAGAAAAACTAATTGGGTTTGTAGGTGATTTTACTCAGTGGTGTCTAGATATCAAATAATCTTATCTGCCAGCTTTTAATCATTTAAGTATGACTGTACTATGCATTTAGCACAATTAGCCTACAGCTGATCTAATGTGCATTGAAGCCAACAGAAAGACTCCTACTGATTATGATGAGATTTGGATCAGGCCTCTCATGAATACAATTGTGGGGCTTGGACTGAGACTCTAAGAAAGTTACAGGTCTGTAATAGATATGCATTGCCTGCCTGTGCCCAAAGAAGCTTGCTTCAAAGTGCTCTAACACCAGTGCAGAAGCCTTGCACACAGTCCTAGGCACCACTTAACCCCAACTTAGACACATAACATTTGGAGTTAAGGTATGTAAAGTGTCACATGTAGAACGTAGGCTCTGAAGCAAACATCTTCCTCTGTGAGATCGATACTTCACCTGCTGGCCTCTGTGTTCTGAATTATTTTCAATTTTCACATGATTTAAAGGATTAGTACACATAGAATGCATTAAATAAATCCCGTCTGGATGAAGAAAGCAGTGATATCCAACATCCGAAAGAAGAGGGGACAACCGTCTTACCTACTGCAAAGGATCCACAGGGCTCTTGGTAACCACTGCTAACTAGCAACGGCAGCTGTCCAACATTGTGCTCACCTCTTTCAACCAAAGTGCATCTCCCTGCTGTGAAGAAACTCTAGAAGTCAACACATTTGAGAATTTTTCTGGGACACTCACCTTGTTCATTGTCTCAGCATTTTGCTTTGCCAAAACCAACTCCAGGGAATCGGTCACACTGGTAAATTTGATTTTGTCTGGGGGCTGGCGGTATTGTTTTTCGCTCAGGATTTCTCCAGCTCTCTTAGCCTTCTCAACATCCAAGGAACCAATGGGGACCCAGCCTGTACCCTTCAGCCATTCCAGGTCTGATTTATAAACAGTCTAAAATTTAATTAACATTCAGTCATTTCCAGGAGCAAGCAAATGAAAATATGTATAAATGTAACTGACGTATACACCACTCACTTCATGTCACATTATCTATTACTACAAAAATTGTAGAGAAAATAATTATTACACAGCCACAATGAATAAGAAAATGGAAGGACTCCACAGAGCCATTATTAGGGAACCAATAATAGATCAAAGATCAAGGAAACAGAAAGTATTTGGTGATAAAGGATTAGTGACAGGATGAAGAACATTTAATTTTTTTACCAGACAGCAAAGGCAGAAACAGCCAAAGAGGGTTTGCTGTGCTGGGGAAGAGGAGGAGAAAATTGAGCCCAACTGGGATCACCCTTCCCCTGTATTCATAACTGCATAACCCCTCAATTTTGGGAGCACGAGGACCCAGACAGAGCCTACCTCAATTACTTCCCTCTCACCATCATTGTTAGTGAGCTGCAGAGAAGAGCCATTCAGGGATTTCAGATGGTGGGTAAGAAAGCTGCCAAAGCAACTGTCTGTGGACTTCAGAACATTCAGAAAACCTTCTACAGCTTCAACTAAACTTTCTCTGTCCTGTGCTAACTAGCTGTTTGCTCCACCCACTTCCACCTAGTCGCTTCACCTGAGCTTCATTTCACACCTGCCTCCTCTTACCATCATTTCACTCTTCCTGACCTATCGTCCTTCCGTTTAGATTTAGTTGTACTCCTCCTAAGAAACCCCATCAAATACTATGGAATTTGCTGCCCTCTCATTCTTTACCCTTATGTGTTCTACCCTGCCCCACTACTCCATTTCTGTCTTGCCTATTTAGACTGTAAGCTCTTTGGGTCAGTGACTGTCTGCTACTCTGTGTTGGTAAAGCACCTAGGGCCACGGGGTCCCACTCTTGGTTGGTCCTCAGGCATTGTCATAATAATCACATTAATTGGACATCTTTGTGCATGTATGCTCAGGTAGAATTGGACCTTTTGCATATAATACATATACTGTGTACTCACATCACTCTGTAACTCATAGGCTTTCTTGGCCTGGATGACATCATTCTGGTCTGGCAGACATGTCCACTGATGCAGGTAACTGCGGTAATCAACATCACTGACCAACGTCTGACATATCTTGGCCTGAACGATTCCCAGCATGTCCACTGGGCTACTGTATTTGGTCTTCCATTTTTCAAAGTCTTTCTTGTACTCCCTGTCACTCTGGATCTTGGCTACATGCATAGACCACATCATCTTAGGATCATCCTGGACGTTCCGGGCTCCCACAAGGTGGCCAAGTTGTTTGCGATACCCTTCTTTGTATTTGTACTAAAATAAAATATATTTGTAGTCACTGTGCCAGTTTTTAATTTGGAAATGATGTACCCAGCTGTCTATTTTGTTCATTTTGTTCAAGAGAACAATAGTTTAAGGTACTGTACCTTGTTATCTTTACAAACATACTACTATTCAATGTACTTACCTAACCTCTAAACCACCTACTCATTATCTTTTTTGAGGTCCCACATCCTTTTAAATTTTAAGATGTGCTTTTTCCTTAAGAATTTTACTACACAATATCTGATGACATTTAACATCCACTAGTATCTTTATTCACTATTTAATTTGTGACTTCAAGGACAAAACCAACCTGGACAGTGAAGAACCTTCTAACTCCTCACTGGTGTTGCCCCAAGTCAGCAGTGAGGCTCACATGCAGAGCAGTGAAAGGAAGATTTTATTGTCTATGCCACTGCACATGCCATATCTGTTTCATGGATGTCTTCAGTCACATAGGCTTTCAGTACAGCTATTGTTCATCAGCAATAAAATCTTCTCATGGCAGAAAGGATGCTTGTTTAGGATTGTCATTATTTATCATTTTTCTGGATGATTTTAGCATTTATTTCTTATCTCAGACATAGTAAATTGGTGATTTATATAATCTCACTATGGGCCAGAACCACCCCCCATTGTACTCAGTAGAAATACTTCAGTGGGCATAAGACTATGCTTTATATTATTAATTCTATCACTGCAATGTATATGTCTAAAGCATCCATCACTGTAGATTTTGAGATGGTCCTTTCTTTCCATATGAAAGAAGCATGCACTATAATTACAGGAAAGCAAGAGAATCTATTGTACATTTTTTAATTATTTACATGGAAAAACTATAGAAGACAAATTCTGAACTGTCTTCCATAAGAAACATGTGCCTGTAGATATAATAAAAAGGCAACTTACTTCACTGGCAATATTTCTGGATGCCTTGGCAGCTTGGATTGGAATGGCATCAACACGCAAATCATAACCTCTCTTCTTCATTTCCTCCATTGCTAGTTTGTACAGTTTCTATGAGAAAGGAGAACATTTACATTTTTATCTCATTAACCTGGCATTTGACTCACCTCCCTTGTGGTTAAGCATCTTACACATATATAACAAAGCCCATTAAATCGCTAAAAACATCATTAATGTTCAAAATGTATAAACCTGATTTAAGTATGACGCAAGTAGACAAGTATGGAAAATGTCCAATGCCCATATTGTACAAATGTGGCAGCAGTTAAGGAGTGGAAAGCAGGAATGGTGGGAGTCTATCAAAGAAATGGGGGAGAGGTATTCCCAGATGTTACATTTTGCCCTGCTTCAAACTTACATTATTTCCGGTGAAACTTTGTTTTCCCATGGACATTTGGGCAAAATGAAAGCCTGGAGTTTTCCCAGCATGCTATTTAAATATGCCCAGGGCATACCACAGCATAAGTTCTGAGATTAATGCTAATGGTACTTTTGAAAAATCAGAAGTGAGACACCAAGAAGATCATTTAAATTATAGAAAAAACCTGTCATGACTCACTTTGCTGGCCACATGTGGGACTATACAGCTAAGCAGCATGATCATATTCATTGAAAAACCAGAGATGGAAAAAACTATACTGTCCAGAGCTCATCATTTCATTTTCTTAGCATTTTACTTTCACCCACCTCACTGTAGTTTATTCGGTTGAGTTTTGCTAGTGTGATTTCTGGAGTGTCAGGCATGACATGAATTGTGGTCTTGTCTTTGTTCCATGCTTCAGTGTATAAGCGCTAAGAGGGAAAGTAGGAAGAGACTATGGTTATTTCTGAAAATAAATGAAATATGTAATTCTGTAACAACTTACAGTAACTATTAACCAAATCTTGCCATCATTACTCTGCAAAACTCTTATCATAGGCAAAGGATATTTACATGGGGGAGAGGCGCTCATATTTTGATCCATATTTAGAAATTAATTACATCAGTTAACAATAATAAAAAGCTGAAATAAACCCAAGGTGTCTGATGAGCTACAGTAGCTGTCTACACACATATGACAATGTGCATTGTGATATCCAGAATAAACTTAATAACTTGATTCTTGCTTTATATGTGTCTTCTTTTGCTTAGTAAGGTAGATCCTACATACGTCTTTGGAAACATATTCTATTATTGCAGGATTTGAGCATTACTTTGAGTCACACTATTCCTAACTTTATGTTTTTAATAGTGAGTAGCATAGCACAGATATGTTACTCAACAAATCATCACTCACCTTATTCATTGTCTCTGCATTTTGCTTGGCTAAGATCATTTCTAGAGAATCTGTCACACTGGTAAATTTGAATTTGTCTGGAGGCTGACGGTATATTTTATCACTTAAGATCTCTCCAGCTTTCTTCACTTTTTCAACATCCAGGGAACCAACTGGAACCCAACCAATGCCTCTCAGCCACTGGAGATCTGACTTGTAGCAATTCTATTAACAATAAATAGAAAAATAATTTTTCGGTTCAATTTCCCAGCTTATCATCCCAGTACGCTTTATCAAAATTTTACAACTACTGAACAGCTAGCCAGCTTTGAGTAAAACATACAGCATATGGAAAAGGAGGGGTCAGAAGCTATTACGTAGTAAAATATATATTTGTATCGCAATTCAGGAGTGAAATACTGGTCCATTGAAGGAAATGGCAAAACTATCTTTTCATCCACAGAATGCATCATTAGAAAGCAATACTATACAAAAGATCCTTGTTTAGAACTCATCTCAAGCTTTTCTTTTCAAAGTTGCACTCTGAGACTCAAACAATGCTATCCAGCAACTCGTGGTATGTTTAATTTTATCAACATCCTTTTCTTACTTCTCTGCTGTCATCCTTTTACATACATCCCTCCTGTCCCCTACTCTACACTCCAGCTACATTCTAGAAAACTCCCTTTGTCCCCAGATTTTGCACCTTTCTTGATGGCCACCTTCACAACCTATCATTTACTACATATCAAGTATATTTCTTTCACTCAGGCTCCTCTCTAATTACAACATTGCTGTTGTGACACTGCTTATTATGATTTCCAAGACCAGCATCTGATGAAGTGAGTCTGTGCTCACGAAGGCTCATGCTCAAAACTTTTCTGTTAGTCCATAAGGTACCACAGGACCCTTCATTGCTGCTTATTATGGTCAGGCTCGCTGATGGGGGAGCGAAAAAGGGCAGATGCCCTGAGACCCAGCAATTCAATAAGGCCCAGAGCTGCCTGGCTGTCACCAACTTTATTGCAGGAGCAGCAGTAGCCCAAGCCCCAGGGCCTTAAAATCACCACTGGAACATGGCGTGACATGTTCCTGGTGGCTCTCCGGGCTGGCTGCTGGGGGGAAGGGAGAAGCATGGCATGCTCCAGGTGGTGCTGAGTGCTGGATGCCCCAGCCTTGCCCCTCCTGGGTGTGCAAAGCCAGACTCCTCCCCTTTGCCCAGGGGCCGGCAAGTCTGTTAGCCCCCTTAACTGAGGTTCACAATTTTAGCTTCAGTGATAGTGCTGAAATGAAACCATCAAAGCACAATTACAAGCTTTGTGCTCTATGAACATTTTCTTTCATATATTGATTTGCACAGGTCCCTTCTTTAACCCTTTCTCATTTTGCCTGAAGGTCCAGGTTTTGAAATAAAACCAAAATTTCAAAGTAGTGATCTTTGCTGAAACCTCTACATTGCACCTGGCTCAAAACCACTAGCAATTAAGAATTTTACATAGTGTCTATAATAAATCATATATGGAGACAAAGTGCTTAAGCCTGTTTTCACTTACAAATTTCAGCAAATTAAGGAATCTCTCAGTGGATTTAATCCAAGTTTCAATTAGTAGCAAAACCTGTTACAACACTAGATTGGCTCCGCTGTTTTCAGTACGTGAAATCATTTTTCACCAAGGCAGAGTGTCAAAATACAAGCATCTTTTGGAACTGAAACTGAAGAGGTACTTACGTCACTCTGTAGATCATACGCCTTTCTGGCATGGATGACATCGTTCTGGTCTGGCAGACATGTCCACTGGTGCAGAGGATGTCTATAATCAATGTCACTGACCAGTTCCTGGCATTTCTTGGCCAGCACAACTCCCAGCATGTCCACTGGACTAGTGTATTTGGTCTTCCATTTCTCAAAATCTTTCTTGTACTCCCTGTCACTCTGGATCTTGGCTACATGCATAGACCACATCATCTTGGGATCATCCTGGATGCTGCGGGCTCCCACGTGGTGGCCAAGCTGCTTGCGATACCCTTCTTTGTATTTGTACTGGAGGAAAAGAAACAAAATGTTATGATCCTTTAATTAATAATGTTGTGACTATTAATTTTGAAGAGTTCTAACATGAAACTCTCCAAAAATTATTTATAAATTCTAGCTATCAGGATACTTTCAAGGTATGTTATTGGAGTGAAGTCATGGGTTTACATTCTAGGCAACTAGTTTGTGAACTGGAACTTTAAAAGAAATAGACATCCTGGGCTATCATGTATGATTAAAATTTATTCTTTTAATCTTAAAGAGAAATAATTTATATATGTGTATATGCTATTTTTTAAGAATTAAAGGTTTAATTAATGTAATGCATCTTTTGTCCTACAATTATGTAACACAAAAGACCCTTATCTATGCTGGGGTGACCAAACTCACTGACTTCCCAAGCCATATATGACAACTGTCAGAAGTTCAGGAGCTGGGGCACTCCTTCCAAGGTTCGAGGTTTCAGCCCCACGATGGACTGATGGGACTAGGCGTGTCTGCCTTGCAAGAAGCAGGGCTTTTGGAGGCTATGTCCCAAGGACGGTGACTGCTGGGGCTAGGAACTTCAGCCCAGCAGCAAAGGGGGTCTTAGGGCATCATTCCTCTCAGAAGCACCTGCCATAGCTCAGGTCTTCATTCCCATGCCTGCTGATGAAGTCCCAAGCTCAAGCAGTTGCACCCCATAGCACTGAAGCCCTGATGGCAGAAGGTAGAGGTGACTTGCAAGGAAGAGAGACATGGGGTACCTTGCCCCCCATTTTTGCCAGGGTTTGCTGGCCCCTTTTGGTCACATGGTGCCTCTGGGCCCCCTACCTGCACTTCAGCTGCTGGAGCCAGCAGGTTGGTATGTGTGATCATGGGGAAAGGCAGCAGCAAACACCTGCGAGCCGCAGGGAGAACCATTTGCTGCTGCTGCTCCACATGGAGGTACCAGTTGTGAAGCTCCAGTATGGGGTCACCGAGGGTGAGAAGAGTACATGGCTGGGGGGATGTAATTCAAGCTGTTGTGGGGGGAACCATTAAAACGTGCTCCCTCCCAGTCTCAGCAGGCAAGAAGCCACCTATGGCAGCAGCCCCTACCCTCAACTAGCCTCACTACCTCACTGCAAAGCAGAAATTCCGAGCTTCCCCACCGCCATGCCCCTTGCAGTCTGTTAGGCAGAGAATAGGCAGAGTGGGGTGGGGACCCTGTGAGCTGCTCTAACTGTAAAGGAGCCACATGCAATTCACAAGCTGTGGTTTGGCCACCCCTGAACTACATGGTGCATGTGAAGCTGAGTCCCTTAGTATTTTAATTTGTAATTATTTTTATTTTCAAAGTTAACATGATTAAATATACATGCTACAGCTTTACAACACATAAACCACGTCTTCATTAATTGATTCAAACCCCTCTTTTGCAGAATTTACATATGCAAGTTGCTGAATGCAAAGGGCCAGTGTAAGCACGTGGAGAAATAAAGAGCAGTTTCTTACATCGCTGGCGATATCTCTGGATGCTTTGGCACTCTTGATGGGAATAGCATCAATTCGCAGGTCACAACCTCTCTTCTTTGCCTCTTCCATAGCAAGCTTATACAAGCTCTGGAAAAGGAAATTAAAGTTAAACCCTCATAGCTGGTCTTTGCAGTTGCCTTCTCTGTAAAACAGCTCAGAAAAACAACTAGAAAAATTATCATACAATTTATTGAGATCTAATAATCTAATTTTCTTAGCTTAAGAAATGGTATATATTTAGATCAGCTAAGGATCTGGGCCAGAGTCTAGCTAATGATTGCACCATTCATCTGTCTTCTTCTTTAGCTGATGTAGGTTGTAATTTTCAAAGCAAACACCTTTTGATGCTTATGTATTTGCTTTTTAAGCACCACGTTGGATGTTATTTGTCTGATGATACAGGATGAATTTCTCCGCTTTCTCGCACTAATACTTTTAATAGGAAAAGCCCTCAGCAATTCATTGGTGGACCCATTTGTGGATCTTTAACTCATACTGGTGATCACTTACCAAAGGATTAATCCCACTGAAGTCAGTGGGACTCTTGTCAGAAGAGTGTTCAATATAAAAATTCCACAATCAAGTGCAAAAATGATTTATACTCAGATATGAACATTTTTATGTTGACATTTTAGAGGGTAAATGGTATGGGATAACTCAAGAAAATTACTGCAAATAGTTATTTCACCTCACTAGTCCAGGATTCTCAGTCTGGCAACATCCATGGTCTGGCATGATTTTAGTTAGCTGTGCATCCATTTGTCATGGGTGTGGCCAAGTTTCTTGTGGTCCCATAAAGTTTGTTTATAGCCACCAGTCCTGGCTCTCAGTGTTCTGTGCTGTTACTCAGCTGTAATTTACCACTTGAGGGCCGTGTGTACACGTGCCCCAAACTTCGAAATGGCCATGCAAATGGCCATTTCGAAGTTTACTAATGAAGCGCTGAAATGCATATTCAGCGCTTCATTAGCATGCAGGCTGCTGCGGCGCTTCGAAATTGATACGCCTTGCTGCCGCGCGGCGCGTCCAGACGGGGCTCCTTTTCGAAAGGACTCCGGCTACTTCGAAGTCCCCTTATTCTCATCAGCTCATGGCACGTGTAGACGTAGCCAATGTCTTCTAAGAACCGAGTGAGCAGTAGAAGAGTTGGTAATGCTGTTAGGCAATACTGACCCCCGAAGTTCAACAAACTCCCTTTTTCAGCACCAGTCAAGTCCTGAGGGTGCCGGACTAGAGAGGTTCAACCTGCATTAGTCAAGCCTATGAGACAGCATGATTCCACCTAGATTGTTAATGTGCTCGTGGTGGCAGTCGTGGTGGCATCTATACTTTTACTCACCTGGCTATAGTTGACCTTGTTCTGTCTTGCCAGTGTAATCTCTGGTGTGTCAGGCATCATATGGATTTGAATCTTGTCTTTATCCCAGGCCTCAGTATATAAACGCTGCATATGAAATAACAAATGTTAAGCAGTTTATGAACCAATAGTGATCAACATATGGAGACCTCATAAAACATATAATTTCAAGAAAAGTCTAAATAATAAAATATCTACATTCACATTAGATATTAATGTGAAATCCTCACATTGCAGGATTTCAATGGAAGAATAATTCCGATTCTTTCTTACTTTACTCTCCCTCTGTACAGAATTACTAACAAAAATGTCAATTAAGTCAATTGAAAGACTCTCATTAATAATAATATGCTTTGAATCAGGTCCACATAATGTAGGTAAGCACTGAGGCCCTGAATACAAGGACAACCTATTTTAATGTATGGACATATTTGGAGATAATTAGTTCCCAGCTATTTTACAAATCACTAACATATGCGCCTGGAACAAGAACTAACTGATCATTATTGCATGGATTTAATATTTATTTTATAATGTAATTTGTGTCTAATATACATCTTTAATGGTTTATAGCAGTAGTACCTTTCTCAGAGAGCTAGAACTCACCTTATTCATTGTCTCTGCATTATGCTTGGCCAAGACCATTTCGAGAGAATCTGTTACACTAGTGAATTTGAATTTGTCAGGTGGCTGACGATATATATTGTCACTAAGGATCTCTCCAGCCTTCTTGGCTTTTTCAACATCCAAGGAACCAATTGGGACCCAACCAATGCCTCTCAACCATTGAAGATCTGACTTGTAGCAATTCTAACAGTAAATACAAAGGTAACAAGTTAGTTAACATACCCAGTTAAACATCCCAGGATATCTAATGCAGGGACTGCTCTAGCCCTGTAGACTGTGGCAGACCTCTCTCCTCCCTCACTGCACCAGCTCTTAGCCAGCCTGCTATTAACTCTCCAGTGAGCCCAGATGCATATTGCCTTCCCATCTTCCTCATGGATCCCCCATCTTACTACCTGTCAGGAAAAGCCTAGAGAAAATATGTGCTTTTCACTAACCACTGAAAGTCAACAGTCTTGTCATGAATTTCAGAGTCAAGGGGCCTCCAACTAAGACCACTCTGACCCAGGTGTCCACTTCTACAGCTGTGAGTTCAGGCGCCTTAGCTGAGCTGGAAGGATGAGACCATCTCATTAGGTGATATTGTAACTATAACAAGATCAAGCCACTCTAGACACCCTAGACATGGCTCACTATGATTTCCTGCTCAAGTGAGGTTAAGAGTCAATCAATCAGCATAATTCTTAGAACCGTAGCCTGTGACTTTATTCAGCCACAGAGAAAGTAATCATAGAATAGCACTTTGTGATGGAGACCAGGTGTGGAGTTCACTTTCAGAGCTTGTCTTTAGCATGTCTCACAGCACAATGGAGTAATTAAACCACTATTCCTGGGGCTTCAGCTTCTCTACACCCACCTAAAGAAAAAAATATGATTCTGAAAGCATAATTTGCTATGCAACTATGAGCACTGATTTATCTGGGAGCTCTCTCATTTAGTACTCACGTCACTCTGGAGCTCATACGCCTTTCTGGCATGGATGACATCGTTCTGGTCTGGCAGACATGTCCACTGGTGCAGAGGATGTCTATAATCAATGTCACTGACCAGTTCCTGGCATTTCTTGGCCAGCACAACTCCCAGCATGTCCACTGGACTAGTGTATTTGGTCTTCCATTTCTCAAAATCTTTCTTGTACTCCCTGTCACTCTGAATCTTGGCTACATGCATAGACCACATCATCTTGGGATCATCCTGGATGCTGCGGGCTCCCACGTGGTGGCCAAGCTGCTTGCGATACCCTTCTTTGTATTTGTACTGTAGGCCAAAAAATAAAAAGTTCAACAAGTTTCCGATCTCTTCCTAAGAAAACCCAGAATTTAGGAAAAGGCTTACACGTACGAGTCCCTTAAGTATGTAAGAAATATTGTGACTATAGTAGGACCAAGCACGTTACTTCCCTGGGTTCCAATGTGTACACTTTCAAAATGCAACAAGATAAAATTAGCTTGGCAAACTCTGTCAGGACAAAGTTCTCCTGTGACTGTGGATAATGACTCTACGTCGCCATTGCGATGTCAAAAGTCTCAACCAACATTCAGCCTAAAATCCAGACCAAAGTGCCTTTGTACAAAACGCCTTTGTACAAAAAGTCAGCTCATCAACATGCCCAAATTCATTTAATTTCCATATAACAGTTTCAGTTGAATGAGCATTTTACCAGGAAAAGTTCAGATGGATAGTGCTGGAAAATAACATCTCAACAGAAAGATTAATTAATCTAGGAATACTGACTAGCAAGTATTATGTTGAATAAGAACTATTGGTTAGAATTAAAGCTAGACAAGATAACTTCATTTGTCACACTTCCAGGTAGTCAAACAGAGCGCAACAAATAGACAACAGACACTAAGAACATAATCTGTCACAGGCCTACAGAAACTGAAGGGAAGATTTTATTCCAGGTTCAAAAAGAATTTACTGATTTATTGTTCAAAAAGGGTTTTTGACTAAGCATGATTGTGTTGATGGAATTTCCCCTTTGCTCACTATGATGTTGAGCCCGATTGAAAAGTGAGGAGAAAGACCCAAAGTTACTTACCTCACTTGCTATATCACGAGAGGCTTTGGCTGCCTTGATTGGAATGGCATCTACCCGTAGGTCATAGCCTTTCTTCTTCTCCTCTTCCATTGCAAGTCTGTACAGTTTCTAAAATCATAACAAACTTTCATTGCTTTTGTGAAATAATGCACTTTCTTTTCAATGAAACTTGTCTTACAAGCTGACTTTTAATTTCTTAGAAAGGCACCACTTACATCACTGAAATTCACTTTGTTCTGCTGTGCCAGTAAAATACCAGGGGTATCTGGCATAATATGGATACTAGTTTTATCTTTGTTCCAAGCTTCTGTATATGAACGCTGAAAAACAAACAACAAAAATGTAGTAAAATATTTATAATCACAAAAATCTTAGTCATTAATATCATAGATAGTAATTCTGACTCAGTGTGATCAAGGTCAGCAAGCTTAAAAGTTTCAAGAGGCCAGAAAACCAAAACTTAAACAAGAACAGAAATTCTATTGTTTGCACCGACCCAGAGCCCACTGCAAATTGAAGGATTTGATCATTTAAAAATAAAGGTCAGATACTGATACTCATTCTCATTGAATAGTATCCTGGCCACACAGCACTGCTCAGTGATTTAAGTAGGATTTTTGAGTGCCATATTATTTGACAGGTAAAATCCTGGCTCTGCTGAAATCTATGGACATTTTGCTTCAAAAGGTATAAAGATATCACCCAGCATGATTAATCTACATTGAATCACAGCAAATAAAGCAAGTTTTGTGCATCAACAAAGATAGTTTTTACATGGTCTTTGTCAATGATGGTTCAGATTTAAATAGTTAATACTTCATAATTTGCTGGCAAATAATTATACTTCCAAAATATCAAAGCTGTTAAATCTTATTAATAGGGCAATTCATTACTATCTTACCGTTAGACCAGAGAGATTAAAGGTATAGATATGGATGCTGGATTTTGTGAAGGTAAAAAAATAAAAATGAGCAAAGGTCTATAAAATCATGAACTGTGTTTGGGGTAAGAACTCACCTAAGATATATATGAATGTCTTCCTTAGCTGTAACTAACTGTCCATAAAATCATGAAAAATTCTTGAAAAAACACATAGCCTAGTTCTTTACTTTGAGGAATTATTTTGTAATAACATAAAATAACATGTAAAAATGTACAACCAAGTGCCAGGTAAAATCTTTTTCAAGTTTCTGATTTTAAATACAAACAATCCTTAAATATGTATTTTAAAAATACACTTTAATTATGTGCTAGAAACTCAAAATACAAAAGTGCTCAGTTATAAAAAAGATAAATCCATTGACATTCAGGAAAAAGGCAGTAGCACTGTAATGTGAACCTTTTTATTTTCCTTAAAAATCAAAACCAAAACAAAAGTTTATCATGCAGAAAAGCTAAATCATTTTAAATCTAGTCACAAAAAATAGAAAACTCACATGGTTCATAATTTCAGAATTGTGCTTTGCCAGAACCATTGGTAGAGAATCAAGCAGGCTACTAAATTTGATAGTGTCTGGGTGTTGCCGGTAGGTACGGTCACTCAGGATGATTGCTGCTCTTTTATTCTTCGCATCATCCAGAGAGCCACTTGGGGACCAGCCAATACCTCTCAGCCACTGAAGATCAGATTTATATACAAGCTGAAAACAATGATGAAAACAAAGTTTAGTGAGACAACAAACATTTTTTGCAGTGCAACACAGCACTAATTAAAGAGATTCTCACTGTGCACATGACAGGATCCATACTTAGGGTCAGGGTGAACAGATGTCCCATTTTTAAAGGGACAAATCTGTATTTAAGCTCCCCCACCCCAGCAGTTGTCTTCACTTTTTCTTATAAATGGGAAAATTCTCTCATATTTTCTCTCTCCCCTCAGTCTCCTGAATCAGTACAGGCAGGTCTGGTTGCTGGCTGGATATCTGATCACCAGCTTCCTCTCCCCCCAGTGATGAGTGACAGGGATCTGGTAGTCAGCAATGCAGAGGCTGGTGGTGGTCAAAGCTGCAGCACGTGGAGTCAGCTGCTCCCCCGGCTGGTGTGTCAGTGCAGCCCCCACTGTGTGCCAGCATGCAGGAAGCAGAGCCCAATGCTCTTCCCATTTCTGATAGGGTCTGGCTGCATGTTGTCAGCTGCAGTGGCTGGTGAGTGCAGGTGGGTGACAAGCGTTGGACCGGTGGCATCTGCTGCCCATCCATCATCCCTTTGTATGTTCCCCTTCTTGCTGTCCTCTCTTTGCTTTGCCCCTTTACACCCCTCATGCTGATGCTCCTCCCTATCCTAGCTGGAGGGGCACATCCTGCTCCCAGTGCTGTGCAAAAAAACAGCCCTGGTTGATTGCTCAACTTACCAACAGCCTGGCTGACAGGAATCTTCCTTTCCCCACTGACTCTAGCTGGGCCAGCACCCCAGAAAAGCCGAGGATGCTCAGGCCTGGGGCACTGCCTCAGAGAAACAGAGACCTGCATGTGCCAAAGCCCAACAAAGACCTGGCAAGGGACAGCCTCTCCAACCCTCATCTAAGCTCTGGATTGGAGGGAGGTAAGTGATTTCCAGACTATTCAGGCCCTAAACCCGCAGCATCTCCAGAATCCCCTTGGGCAGAGACGTAGCACCAGCTACACCTGCATTGGCTTGGCCCCAGGGAATTGGCTGCTCCATACTTCAGCCATCCTCCACTGCTGAGCCACCTTTCTGGGTGAGTTTGCAGAAGCTTCTGCAGTCAAGCTCCCTGTATTCTGGTGCAGAATGTAGCCCTAGGGCTTAACCCCTCTCTGCCTGCATTGTAGCTCGGATCCAGGAGTCAACTGGGTTATATCAGTAGCAAGCAGAAGCCTTGGGATGTTAGCTGCTTTTTGAGACTGTGTGGACAGGAAGGGATGAGAGCTGCTTCCAGGCACGGGGTGGGGTCAGGTAAAGAAAAGGTCTGCAAAACACAGGCCATATCATCCCTCGCCCGCCTTCTTTCCTGCCCCTGGAAGCTGCTCCTGTCCTTTCCCTCCTGCACAGTGCTAAAAGGCTGCTGGTGGCCACATGCTGGTGTGACTCCTGGCAGAAATATGGGGTGGGGGTCATATATTGTGGAGAGAGGTGGGAGTGTCCTGTGGGCCCAGACAGATCTGGAGGCTGGAGAGTGTTGGATAGGGTCAGTCAGTCACCCGTACCCGTGGGGGAGAGGTGTTTGGGAGAGGGAGGGGGCTGGGGTGTGTGTGTGTGTGTGTGTCAGTGTCTGTGTCTGTGAAAGAGAGAGAGAGAGTCCTAAAGCCTTAAAATTAAGCAAGTAAATAAAACAATCCAACTACATAGTGTTTCTTTTTAACTGGGGCTGAGTCAACTTGATGTTAAACTTGATGTTGCATAATTCTGATTGAGGCTGTTAATTATGCCTGAATATGAGTAATTTTACCACCTGTCCCATGTTCAGCATAGGGAACTACGGTCACCCTATGTAGGATTCAAAAGGAAGGCTATTTGCTGCAACCTGAAATAGTTAACCTGTGGAATGGTTCACATTATGACAATGCCCACCAATTTAGTATGCAGTAGCAAAGGTTCTTGTGGGATAAAAGAATTCAGAAATGGAGTCCTTTCATATAAATTTTGACATGGGATACAAAAAACATAATTAATAGAACACTTCAGTTTTCACAAAGCTGGTAAAAATAAGGCTTACATCACTCTGAAGATCATATGTTTTCCTGGCATAGACAACATCATTCTGGTCTGGCAGACATGTCCACTTGTGCAGAGGATGTCTATAATCTATGTCACTGACTTGTTCCTGACACTTCTTGGCCAGCACAACTCCCAGCATGTCCACTGGACTAGTGTATTTGGTCTTCCATTTCTCAAAATCTTTCTTGTATTCCCTGTCACTCTGGATCTTGGCTACATGCATAGACCACACCATCTTGGGATCATCCTGGATGTTGCGGGCTCCCACATGATGGCCAAGCTGCTTGCGATACCCTTCTTTATATTTGTACTGTTTAAAATAATTTAAAAAGTTCAACAAGATTAAAGGAGAATGGTTAATAAAACTTCCAATAGTCCTACAACAACTCCCTGGAGGACTTCATCATTAGCTGAGAGTGTGGAGGCTCTCATATGAAGAAGTGTTCTGTTCATACAGCATTGTATCTAAGTGCCAAAGCACTCCTAAGGAATGCATTTAAAAAGTTTAAACACAAGAGTTCCTTTAACAGGTAAGTAACATAATGTCTTTGAGACTTGGTGTGGAGTGTTTAGGGAGAACTACAGCTGAGACCTTGCAGCCAAGCTCTTTCTAATTCCTTGGTCTGGCTCCCCGAGGTCAAAATTCAGTTTGATTAAGTACCCATCAATTATTTCCTCAGATAAGTCTCATGCTTGTTGAGATGTTTGCCCTGCCATGAGTGCAGGGGACTGGACTAGATAACCCCTCGAGGTTCCTTCCAGTTCTGTAATTCTATGTTCTTAAACATGAAGTGCTTTATTGGTAATTTTACAAAAACAACAAGAAAATAAAAATAAATTGCTCCTAAACTTAGCTACTAATAATTAAACTATTACACAGCCCTTAAACATATTTATTAGCTACTAAGAATAAATTTAGTACATAGACCTTCAATATATTATAGTAATAGTTTATCTTGGCATTCTCCGAGAGGTAGAAAGTTCTCTCTGCAACTGCTTATAAGCTCCTGTGCTTATCATGTCCATGTCAATTTCTCAACAAGCTTTCAGCCTAAAATCTAGACCCAGATGGTTAATGGTTTTGGCATGAAAGCTAATCATTAAGAAGATGAAACACATTTTTTCCAAAAAGCATTTTCAATTAATGTATCTGTGACTGGAAAAGGTCTGAGTGGTAGCACCCTGGATGTTGCAGACTCCCACATGATGGCTACATTGCTTGCAATACCCTTCTTTGTATTTGTACTGTAGCCAATAAAATACAATTAGTTTCAGGGTGTTTTGTTTAGACTACATCCAATTATCCTATACCAATTCACTAGAGGACAATCACAAATAGCTGAGAGTGGAGGCTTTTATCTGAAGAAGTGTTCCATGCAGAGTGTGGTATCTGAATGATAGAGCTCTTGTAGAAATCCCTGCACTTAAAAATAGATTTTGACACAAGAGTTGCTTAAACAGGTAAGTAATGCAGTATTTTTGTAACTAGGTCTGGTCACCTATATGTTATTAGAGTGTTTGGAGAGAAACACTCTAACCTCCTTTGTATGAAACGTGGTAAACAAGCCCTTTCTTATTTCTTGGCATAACTTCACTGAGGTCACCATTCAGCTCCTCTCTAAAAAGTTCCCATCAATTATTTCTTCAGACTACACTCTCTACCTCATTACAATGGTTTTAACACACAAAGTGCTTTATGGACAATTTCATTAAAAAAAAACTATATCCAAATCTTAAAATATAACAGATAAAATAAAAAATTGTGCAGCAAATTTATTAGAAAACTTTGTCATACTGGTTTTAAATTAAGTTACTAAGAATCAAAATATTGCACAGACCTTCAACATACTACAGTGTTAAATTAACTTGATGGTCTCCAATAAGAAAAGTTCTCCCAGTGGATAAACCACTGTATGTTGTCATGGACATCTGAAAATCTCTATTAGCATTTGCCCTGAATCCCAGACCAAGAGGCTTAATGCCTGTGCATGAAGTCTGCTTAATAACAAGGACAAACACATTAGTTTCAAACACCAATTTCAATTAAGTGGATACATTGCTAAGAAAGGACTGTCAGGAAGTCCTGGAATGTTATACTGATACAAAAAGATTATTTCAGCTAAAAATACTGACTGGCAAATTATTATTGAATAAAAGGTATTAGCTAGAATTAAAATTGGAAAAGATTATTTCTTTTGTCATATACCTTAAACCATCAACAAGACATCCTCAAATAGACAACAGACACTGGGAGTGGAAACGTGCCATGGAGAAAATAAAGACAGACTTACAAGAACTGTAGAGGATATTTTATTTCAGTTGCTCTCTTGTTTGTTATTTGGAAAGTGTGCTGCTTGATGTGTGATTGTGTTGATGGCATTTTCCCTTAACCACTCACTGTGATGCTCACTATGATGCTCAACCTGTTACAGTATGAGGAGAAAGGCCCGACATTATTTACCTCGCTTGCAATATCTCGGGAGGCTTTAGCTGCTCTGATTGGAATGGCATCTACCCGTAGGTCATAGCCTTTCTTCTTCTCCTCTTCCATTGCAAGTCTGTACAGTTTCTAAATCATAACAAACATTCATTACATTTGTGAAATAATGACTTTCTTTTCATTTAAATTGTCTTACAAGCTGACTTTTAATTTTTAAGCAAGGCACCACTTACTTCACTGAAATTCACTTTGTTCTGCTGTGCCAGTAAAATACCAGGGGTATCTGGCATAATATGGATACTAGTTTTATCTTTGTTCCAAGCTGCTGTATATGAGCGCTGAAAAACAACCAACATATATGGTAAGATATACATAATCATGAAGACCTCTGTTGTCATTAATATGGTAAGAAACAATTCTGACTGAATGTAATCAAGATCAGCAATTCTAAGAGTTTCATGCAGTCAGGAATAACCATAATCAAAACTTAAAACAAGAACAGAAGTTCCCTTGTTTGCACTGATCCGGAGAACCATTGCAAATTACAGGATTTTACTAATTAATGAATAGAGGTCATACACTGAGACTCTCACTCTTGTTGAGTAGTATGTTGCTTCTCAAATGCCGTCAGTGATTTCGATGATCTTTTGAAAAGCATACTACTCACAAGTGGTTCTATTAAGTCAAAGGAAAGCTTACAATCGAGTTTGATAGTCCAAAATTTCACCCAGAAAAATAAATCTAGTTTAAGTCACAGTAAATTAAGAAAGTGCTATGAATCACAAATTTTCAATCATCTTTGACAACGATAGTTCATCTTCCATTATTTAATATTTCATAATTTGTTGACAAATAATCTGTTAGTATTTTGTAAACATAATTAGGTTTATTTATATGGTGATTCACTGTATCATCCACTACAATATCTGGGAAAAAGAAGATGAGATTATTGGTAGTATGTTCTGTTAAGATAAACATATGTGAATTAGCAAAGATCTTTGTTGAATTATAAGATGTTTTGGGTAACAATTCACTTGAGATCCATTTGAACATCTTTCTTAGGTATAACCAATCAGCTGGCTTGTACAATACTTGAAAAGAAAATACAGGGCCCAGATCTTTACATTAAGATATTATTTGATAACATAAATAGCATGGAAAAAGACATAACCAAATCTTCATCAATTGCTTTCTGAGGTTTGTGATTTTATACACATATTAATATTAAACAGACTTTTAAATACAGTTTAGCTATGTGCTACAAATTCAATTTACAAAAGTACTCAGCTATAATGAAAATGTCTGACTGTAGAATATAATGTGAATTTTTTACTATATTTAAAAATAAATATCAATATTATAGCAAGTATATTGTATTTTTAGTTGCAAATAAACAGAAAACTCACATGGTTCATAATTTCAGAATTGTGCTTTGCTAGAACCATTGGCAGAGAATCAAGCAGGCTACTAAATTTGAGAGTATCTGGGTGTTGCCGGTAGGTGTGGTCACTAAGGATATGTGTTGCTCTTTTATTCTTCTCATCATCCAGAGAGCCACTTGGGGACCAGCCAATACCTCTCAGCCATTGAAGATCAGATTTATAGACAAGCTGGAAAAAAAAGAGGAAGGTAAGTCAGTTTACTCTTTTATTGAGCAACATGAATATTTTTTTCACGAAAAAAGCAGCACCAATTTAAAGGGAGTTTCAGTGTTTAAAAATATCATATGACAACAGTGATATCTTCTTTGCAGCCCTCTGATAGGGCACATCCTACACGGAGACACTCTGGAACCCAGAGTGGATTCTGCCTATTCCAGTTATTCCACAAAAATCTTACTGCAACCACTCTTACTTCTTTCTCCATCAGGATGGAGACTTCCCATTTGGCACTTTGGGAATTAACACCCATTTCTTCCACCAAATTCCATATGTGAAAGGTGCTTCCTAGACCCTCAAGCTCAGGATATGTCACTTATACAGCCAAAATAGTAAACATTCACAAACATGAAACTCAGGTTGTTTCGCCCTCACTTTGCTCTACGGACAGTTGAAATCCACCGCAGAAAACTTAACTCCAAAGAGCACAAGAGAAGATCCATACTTAGTAAGGAGAAGGTTGCCTATTGCTAACTGTGAGCAAATGAAGGTATCACATCTATAGTCACTGTTGTAAAAGAAAAAAATCACGACAGACATGATAATGGCCTATAATCACCTTTGTGTATTTAATTAATATATCATTTTGGGCAGGACTGTATGTGGTCTCTCTACAGGAGAGATGTGAAGTATGCCAGGACTTCAAAGAATTCAAAGAACTATATTGAAAATGCATCATACAAGCTAGTGACTTTTGAGTCTGTAAGGCCAAGAGACCAGGGCTGACAGCACGAGAGATTGGACCAGACCTCAATGAACTTCCTATCACAAAACTATCCATGCCTGTAGCCAGACAAATCTCCCCACTACAGACCAGCTTTTGCCTCCCCTCTAAGGTGCCTCAGAGCACACAGGGCACTGAACAGCAGTTAAACAGCACAGTCTTTGATGCCTTCCTAAGGGGCCCAGATGTGCTGGCTCATCGTGACCCTGAGGAACTGAAAACACAGATAGAGGGCTAGCAGGCTAACCGTTAACGGGGGGGGACCTCAGGAAATTACCCCAGCTGGCATTGATGGATTTGATGCGCCCACACAGCCATCCCAGAAGAGAAATCTCCACCCTTGTAAAAGAATGTCCTGTACTCCCAAAATTGCTTATCTCCTGCCTTACAAGTGCAAATTAAGTAAGAAATGTCCTTGTAAAAACTGGCGTCACAAAAGACAGACCAGTACGATCTGGCACCATAGATAAGAAAGAGAATACGTGACCCGGGGGTATGATGGGCCCAGCAGCACTCTGACTCTGAGTGCATCTTCACCAACTACCTGCTGGTCGGGTCAGGTGATTCCATCCCGAGGTCCGCAACTGGGGACGCCCAACCTTGTATTCGTCTTTCCACAGAATTGAGTGACCGATCCTGGCTTGGCTACGCTGGTATCGAGAGACGCAAGGAAGGTAAGATATACCCATATTAAGGAGGGTAAAATGTACCCACATTAAGGTCTCCTTTTGGTGCGCACAGTTAAAGAATTAGAGCTCTATAGATAGATGCTGTTGCATTAAGACTTCGTGGTATTGAATTGTAATGTAACCTGTTAACACCAGTACTCTGCTAGCATATAAGAAGTAGACAATAGCCTTTTGAAACTGCACGCTTATAACTGTAGCTTAATAAACTTGTAACTAGTTAAGATCTAAGCCTGACTCCTGTTACTCTCTGTCATTGCAACACAGCCAACACAATAAAAAGAACTTTAACCATTTGGTTACCACAGCCTGGCCATAAGTGAGACTGCTAGGATCTCCCTCCTCTAGCAGTAAAAGACTCGGGTGTTTAGGACCCTGGGGCATCCGTCAGTCTAGCCCAGACTGCCCGCTGTGAAGGAGCCCTGCGCTCTAGCAGTTAAAGACTCGGATGGTAACAAGGGCATAGTTGGTACCTCACCGCACATTACCCGGCCACCGGCTAACAATGCCAAGGCAGTGAAATCCACACACTCATGTTGATGTAAAAAGAGGATATTAATGGTGAGTGGAAATATCTCCAGTGCTTATATATTTCACTTGCACCTGTAAAAATTACTGTTAAATTTTCTTTTACCACATAGGTTGTTGGTGTGATAATATGAAATCACAAAAAAGCCAACTTTGCCTTGAAATAATGCATACAGTCATAAAATAATAACAACAAAAACCAAATACAACATAAGTTCTATTATCTAGTATCCCTGGAGACCTAGGCAGGGGTGCTGAATAATCAAATATGCCAGATGTTGGAGCGGGGCCCAATGGTCAGGCAACTGAGCTCCATGGCTGCCTTAGACCCAGACCTCTGGCAACTGGCCCTGCTCCATCAGACCCAGCCAGGCAGCCAGCAGCAGAACAGGTACCAGCTACTTAAGCATTCTGGTTTTCCGAATTCTGGATAACCCAGCTTTTTCAATATATTTCATTTTAATATGTTGATGATGTCACTGCCTCTGTGGTAATGGCACTGCTCCACATTATTCCTCATCATAAAGTACACAAAATGCATTTCCAAATGATGCATGATGAGCACAGAGGAAGAAAGGATACCTTAAGTAGACCAAATTGATGGTGTCTACCATACGCCAAACATCACCGTGGAGGTCGGGGAGACTGAGACACAGATTTTCATCTATGAGGAGTGATGGCCAGAAGCTTGAAGCCTGAAGTGGCTGCCCCTTTGCTGGGCCATGGAGGGGGAATATACATGCAATTGATCTGAAACTGTGACAACCTACCAATATAATATGTAGCAATAAAGGTCCTTGCAGGATAAAAGGGTCCAAAAATGCAGCCCTAAATTATGTTTCTTGATATTGCAGCAAAACAGATGTTAAACAGAACACTTCAGTTTTTCACAAAGTTAGTGAAAATGGGACTTACATCACTCTGAAGATCGTATGTTTTCCTGGCATGGACAACATCGTTTTGGTCTGGCAAACATGTCCACTTGTGCAGAGGATGTCTATAATCAATGTCACTGACTTGTTCCTGACACTTCTTGGCCAGCACAACTCCCAGCATGTCCACAGGAGTATTATACTTGGTTTTCCATTTCTCAAAATCTTTCTTGTATTCCCTGTCACTCTGGATCTTGGCAACATGCATAGACCACACCATCTTGGGATCATCCTGGATGTTGCGGGCTCCCACATGGTGGCCAAGCTGCTTGCGATACCCTTCTTTATATTTGTACTGTTGGCCAAAACAAAGTTTGATCAGTTTCAGGGGGATTTGTTAGGAAAACATACTATTATTCTATAACAATTCCCTGAATCTGTCTAGGAGCCACCAAGCAATAGCGCCAGCAGGCTGCAGCACCAGCATTGAAGACAGACCAGCCATGCCAGGCCTCTTACCCTACATAGGTGGTAGGAGGTTCCCATCACTTGGTGTTGAGGTGGGACTTGATGGAGAAGAAATGAAGGGGTACAATATGATTGCATTCAGCTGTTTCCTATGCTCCATTTGAAAACAGACCAGCTAAAGGTCACACATCTGGCTTGGGTGATGTGGAGGGGGCTAGATGGGGGAAGGGGTTGATGGTGAGGTACAGAGCACCAGTACCCTCCTGCAGGACTGGTAGATGAAGCCCAAAGAGGTAGGCAGTATTGCTGCCATCACATCCTGGAGTGTGGATCAGGGGACATGATGAATAAAGAGGTCATGTGCCAGCCAAGTACCAGAGGGTCCATCCAATTTCACCCATCGTAGTCCAGGAGGTTTCTAATCCTGCTGGCACTTGCCAGGACCAACTTCTGGTGAAACAACAGGGATTCTACCACCTGCACACAGAGCTGCAGATTGTGTAGCTGGGGTTCAGTGAAGTGAACTTTCCCATCAGCTGCCACCTCAGATCTGGTTGCCAAGACCAGTTTCCAGGCCTGGAGAAAGTCTTGGAAGAACTTCAGTAGCTTGCAGTGGTCTTGTGGTAGACTCGTTGGAGGTAAAACAGCTGCTGGCCGTAACAGAGCACTTGGAGGCAGCAGACAAGCGTGTGTGCTAGCCCAAGTATCTGCACCATGAAAGGAATCTCTGCAGGGCATGGAGGTGGAAGACATGGAGCTGACCGCAGAGGCAGAGCAGACCCTGTATAACCTCTTCCATGGGAAGACTCATGGTGTCACTGCCTTCTTTGGTAATGGCACCCCCACAGAGACCCAGTGCAACCCTGGCCAGAAGAACTCCAGAAGTTGGCTTCTAGAGACAGGCCAAGGAACATGGGGCTGATGTCATGCTGTTGAGCCAGTGTCAGAGAACGGGCAAAGCTAGCTGGTTAAAAATCAGCATCCTCCCCTGCAGAGAAAGGCACCAAAGCAATCCTGCCTACCCTCAGCCACCCTCTTCCAAATCGCACCAGGTTACACTGCACTGTAAAGATTAATGCAGTTAAAAAATATTGAGCAGAAAATCGTACCGAGAAGAACCATTAGTTACAATCCACACTGGACAGGATGACTTCATTTGTCACATATCTCAAAACATCAGACAGAGATCCTCACACAGACACTGAGAATGTGATCTTGGCAGCAGGGCCAACAGCCTCGCCAGGCCCCAGGCAAGGCGGAAGGGGGGGCTTGCTCCACACCCCCAGTAGGGGCGGGGCCTCTGGTGGCTGGGGTGAGGCCAGGAGCAGCCCGCCCTTGGTGCCTTCCAGACCACAGCACACTCCCCACCCTAGCTCTCAGTGCTGCCTGGAGCACACTGCACAAGACTTTGGCAGCAATTTAAAGGGCTCAGACTCTGGCCAACATTACTGCTGCAGTAGCGGTGGAGACAGCTGCTCCCTGAGGCAATTGCCCCCTTTAGACCCCTCTTCTCCCTATCAGCATGCATGGATCTTGTCACCAATAAAGGACAGACAACCCTTCAGTAACTACAGTAAGCTCTGTTTTAACCGTTATTCATATAACTGGACTTCTCAATTAACGAGCATTCCGTCCCATGTGTGAGCAGCCAGCAGCTCTTCCATTCTCCCGCCCAGTACCCGCCACCCAGACCGGCTCACTGCATGGCAGGGCACCCCAACCAGGGAGGTGCATGGAGTGGCCAGGCACGAACCGCCCAGAGCAGCTCCCCACACGGCATCCCACCTGGAGCAGCTCGCAGTGCAAGCTGTGGAAGCTGCCCAGAGCAGCTCCCCAAGCATCTGGTGTCCCTTCCAGAGCAGATCGCGGCACAGCCACGCACAAGCTGCCCAGAGTGGATCCCTGTGAGGTGCAGCACCCCTCCCAGAGCATACTGGAATATCCAGCAAGCTCCTAGTCCAGGGGCTGCTGGATGTGAAAGAATTTACTATATAGAGAAATTTTATTCCAGTTGCATTCCTATTTATTATCTGCAAAATGTTTTGCTTGATATATGATTGTACTGATGGAGCACGACCTAAACTGCTCACTACACAGTTGAGACCTGTTAAGAGTGAGAAGAAATGCTCAAGATTATTTACCTCACTTGCAATATCTCGGGAGGCTTTAGCTGCTCTGATTGGAATAGCATCTACCCGTAGGTCATAGCCTTTCTTCTTCTCCTCTTCCATTGCAAGTCTGTACAGTTTCTAAAATCATAACAAACATTTATTACATTTGTGAAATAACGCACTTTCTTTTCATTTAATTTGTCTTACAAGCTGATGTTTAAAATTTAAGCAAGGCACCACTTACATCACTGAAATTCACTTTGTTCTGCTGCGCCAGTAAAATACCAGGGGTATCTGGCATAATATGGATACTAGTTTTATCTTTATTCCAAGCTTCTGTATATGAGCGCTGAAAAGAAACAAATACCGTGTTGGAATTATGAAGCCCTCAGTCATTAATATAGTAAGGTAGAATTCAGCATTATCAAGACCACCAATCCTAAGAATTTTGTGAAGTCAGGAAAAAAACACATAACTAAAACTTAAACAAGTGATGTTTTCTCGGCACTGGCCTCAAGACCCACTGCAAATTACAAGATTTTACTAATTAATGAAAAAAAGGCCCAGGAGATCCTGACTCATGCTGGATAATTCCTTGTCCTACAAGTCCACTGGATGATATCAGAGAAATATTCGAGTGACAGTTTGCTTGAGGTGTGAAATCCTGTCTTTGTGGAAATCAGTTAGAATTTTGTCAAGTATCAGAGGGGTAGCCGTGTTAGTCTGGATCTGCAAAAGCAACGAGGGGTCCTGTGGCACCTTATAGACTAACAGCAATGTCTGAGCATAAGCTTTTGTGGGCAAAGTCCCACTTCATCAGATGCAGGACAAAGTGGGTCTTTGCCCACGAAAGCTTATCCTCATACATTTCTATTAGTCTGTAAGGTGCCACAGGACCCCTCGTTGCTTTAGTTAGAATTTTGTCATTGACTAAAATGAGACAAGATTTCCCACAGGTTGATTAATGTGCTATAAGTCACAGTAAAGCAAGCATTATCAAATGCATTTTTTCCATTTTATTTAACAATGATAGTTCATTTTAAATTATTTAATAGTCCATAATTTGATGACAAATAACCTGCTAGGTATTTTGGAATTATAGTTGTGTCTCTTTTATACGGCAAGGCACTAAAAGCTGTTTTTAGATGAGAAAGATGAGAGGTATGTTGTGAAGATGAAGAAATGCGCATTAGCAAAGAGCTAATGAATTTTCAAACTTTCTGGGTAACAGGTCAGCTGAGACTTACACAATGCCTTAGCAAGGTATAACTGGCCAAATGGCTGCACAGTCATGACAAAAATGTATATAATTGTACCCATCCTTGAAAAAGAAATATATTTTAGCCCTTTACATTAATTATTTTGTAATAAAATAACATGTAAAATATAAAGACCATCTCTGAAACCATTTTTATGCTTCTGATCGTCAACATAAGAACTATGAAATATGTTAAAATATACTTTAACTATGTACTAGAAACTCAAAATACAGAAGTATTCTGTTATAATGGAAATAAACCTCTGAGACTCAGTGAGATGGCTATCATATTGTAATGCAAACTTTCTGTATTTTCCTTTAAAAGTAAACACTTCAGCATCCAGGAAAATTATGCCTCTTTAATTCTAGTTGCAAATAAACAGGAAACTCACCTGGTCCATAATTTTAGAATTGTGCTTTGCCAGAGCCATTGGCAGAGAATCAAGCAGGCTACTAAATTTGATAGTGTCTGGGTGTTGCCGGTAGGTATGATCACTCAGGATGTGGGCTGCCCTCTTATTCTTCTCATCATCCAGAGAGCCACTTGGGGACCAGCCAATGCCTCGCAACCACTGAAGATCTGATTTATATACAAGCTGAAATAACAGAGAAAAGATGTGAACCTTTTTTCTGCAAAGAAGAGCAGCACAAGTTAAGGAGAGCCTCAATGTGTACCGTATGGTGACAGAGATAATCACCTTGTAACCATCTGATAGCGAATGTTCTACAATGACTCACCCAAGGTGGAATCTGTCTAGTTCAGTTTCTCCACAAAAATCTTACTGCACCCCCTGGAAGCTCTGTCTCATTTGGAGTGGAAAATCATCTACAACTGGCACGGACATAACCTAGATACCCAATGTGCATTTTAGGAATTAACAGCCATTTCTTTTCTTCCTCCAAATGTCACAAGTGAATAGGCACCTCTTACTCCCTGTCATGGGGCAAGTGCCCCACTACTGCAAGAAAAGGGTTAAGGAAAGCTTGAGGGAGCCTGTACAGCTCTAACAGCCAAGGAGTGAGGGCTCCTAGGGTGAACCAATCACAGTGCTGCTTGTGGGAGCAGCCTTGCATAAAAGAAGCTGCTCTCGGAGAGCTGAGTACTTCTATTGTCATTGTTCTAAAAATACCCACATGACAGATATGGCCATTTCCTACAATCACCTTGGAAGATGTTTGGTACTCAGATTTAAACTACTGGGAACAGAGACTGCATGTAACATCACTATGGGAGAAATGCAGGAAAGTCAGAACTAGGAATTCAAAGGACTAGATTGAAAATGTGCCAGAAAAGCAGTGACTTTTGGGTCAATAGATGTTAAGTGGCTTTCAAAAGAGTGCATCCACACACAAACAAGCGGATCAAAGAGTGATCTGCTCTTTCGAAAGAGAGCTTCCACACAACCCCCGCTCTTTGGAAAGAATGGGCCAGGGATCAAAAATCTTCCAAAGAAGATTTTGAAAGAGGGCACTGTTCCTGAAAAGGGAAAGGAAGAGAGATTTCGAAAGGAGCACCACATTCTTTTGATAAAACACTTTTTGCGTGTAGGTGCTCCATAGGATCTCTATAATCTTTCAAAAGAATTTGCTAATATAGACGCTGCCCAGGGGTCACTGCACAATTAACTGTGTTGGTAATCAGAATATTCTCCCCTGCACAAAACTGTACCTGTCAAGGCAATGAAGACCATAATAACCTACACACTCTCAACACAGACCATAATGATGAACAAGATGATAATGATCTTGAGTAGAAATGTCAGGAGCACAGCTACAATACCCCTCTACAAATTCATAAATAGATATCATATTGCCTTTACCTGAGTATTATAAAGCTTTCAAGTCAGAGTGAAATCTAATTGCGTTTTGAAATAATGCATAAAGTCAAACTAGCATAAACAAAGGCAAATATTTTAGAGAGATTTTTTAACATTCTGATGGTGTCACAGTTTGTGCCAGTTTCTATGGTAATGACCACAGCTCGACATCATACCTCACTTTAAAGTACACACAATAGGCTCTCAAATGATGAGACTAAGAGAGGGTATCTAAAGCAAATCAAATTGGTGATGTTTGCCACTTGTTTGATGTCACAGCGTAGGCAGGAAGGTCCAGTTAGGAAACCAGAAGCCTGAAGTGGTTGGCTCCCACCCCTGCTGGACCATGAGGAGGGAATACATACGCAATTGAGCTGAACCTGTGACAGCCTACCAATATAATAGGCAGCAACAAAGGTCCCTGCAGTATAAAAGGGTCCAAAATGCAGCCCTTAAATAAGTTCCTCAACACTTCAGTTTTTCACAAAGCTGATAGAAGTGGGACTTACATCACTCTGAAGATCGTATGTTTTCCTGGCATGGACAACATCATTCTGGTCTGGCAGACATGTCCACTTGTGCAGAGGATGTCTATAATCTATGTCACTGACTTGTTCCTGACACTTCTTGGCCAGCACAACTCCCAGCATGTCCACTGGACTAGTGTATTTGGTCTTCCATTTCTCAAAATCTTTCTTGTATTCCCTGTCACTCTGGATCTTGGCTACATGCATAGACCACACCATCTTGGGATCATCCTGGATGTTGCGGGCTCCCACATGATGGCCAAGCTGCTTGCGATACCCTTCTTTATATTTGTACTGTTTAAAATAATTTAAAAAGTTCAACAAGATTAAAGGAGAATGGTTAATAAAACTTCCAATAGTCCTACAACAACTCCCTGGAGGACTTCATCATCAGCTGAGAGTGTGGAGGCTTTCATATGAAGAAGTGTTCTGTTCATACAGCATTGTATCTAAGTGCCAAAGCACTCCTAAGGAATGCATTTAAAAAGTTTAAACACAAGAGTTCCTTTAACAGGTAAGTAACATAATGTCTTTGAGACTTGGTGTGGAGTGTTTAGGGAGAACTACAGCTGAGACCTTGCAGCCAAGCTCTTTCTAATTCCTTGGTCTGGCTCCCCGAGGTCAAAATTCAGTTTGATTAAGTACCCATCAGTTATTTCCTCAGAGAAGTCTCAT
This sequence comes from Carettochelys insculpta, assembly GCF_033958435.1. Classification (NCBI taxonomy): domain Eukaryota; kingdom Metazoa; phylum Chordata; order Testudines; family Carettochelyidae; genus Carettochelys; species Carettochelys insculpta. The sequence goes on along the minus strand of NC_134144.1, from coordinate 48,438,021 downwards.
GCTTGTTGAGATGTTTGTCCTGCCATGAGTGCAGGGGACTGGACAAGATAACCCCTCGAGGTTCCTTCCACTTCTGTAATTCTATGTTCTTAAAAATGAAGTGCTTTATTGGCAATTTTACAGAAACAACAAGAAAATAAAAATAAATTGCTCCTAAACTTAGCTACTAATAATTAAACTATTACACAGCCCTTCAACATATTTATTAGCTACTAAGAATAAATTTAGTACATAGACCTTCAACATATTATAGTAACAGTTTAGCTTGACAGTCTCTGAGAGGTAAAAAGTTCTCTCTGTGCCTGCTGACAAGCCCCTGTGCATGGTCACGTCCATGTCAATTTCTCAACAAGCTTTTAGCCTCAGGTCTAGTCCCAGATAGTTAATGTTTTTTGCATGAAAACTAATCATTAAGAAGATGAAACACATTTTTTCCAAAAAACATTTTCAATTAAATGGATTTGTGACTGGGAAAGGTCTGAGTGGTTATGCTGGTAGATTATACTGAAACTAAAAGATTACTTCAGCTAAAATACTGGCTACTAATTATTATTAAGTAAGAAATATAAAAGTTGGAATTAAAACAGGGGAAGGCAACTTCATTTGTCACACCCCAAACACCATGAATCTCAAATAGACAGCAAGTAGTGGGAGTGGAACTTTATCACAGATAAAGTAAGGACAGACATACAGGAACAGTAGGAAAATTTTATTCCAGTTGTTTGTTAAAGTGGAAAGAGAAAGGCCCAAGGTCATTTACCTCACTTGCAATATCTCTGGAGGCTTTGGCTGCCCGGATTGGAATGGCATCTACCCGTAGGTCATAGCCTTTCTTCTTCTCCTCCTCCATTGCAAGTCTGTACAGTTTCTAAAATCAGAATGAATATTCATTAGATTTCTGAAATAATCCACTTCTTTCATCTAAGCTGTTTTAGAAGCTACTTTTAATTTTTAAGCAAGGCACCACTTACTTCACTGAAATTCACTTTGTTCTGCTGAGCCAGTAAAATACCAGGAGTATCTGGCATAATATGGATTCTAGTTTTATCTTTATTCCATGCTTCTGTGTATGTGCGCTGTTAAGCAAACAAATACAATAAGATGTTAAAAAGCATGAAGAGTCCTCTCAGTCATTAATACAGTAAGATCTAATTCTGACTGAATATGCATTATCAAGATCAGCCATTCTAAGACTGGCATACAGTCAGAAACAACCAGGACTAAACCTTAAACAGCAGCAGCAGCAGTTCTGTTCTTTGTACTGACCCGCAGACCACCAATCTGCTCAGTGATTTTAGTGAGATTTTTTTCATGACATCCTACTCAATAGGTGACATCCTGCCTCTGTGTACATCAAATGGGAATTTTGCCATTGACTTTAATCACTCTGGTTGATTAAATCTTGGCATAGTAATCTAGTTACAGGGCTGACAGTAACAAATTTCTTACATGTACTGTCATGTTGCCCTTCTCCCCTGTAGCGGAGGGATGGGGCAATAAGATAGTACTTATAAAAATTTAAGCACGGGATGGAGTGAGAGGGCTCAAGCAGGGAGCTGGGATGGATGTGGGGGGCTCAGAGCAGAGCGTGGGGGTATGGGAGTGCAAGTGTGTTTGGGGAATGTGAGGAGGGGCTCAGAGCAGAGAGGTGGTGTTTGTTAGAAGGGTGCAGGAATTGGAGCTGGCGTGGGGTGGGGTCTGGGCATGCTGTGTGCCATCCTCTCTCTCCCTGACAATGACAAAAGGGGAACAGCAAGTGACAGGTAGCATCAGTAGATATTGGGGGCATGATTTTCAGACCCCCCTCTAAATGGTGCCCTGGGGGGGCTCAAGGCTGGGGCTGTCCCAGACCTTTGTGGGGCAGAGCACACCTCCAGACCGCTCCTTTCACCTGCTGGCTACTTAGCACTGCAGTCTGCAGAAGAGCCCTGGGAGCCCAGCTGGGAGCATGCCCCACCTCCATAGCAGAGCGCCCCAGCCAGCTCTTCTAAGAGTGACACACTGGGTGTAGCATCTTCCTTTCACCTCAAAGGGTAACTCACAGAAAATAGAACAAACACAACTCCAAGTGAAATGCAGTTTCCCATTATCTTTGATAATAACAGTTCAGCATCAATTATTTCATACTTCATAATTAATTGACTAATCTGTTTGGTATTTTGGAAATACGACTCAGGGTTTGTCTACACAGCAGCCTTATTCTGAAATAAGCTATTCTGGAAGAGCTATTCTCAAACAGCTTATTTTGGATAGCTTACTTCACTGCCACACACAAAAATGCATTTAGAAATAGCACTTGGCTATTTCAAAATACATCATCTACATATATACAGCCTGTAGTGCCATTGCATACACTACGGCTTATTTCAAAATTGGCTATATTCCCTGTCTTAACAGCTTCTATTCTGAAATAGCTGTTTTGAAATAGGCGCAATTCCTCAGGAAATCATGTTTGTCAATGTCAAAATAAGTCAACCGCTACTTTCAACTTATTTTGAAATAGGGTTTGCCTTGTGTGGACACTAGGATAATTATTTTGAAATAACAGCAATGTAGACCTACCTATCTTTCTAATATGGCACTTCTACATGAACTCTTTCATGAGATCAGAGAGACTGGATGTAAGTGTACGGATATTACATTTTGTGATGACTAAATGTAAATTAGCAAAGATCAACTGAATCTTGAAACTTTGTGGGTAGCAATTCAGCTGACATTTGTATGAATGTCTTTGCTAGTTAAAAGTGGCCAATTTTCTGCACAGTTATGATAAATGTTATACACTGTACCCATCCATGAAAATAAATATTCAGCTTAGCTCTTTACATTAATGAAAAAACATAATTTCTAATTAAACCACCTTTTCATGTTTCTGATCTTAGACTTCAGCAACTATGAAATATATTTTTAAAATATACTTTAACTATGTGATAGAAATGAAAATACAAAATAAAAACATTCAGTTATAATGGAAATAAATCCTTGAGGCTCAGTGAGAAGGCCTCAGTATTATAATGTAAATTTCTTTATTTTCCTTTAAAAACACACTCTTTGGCATCCAAGAAAATGTACCATTTTAATTTTAAGTGCACATGAACAGAAAACTCACATGGTTCATAATTTCAGAATTGTGCTTTGCCAGAACCATTGGCAGAGAATCAAGCAGGCTACTAAATTTGAGAGTGTCTGGGTGTTGCCGGTAGGTATGGTCACTCAGGATGTGGGTTGCTCTCTTATTCTTCTCATCATCAAGAGAGCCACTTGGGGACCAGCCAATGCCTCTCAACCACTGAAGATCTGATTTATATAAAAGCTAAAATTACAGAGGAAAACAAGACAGTTCATTATTTTATTCAGACAACATGAACATTTTTTCTCCAGTACACAGCAGCACCAATTAAATTAATGCTCAATGTTTAATCAATATCTTATGAGAGAGGTTTTCATCATGCAGTTCTCTGAAAGAGCTAATTCATCTCTGAAGATATAGCTACCCTGCAATCAATGTAAAACACAGCATACATTCTCAAGCCCCAAGTCAACAAACCCAGGGTCTGCTACCTCAAACTGTAACTCTGGGCTTACATTACAATGTAGACATGTTCTAACAGTCTCCAAAAAAGGGGGAGGATTCTGCACACACTAATTGATCCACAGAAATCTTACTCCACCTGCTGCAAATTCTGTTTGCATGTGATTGGACATTCAGCTACAATAATAATGGAGATTACCTAATGGAGATTCATAATGGAGATTCATGGTGCATTTCAGAAACTACAGCCTTCTCTTCCTCTACCAAATGCCACAGATGAGGGTGGACATCCTATCCCCTCAAGTTCTTGACATATCACTTACACAGTCAAGGTAGTAATTATTTACAACCACGAAATTCAGATTGTCTTGCCATAAAATACCCACCAATCAAGTACATAAAGGCTTTTTCAAGACAAAAAAGGAGACTAGAAATATAACTCTTAAATATGTGTTTTTAAATGGAAAGAAAAATATATTTCATAGAACGCTTCCGGCTGCACAAAGCTGGCAAATGAAAATGAGGACTTACATCACTCTGAAGATCATATGTTTTCCTGGCATGGACAACATCGTTTTGGTCTGGCAGACATGTCCACTTGTGCAGAGGATGTCTATAATCTATGTCACTGACTTGTTCCTGACACTTCTTGGCCAGCACAACTCCCAGCATGTCCACAGGAGTATTATACTTGGTTTTCCATTTCTCAAAATCTTTCTTGTATTCCCTGTCACTCTGGATCTTGGCTACATGCATAGACCACACCATCTTGGGATCATCCTGGATGTTGCGGGCTCCCACATGGTGGCCTAGCTGCTTGCGATACCCCTCTTTGTATTTGTACTGTTGGAAAGAAAGAAAGAAAGAAAGAAAGAAAAAGAAAGTCATTGTTGCTTTTTCAGATATAACCTAGGAAAACCACTTTTTTAAAGAAAAAGGAATGTAAAATGTAATATACTAAATGTAAAATGTAAAATGTAATATACTAAAAACACAATCCTGTAAAGGGATGATTGATTCCTGTAAATAGCAGAGCACTCTTAAACCCATTTCAGTGGAAGAAATAACCTTTATAATTTCACTGCAGAGTGTTCATTGCTCTAGCAAGCCCTTCTCTTGCATGTAATCCCAATTAATGTGGTAAATCCCACCAATTTTAGTGGGTTGGGACTATTCACATATAGGTTTGTTTCATCCAGGTCATACTTAGCAACTAACATGGCATCTAATGTTTGATTCCCGATTTGATATGACATATTTAAATCTGAATTCAAATTCTATTGCAGTCAGTGATCGATTCTTCTTCAAACAATTATATGCAACTCAATAGTGCAGTCAGCATCATCCACAACATTTCAGTAATAAACTGGGTTGATGTGAAAGCTATAGTAGCAAATAGGAAAGAAAAAAACCACTGGATGTATTGTTGCATGACTACTCTTGCACTGAGGCATCCAGTCTATGCCTCTTAGGAAGAAAGGGAAAAGGAAAAGGAAAAACAAACATATCCCACTGAAGCAAATATAAAAACTCCAGTTGCTTTCCATCAGCACCAATTCAGCCCCATAGTCCTCAAGCACATCTTTATTTTACTTTAGTAGGATTCTTACTTCACTGGCAATGTCTCTGGATGCCTTTGCTGACTTGAGTGGTATGGCATCAGGAGGAAGTTCATAGCCTTTCTTCTTCAATTCTTCATATCCTGACTTGTAGAGTTTCTGTTGAGAAAAGTTGAGAGTAGTGATTACAAGCATGCTTTGGAGAGTATCACATTGTTGATTTTTGGAGAGAAAGGAAATGCTATGTATTTCATATCACAGTTTGAGAAAACAAATTCCTATATTTTACTCTGTGCAGAAGACGAGGGTGGATTTATCAAATGGACAGGCTAGTATTAATTTTCAGTTGTCAATGAATGCTAGCCAGGTTATCATATTTTTAAATTAAAAAGCCCTTTTTAGGATATTGAGATAGCTTTTGTGGTGCTAGCGATTAGTCAAAAGTGTGCCATTCTTGCTACAGAATATTCTCCTCTGCCAAACTAAGGATGGAAATTATTTCACAATTGTAATAGATTGCCTGAGAAGAGGTAAACAAAAGGTATTAGTTACAACTCACTTGCAACCAATACTGTCATTTATTTGACACGTAATCAGCTTAATAAATGTTGCTCCAGACCACTATGATATGGACTTCTGAGAAGGTCAACAATATATATTTTCTGACTCCCCATGTGTCTGTTTTCAACCTATCATGCCCTTTCTTCTTGAATACCAGTTATATTTTTTTGGCATTTCTTTTGCATTGGTTCATGACAAAGAAGAATTTGACATAAAATGGGACTCTATAAATCTAAACATTAAACTCACTACAACCACAATAGGTTGCTACACTAACTACATTCTATTGGAGAGATATCTAAGGTGCTAATCGGAGCAATAAGGATGAAATAGGTAAAGATAAAGGTAGCAACCTCACACTTCATGCATTGTTGGTATTTTTCTTACAATTGCCCTATTGGGTCCCTCCACATAACAAGTTTACCAGAAAAAAGACTATGGGTATATCGAAGGTTTTAAGAATTCAAGAGTTCCAGAATAAATTCTGAAACACTTTACTGTAATTTAGATTGCGCTCATGACGTGACTTTTCAAATCATAAGCTCATGGAACATACAGTGTAATGTGGAGTCAAACTTACATCACTTGTATTGATTAAGTTTGTTTTTGCCAAAATGATTTCGGGAGTGTCAGGCATGACATGAATCTGAGTCTTGTCTTTGTCCCAAGCTTCTCTGTAAAGTCTCTAGAAGAGAAACAAAGAACAACAGCACATTTAATAGCATGTTCATACAAATAAATTCAGTTCATCTTCACCTTGTATCTTTAACAGAAATACAAAAACCATGTCATGCAAGTATCAAGTGTGGAATATATAAATGGCATTGAGCGAATAAAGAAAATAATGTTTTAATCATTCAGAGTTCCACTGAAATACAAATGGGATGTTAAAAATTGTATGTGGAAAGTCAAAGAATGGAGTTAATTTAACTCCCATACACAGCCTGACTAGGCTTAAACATGAGTAAAGACAGTATTTATGCTTGACATTGAATGAGTTCATTAGAGCACCAAAGTAATCTCCTGAAATACTCTTGGTACTTCTTGTCAGCTGAACCCAAGATGCCAAAAGGGCCAAAAATTACAGCAAGATGACATTTGCTAAACAGACAGATATCACCGACAACATGAAAATTGTTTTTTTGAAAGACAGATTAGTCACTGTTGACTCATATGATGTTAAAATTAATATATTAAGAGGTTGAAATAAATTTCCACTCCATTTATTCATTCAATTATATGCTCAGCCTTCAGAAACTTACATCACTCCTATTTTTGGCATTAGACTTTGCCAAAACTATTTCCATGGCATCAGGGATGCTTGTGAATTTAACAGTGTCTGGTGGCTGGCGGTATTTCTTCTCACTCAGGATTTCTGAAGCTTTCTTGTTCTTTTCTGCCTCCAAAGAGCCAAACGGGATCCATCCCAGGCCTTTCAACCATTGAAGATCTGACTTATACACATTCTGTTAAGGAACCAAACATATCAGGCAGAGAAAGTAATTCCCTCTTCTGTATCACTCAGGGGAGCAAACTCACTCATTGGGACCCCCAAGGCAACATGTGCGTGTGGGCTGGGGGAGGGTGTCTCCACACTCCCAGGAAGGGAAGCTATTTCCCTGGGGAAGAAGGAGCAAGGATGTGGACAGTCACCCCTCAGTGCCACTGAAACTGCATCACGACCCATACCCCCTCGCTCCAAGCCTTCAGCACTGTCCAGAGCACACCACACAAGATTCCAGCAACAATTTTAAGGGCCCAGGGCTCTGGCCACTGCCACAGTAATGTCAGCTGAGAGCCCTAGGCCTTTTTGAATCGCCTAGCCCCAGGCCAGTTGACTCCTTCACTCCCCGACCCCATCGGCAGGCCTAGTATCATTGAACTGCATTAAAGAATTAACCAGCAATTAAGATAGCTTGTTCAGCTATGATCAGAACAACACAAGAAAATATCCTTTCTGCTGTACAAGGACACCAGACTCCCTTCAATAATAAATCTTTCTTTTATAAATATAAAAGAAATATATCAAGTAAAAATGAAACTTACATCACTTTGTAGTTCATATACTTTCTTAGCTTGCATGATGCTAGTCTGGTCTGGCAAACTAGTCCACTGGTGTAGGATCCGTCTGTAGTCTATGTCACTAACCAACGACTGACACTTCTTAGCCAGTAAGAAGCCCAGCATATCCACAGGCATGTTAAACTTGGTCTTCCACTTCTCAAAATCTTTCTTGTACTCCCTCTCACTCTGCATCTTGGCTACATTCATAGACAATACAAGTTTGGGATCATCCTGTATGCTGCGGAATCCAATGTGATGTCCCTGCTGCTTGCGGTAACCTTCCTTATACTTGTACTAAAATCATAAAGATTGTGATACTCACGTTAGGGTAAGAATGAGAAAATGGGAAAATAACAACCAGCAGGTACATTCATCTGCACGCTATATGCTGGCAACTAGGCTCACAAGCAAAGCTGAATTTATTGCTCTCTTAGATTGCAGAAGCTGAGCAGATTGCTGTGGTTTCACACTTAGGGGTCTAATATTCCCTTGATGCACACACATAGCTTTGCTTTTTGTTAGTGTTCTGTGAAGGCCTCTGCGGCGAATGGAATTGAACCTTTGGACTGCATACAAAGGGCAGGCTGCACTGCTCTCATAATGGTCTTCTCCGCTGTACAAATTACCAGCTAACTACAATCTGGAGAGACTGCTTACTTGGTACTCCCACACAGAGACAATCCAGTGTCCCAAGGGATAAAAGTCAGCTTTGGAAAATGCAGAAGCCTGAAAATCCAGAACATTTCCCTAAAAATTACCAAATGCCAGTTCTGCGTAAGCTCTGCAGAGAGGTTGGGATGTGGACCACTGCTGAGCATGTGTCTGCCATGAGACCTATTCTATACATGAGCAGTAGGTTTATTTGTGGGGCATGGGGAAATGAATTAGTGGGTCAAAATTCATCGTGCACATAGCCCTGGCTATTGTTGGCTGCTCTGGGGTTTGGGGGATTGGATATGCTGCATAGTGGTCAGATAGCAATCTTGGGGTGATGGTAGTGATGTGGGAGCAATCCCTCCCCTTCTCTCTCGTGTCCCACCAGTTACACAGGGAAGAAAAGCTCTGTTAGCTCTCTGTTCTCTCCAGCATATCTTTATAGCACAGGGATGGACCTGGCCCAATGAGATTCATTACACTGTGGGTCAAGGCATACAGTACATCACAGAACCAATAGCAGATATCACTTACATCACTTGCAATGTCCCTCGACGCTTTGGCTGCTTTCACTGAAATGGCTTCAGGTGTGAGGTCATAGCCTTTCTTTAACATTTCTTCCCATTCATGTTTGTACAATTTCTAAAATTGAAAGTAGATAATTTTTTCCAAAACTCTCCCAGCATCATTGTTAAAACAATACAAACATAACACATGTATTTTAATATGCAGGCCCATTGGATAAACACTGCATCCAAGTCCCAAGAACTACACTTCATTTTAACTCAGTCCTCGCTCAGGCTCAAGTGTTGTCTGAGAAAAGTGCATATGAAAATTGAGGGCCAGGTGGCCGCTGATGCAAATAGTGAAGGCACAAGGAGCTTCAATTGGAACAGGCTGTTCTTTGTTCATGCCTCCTTTCTGTTAGGGCGGACCTGGCCAGATACACCCGAGTGCATACACTTCACCCCTGTAGGCTGTCTCACTGTTTGCTGGGGAGCTTTTTGGGTGCTTTGTCTTACTATAGTTACTGGTACTTTTATGGGGACAATGGGATCTGTACTGTCTAATCCAGAGCTATAGCTAAACCTACACTAGACACTTGGGTAAGAATTTCAGGATTGGACACTTTAGGGGAAGTATTAGGGATTATATTAAGGTTTTTTCACACATGCTTACAAGATTACAAGTAATCTTCTTGTAACGCCTGTTCTTACATAAGGAATATTTAATATTTAGGGATGGATTCATTCCCATTGTCACACCACAAAAATATATGATATTACAGCAGGAAAAAAACGGATCCCCCTCTATCATACAACTTTAAAACTCAGAGCTCAAATAGTCTTTTCTTTGCTAGGCTTGCAGAACTGGATGCACCCTGGAAAAGAAAGAGTCCAGGAGCAAGGATGAAATATATTTTGTTTAGTACAGTTTTGATTTTTTATGGAAATGCTTCATAACAAACAAACAAATATGTTCCATAGGGTTGGGCAATTTGTAGAAACTAACAGGCCAACATCCTCAGCTGATGTCCACTGTCGTATGGGTATTAGCCCATATTAGCTGTGTCTACACGTGCACGCTACTTCGAAGTAGCGGCACCAACTTCGAAATAGCGCCCGTTGCGGCTACACGCGTCGGGCACTATTTCGAAGTTAACTTCAACGTTAGGCGGCGAGACGTCGAAGTCGCTAACCTCATGAGGGGATCGGAATAGCGCTAACCTCATGAGGGGATCGGAAGTCGCTAACCTCATGAGGGGATCGGAATAGCGACGTTGAACGTCGAAGTAGGGACCGTGTAGACGATCCGCGTCCCGCAACGTCGAAATTGCTGGGTCCTCCATGGCGGCCGTCAGCTGGGGGGTTGAGAGATGCTCTCTCTCCAGCCCCTGCGGGGCTCTATGGTCACCGTGGGCAGCAGCCCTTAGCCCAGGGCTTCTGGCTGCTTCTGCGGCAGCTGGGGATCTATGCTGCAGGCACAGAGTCTGCAACCAGTTGTCAGCTCTGTGTATCTTGTGTTGTTTAGTGCAACTGTGTCTGGGAGGGGCCCTTTAAGGGAGCGGCTTGCTGTTGAGTCCGCCCTGTGACCCTGTCTGCAGCTGTGCCTGGCACCCTTATTTCGATGTGTGCTACTTTGGCGTGTAGACGTACCCTCGCAGCGCCTATTTCGATGTGGTGCCGCGCAACGTCGAAGTTGAACATCGACGTTGCCAGCCCTGGAGGACGTGTAGACGTTATTCATCGAAATAGCCTATTTCGATGTTGGCTTCACGTGTAGACGTAGCCATTGTTTTCTTGTAGACAAGCAAGAAATTCTCCAGTTTCTGCTGATGACTCAAAATATACTCATTAGCTCTTAAGCAGACCTTAAGAGATTTTAAAAGCATTCTGCAAGTCTATTTGTATCAGGGTGGTATGGAGCAGAACACATGAACTGAATTCCACTTGAAGCTAGGAATCTCTGAAATTCTTCAGAACAAACAATTGGAGTCTGTTGTCACTCACCAATTGTTTCAGTCAGTGCTTTTATTGTTAAAAAAAAAAAGAGGAACTGGTACTCAGCCGTCTCCCAGAGGTTCTGGCCCCCCACTCTCCGACCAGGGGTCCTGCAGCTGGGGCTGCCAGCACAGCTCTGTGCCTCTGCCAGCTCCCTGTCATGGGTCCCCCAGGGTTGCCACAACGGTGGCTGCCAGCAGAGCTCCACGCCCTAGCATGCCCAGAGCCGACAAGAACCTCCACCACTCGACCAGGGATCCCACAGCTCTTAAGAGTCTAAGTCCCATCTATTTTTCATTTTCTTCTAGTTCATAACAAATATATAATCTTAAATAGGAAACCTTTCAATGATGAAAATAGAATTGATACATTCAAAAATGAACTATAAATTATTTTAAAAATCCTTTACCTGACTGTAATTTGCCGTGTTCTGTTTGGCCTGTAGAATTTCTGGTGTATCTGGCATCACATGAATCTGAAGTTTATCCTTCTCCCAAGCTTGAGTGTACGTATGCTATAAGGGGGGAAAAGAGTACCAGATATACCAGTATGAACAATAGAGAGGTGTCTCTTTGTGTACGTTACTTATGGCCTGAGAAAGAGTGTGTGTTGCTGATTGTATTTACTTTTACTGACTGAATCCATGATCAAAGTTATTTAGGATCCAGTCTTGCTCCCAGTAAGGTCAATACATCAGGCCCTTCTTAAAGCATTTCTAGCTATAACTACATACCTGTTCCACAGTCATCTGTTTAAAGACAGTGTTTCTCCTTAATAAAGAGGCAGGATGAGACCTATACTGACTAGACTTCTAAATGATGTAATGGAAGCTTAATGTTCCCCTCCTAAACCCCTAATTAAATATTAACATTTATATCTTGCCAGTGAGAATACCAGACTGTGCAAGTAACAATGGCATGATCTAACAAGGAGAAAAATGAAAGGAAAAACTGTTTAGCCAGTAATTGGGTGCTTGGGTCTGGTAAAAAGAATTTGCAAATGACTTGTTCTCTCACACTTTAAAAAGAAATTCCTTACCTTGCTAAAGCAAGTTTGCCATAAAATTACATCTTTTAAGCAATGTTGGAGAAGAGCAGTGATGCCGAATTGCACAGTGGCTGTTTACATACACAGTTTTCACTGTATCCACTCACCTGATTCATCACATCCGCATTGTGTTTTGCTAGCACCATGTCCATGGAGTCACTTTGCTTTGTGAAGGGGAAAAGGCTTGGATGCTGGCGGTATTTCCTGTCGCTGGCAATTTCTGTGGCTTTCTTAGATTTCTCCACATCCAGAGAACCAGCTGGACTCCAACCAAGTCCTTTATACCATTCATTGTAGTCCTCTTTGTACTTGTTCTTTAAAACACAAGACAAAGCAGGAAGCCATACTTTATAAACTTCAGCAACTAAAAAATTCTGTTTTGCTTTGTTTTTTAATTCTTCATACACAACAGAAAAAGTTGTACAGGCAGTAGCGAAAAGCACTAATCAGAACAAAAAACAAACAAACAGGATCTTACATTGCTTTGAATCTGATTCATGTTTCTGGTCAGTTCCATATTAACCGCATCCGGTAGGAGCATGTATTTGTGGATCAGCTGTTTGTAGTTAGTGTTGGTTATGTTACCTTGAGCCTCCTTTGCTGCCTTGATACTGAATGTATCAGCAGGTGTATGGTAACTGGTCTTGCTGGTCTCATAGGCTTTCCTGTACTCACGATCAGACTGCATCTTAGCCACTTGCATGTAATGAACTAGTTTGGGATCATCCTGGAGGTTGCGGAAGCCTACAAGTTTCCCCTTGTCCATTTCATAACCTAATTTGTATTTGTACTGTGAAGAAAACAGAACAAAATGCTTTAAAATCACCCTGAGCTCTGTGCTCCTACCCCAGCTTTGCACAATGAAACCTAGTACAGGTTTCGTCTGAAGGAATTTGCCCCCAACCACAGTGCAAATGTTACCTAAAGAGAGAGTGAGTACAAGCTGAGTAAATAGGTCATTACGGTATTTGTAGCAAACATAATTTATTACAAAGTGTCCTTTGTTCCACTCAACTATTGAGAAGGATAACATCTGAAACTCCATAATGCAGTTACTAAGGAGTAATACATGTACATCTAAACTAAAGCATGCAGCTATAAATAGGGCCCTAGCAAAATCACTTTGACAAATCACTGGTGCTATCCAGGCAAAATTGCTTTTCTGAAGGAGAGTCATGCTGGATTGTATTTCCCTATCTTCCTAACCAACAACTGTGCTTTGATCACTGTGAGTCAATTTACACCTCAGAAAATCTGTATTTATTCAACACATTTACAAATAATGTAGCTAATAAAGATAATTCATGAAAATGAGCCTCCAAAACAGAACCAAATCAATAAAGGAATGCTTCTTAATAATTGAAAATAGACAGTTCCCATTCTTAAAAACTCACATCACTAGCAATGTCTCTGGAAGCTTTGGCAGCTTTTATGGGGATAGCATCAGCTCTGAGGTCATACCCTTTCCTTCTCAACTCTTCCAAGGAATGTTTGTAAATTTTCTGTGAATTGAAAAAAAAGATAAACAGAATTTTCTTTTGAGAAAGTACACGAGTGCATATAAAAACAACTGATAAAACAATGTCATCTGATCATCTGAAATGAGAACACTTGAAGTAGCACTGCTCTGACTTTGTGCATGTATCGTAAAAGCATTCCAGCACATAAAGTGGCCAATATTTCAAAATTAATCACAAGGGCAAATCAGAGTGTTTGCATCTCTAAGGATCTTATTTGCACCTGCAGCTAGATAACTAGAAGGGCAAAGACGCTGATTTTTTTCTGCAAGTACAAAAATATTAATGAAAAATTTAGAAAGTACAAATTGCATCAGCAAGAAAGAAGCCACTCACTTAAAAAGCCAATCAAAATATTTACTTTTGTGCACATAGATATATATATATATATACACATATATATATATAACCATACTGCCTAGGAACCCCAATAATGAGTCAGAAGCCCATTGCACTTGAGGCTGTCCAAACACAGAACAAAAAGACCTTTGGTCCTCGCCCAATGAGCATACAATTTAATGATAAAGGAAGAGAAAACAGACGGCTACAGCAATGCAAGCTGGTATCTATACACACCATTCCCCATTTTACATGAGAAATTTGGATGTCAGAGACTGAAATGGACCCATGGAGTTGTCCATTACATGCAGTACAGGCTCATTATTTTGCATGAAAAATAAACACTATTGTGGATTATGCATTAAATTTTATAAAATTAGGGAGGAAAAAAATAAGAATCGGAGATGCCCAAGCTATTATTTGAACAATTACAAGTCCCATTTTAATATTTCATAATGCACCAGTAAATATTCTGTAGGATATTTTTGCCTTTCCCTATGGCAATTCATTAGAGCTTCTACAGGTTGAAACTCTCTAATCCAAAAATCTCTCTTCCAGCAACATCCATAATCTGGAGTGATTTTATTAGATGGATAACCACTTATGGGTGTAGCAAAAGTTTCCTCTGGTACCATAAAGATTGTTTATAGCCACCAGTCCTGACTCTTAGGGTTCTGTGCTGCAATCTACCCCTAAATGTCTTCTAAGAGCTCAGTAAGCAGTGAAAGGCTATGTCTAGATTGAAAAGATAGGTAGGCAAAAGATATGCAGATTACGCACTGTATTTATGTATCTCCTGCTGACAGTTCTGTCCAGAGAGGTTTTCCCAACATTTGGCCCATCTACATGTGGTTAAGTGTAGGGAAAAAACCCTCTACCAACACATCCCTTCTTCCTCGTGAAACAAGGATGACCAGGATGTCTAGGGTGACCATCCATTCTGTTTTTGGTGGAATAGTCCTGTATTTGGGACACCAAAAAGGCACCCATACTTATTTTAGAAAAGGGACTAATTGGCCTTTATTTTCTGCTGGCAACCATGGCTGCCCTGTCCCTGCCACTGAGGCTCAGAGAAAGTTGGTGGGAAGTGCCACAGCTGTCCCATCCCTGTCTCTGAGGCTTGGGGGGGGCTGTTGGTGGGGGAAGCACCATGACTGCCCTGTCCCTGCTGCTTCCTTGGGGCTCCCAGGAACACTGGGGGCTGCTGCAGCCTGGGGCTCAGGGAGGGCAGGCAGCTGCCACCTCCTTCCCAGATCTCTGGGGCTTGGAGGAGCCAGAAGGAGCCACCCCTCCCCCCATATCTCCCTGTCCTGTATTTGGGACAGGGAGATATGGTCACCCTTGGGATATCGACAGAAGGCTCCTGGAGAGGCAACTTCTGTCAGGAGACTTCCAGGCTCCTGAGAGAAGCCTGCAATCTAGACATAGCCAAAGTGTGGTAATGTACTAGACAATATTGACCTCCTCGGTCCAGTAAATTCTCTCATTCAGCTCCAGTCAGGTCCCAAGGGTCCTGAATGAGAGCGATTCAACCAGTATTATGAAATCTTTGCTGAGTACAGATGACTATGGACTAATAAAGGGCAGATAGGTGAGGTTCTACTATACTGTCATTTTAATTACTTCTAATATTAAACAGTGCCAATTAATTGGTTTGAGTAACAGTACTTACATCACTGATGTTAAAAGCATTTGCTTTTGCCATAGCAATCTCTGGAATATCTGGCATGATGTGAACTTTTGTCTTATCTTTTTCCCATGCTTGTGTGTACAGGTGCTAGAAGGGTGGGGGGAAAAAACAGTTTCAACATCACAGCCTTAACAAAAGAAACCAAAACTAGCACATCTTTACCACACTCATTTCCTTTAAAAGGGTCAAATGAGTCCCCCAAATGCGTGCACATTACAACATATGAATCCAAAAGCACAACTTGGCCTTCAAGTTAAAATTCAACTTCTTTTTAACGATTTTCAAAATGCAGCTGCAGTATAATGTCAAGTTACACTCTCTCTGTCTCTCTGCAGGATAAAGCAAAACATGGGAGATTTGAGTTTGAGTTTCCTAACACTGTAGGACTGTAAACTCTCGTGTGCAAAAGGAGCTGACAAAGTTTGCTGACATCCTAAAAGAGTGCCCCAAACATACCTGATCATCTTCTCATTTACAGCGCTGTGAATCAAAAATAGCTCCATTGGCATCAGAGGAGTTACCCTGATATATAAGTGGGGAAACGAATTGGTCCCATAGTACATACCTCTTTGACCGTTACTGAGCATACCTAGTGCACCTAGGAAGGACTGACCTCCTAAATGCATCCAAACATATCTAGGGACAGAAACCAGCAGGATCCTGGGTATTGTACCCAGAGAAAGAAGCTATTCAGTGTTAGAGTAGTATGCAGTAGCTCTGCATACATCTCATTGCTGTCAGGTGTCTGCTTTCAGAAAGCTGACATGGTTTTCTAACTAAGAATAATGGCAAGATCTCAGTCGTAAATAGATAAGATCTCATCCTACAGAACTGGGTCTAAGAAAAGCCTATGTGATGGCCCAAAACGCTGGGGGATCCAGGATTCATTTAATTTTGTCCAGCCCTGATTACTGTACATTCTAGTACTGAACTGACTTTCATTAAATGGATGGTGGCAGTTCAACCAGTGAATCAGCATTGAGAAGTTCAAGCCTGATTACAAAGGGCATTCATAATATATGGTGGCTTCAGATCACTGAAACATAGTTTATAGAAACTATTCAAAAGTGACAAAGTGACTCAGGAGCACAGGTCCAATTTTTAAAACTGACTTAGGTACTTTTGGAACTGGGATTTGGGCTCCTAAGACACTCGGGCACTTTTGAAAATTTGACCCTTCGTCTTGAAGGGGGCAAGGGTTGCGAACAAAAAGGAACCCACAGATCTGCTCCCTTCTGAATTTCTTAGCATATTGTGGCCAGTTTAGTCAGTAGCTAAAATCAGAGGTGAAAGTAAGCCTGTGAGCGAAAGTGTGGCACACCAGTAAGAGACTGGCAGCTGGGGTGGGGCCCCAATCCCTCTCCCTTACTGTTGTCCTTTCTCCCACCTCCCAAACCTGAAGCTGGCAGTAGAGCCTCAAGCATGTGGGGCTGGTAGCCAGGACTGCAGGTGCTGGACCAAGAGCCCAGGAGCGCTGCAGCACCTCCCATAACCCCAACCTCCCTTTTCATGCCTATGGGCACAGTCCCCACAGCTCCCATGTGGCTGGGAAAAGGAGCAGCACAGGGCTAGGTCACCAACCCAAGACTGCCCAAGCCTCCTCACACTCCACCCTACATACAGCACCCCCCCTGCCCTGAGCACCCTCGCACCCACCCCAGCCCTCAGCCCTGAACCACCACCTCGCAAAAAGGGCGGGGGGTTGCAACAGTACCTATAAGAAATTTAAGTTACTTTCACTGCTGGGGCTGAAAACTTATTTCAAAAAGATTTGCTCGCATGACTCTCCAATTTGTCTTTGATCACTGTATGCATAACCGAATTGTGATATATTCTCTTACTTTGTCCATGATTTTAGCATTATTTGTAGCTAGAACCATGTTCATTGAGTCCATCAGACTGGAATACTTCAGTCTGTCTGGGTGCTGGCGGTATTTCTTCTCGCTTATGATCTCCATAGCTTTCTTATTCTTCTCAGCTTCCAGAGAGCCTATTGGCATCCATCCGACTCCCTTCATGAATTCATCATAGTCTGCTTTGTATTGATTCTGTAACGGGAAGGAAATAAAACAGCCTGGTACATTAGAATTCTGGGTCCCCTCCTACTTTTTTAATACATTTAGTGTTTCTTTGAGTTTTTGAACATTTGCACAATTAAATGGTTACCCTGGAACAATTTTTGGGCATCCAAAGCTTACATCCTTTTACATTAGTGCAGACTGTTTTATGAAAACCCACTCTCGCATTCCACTGGAATTATCATCATCTATGAAGGGTATTACCACAATACTAACTTAACTATATATTCCTTTATTAAATCCACAGGCTGAATGGTATTTGTGCAATTTCTCTACATTTGCACTTAAAATCCTAAAAAATAAGCAATTCACAAAACATTTATAAGCATTTGATCAAGATATGTACTCACAAATGGTCTGAAGCCAAGAGTCTTCAGATCCACGCTGGTCAGCTCTAACTTGGTCAGCCATGTATTAGCAATGTACTCTTTTCAGATTTTACATTGTTAGTACCATTTTAATAGGCAAGTGGTGTCATTGCCAATTATCAAAACTTAGCTAAGGTCAGAAGTTTGTTACACAGCCAATTTATTTACTGCACGATACTCAATAACCAGGATTTATTTCTGTTACTTTAGCTAGATCCTTGAATAAGATAACATTTTAGTTTTTCGAAGTGTCACTGCAAGTTTAAACACAACTAATTTTATGCATGGTTTCATGCATTTTGATTCCATATTTGGGGTCTCTTGTTCAGATTAATATTCACATAATTTAAAATCGTAGTTCACCCAAATCTAATGTGAGCCTATATTTCTCCACATTCCGTGTAAAATTCCAATCCCAATTACTTCTGTGACACTACAGCATACACAGAAAGAGCTGCAGGGCCAGTCCTCTTGTGACTTTAAATGCCTTAAGAAACAGTGTGTAGGTACCATCCCCTCAGGAGTTTCCCCTAGTAGCACTATGCATTGGAGAAATCCTTCTGAAGCACAACTTGGCCCAGCTTTGGTTCCCTTAATTCTGAAAGGATAATTTCTTGGAAAATTTATGATGAAATGTATGCTGATTCTGTTAGTACAGTTTTCTTACCTTGGCCTGCACACAAGTATTACTCCTTGAGCCAAATGTAAGCTATAAATACATGTGACAAGCATATAAACAAAGTGGGCAAACTTGATGTACTTCAGTCATTTAACATCTAAATTCTTCATACACTAGTTTATTATTTCACATTATTCTGAGAAAGTCAATGTGCATACTACTGCTAGACTGCTCTTTTATACTGTTTACATGTTAATACAGAATTATGCATTTTTACCTCTGGGATTTAACCTATTGTATTTATTCATAAACTAAATATTGCTTAATTGATAACAAAAAGTTTGTAAAGTCTTTCACTTACATTGCTCTGTATCTGCATCATGTTTTTGGCTAATGCAAGGTTCATAGCATCAGGCAAAACATTGTAATGGTGGATCAGATGCTTATAGTTTGTATTGGTAGCCACTTCCTGTGCTTTCTTAGCTGCCACTACACTGAACATATCAGCTGGGGTGTGGAATTTTGTCTTTGACTTCTCATAGTCCTTTTTGTATTCACGGTCAGACTGCATCTTAGCCACCTGCATGAAGTGCACCAGCTTGGGATCATCTTCAAGGCTACGGAACCCAATGTGCTTTCCTCTTGCCTTTTCATAGGCTAGTTTGTATTTGAACTGCAAGCAGAAAATAAACATGTGAAGGTAAAATCAATACAGATGAATGTATTAGTAAGATACATCTTATTTTTAAAAGGTATAAAATATCCATTTTGAACCATCACTGAGGGCTCAACCCTGAAAAGCATAGAATACCCTGGCCCTGGCCCATCAAGGTGCTTAACCACATGTGTAAGCACAGAAGTAACCCATTAAATTCATGGGGTTATGGTGCTCAGCACTTAGCAGGATCAAACCAAGAAAGAGCAAGGGCTACAGAGTACAGAGAGCTCAGAGGAGCCACTGGAAATTTGTTCTGAATAAGAACTCTTCCACAATTTACCACACCAAGCACATAATTCAAACCTAGATTGTCCAGGAAGCTTCAAAAGCCAGTTGAGAAATACATATTCTCTAGGACTAGAATCAGCCCAAATTTGCCTTTTTTTACAGGTGAAGCAGCCTGAATTCCTATTAAGTTATACTCCTATGGTTATACTCCTATAACCCTATGGTTATTTTATCTTAGTGTAGTCTAAAAATAAAACTTACATCACTTGCGATGTCTCTGGAGGCCTTGGCTGCCATTATTGGGATAGCATTTGGCCGCAAATCATAACCTTTTTTCTTCTCTTCTTCCCAAGCAGACCTGTACAATTTCTAATCCAACACATAAAAGGGCACAACATGTTTGTTATACAGTTGGAAATGTCAATAAGCCTGCATCTGTATTTAAATATTTTTAAATGAATTCTATAAAGGGCACCACTTCAGGAGTGCATCTTTAACTGACATCGGACTGTACCGTGATAGCTTACATCACTCATGGTGATCTGGTTCACCCTTGACTGCAAAATTTCTGGAGTGTCTGGCATAACATGAATGCTTGTCTTCTCTTTGTTCCATTTGTCAGTGTAGAGCCTCTGCAATTGCAAAGTGATATTTAATGATCAAAAAGGGCCTGTAATTTATTATAAAACAAGAGATTACTTTCCTTTTACTCGTGTGTGCTAAGGCTCTGCAATACAAAACTTACAGATTATTACAAATAACATATACAAAAAAACTAACTATAGTACAGTGAATTTCCCTCATCTTTCTTTTGCACTTCTTAGGACATATTATGCAAATTCCTTAAGCAACAAAATGTAACTGAGATTTGCAGCATGCAATTTCTTTTCTATGTTCTGTGTGATCACATATACATTCATAACCACTTGGTATGGTGCTGAGATTGAGTCCAAAGTGCTTGGAATGAGCTTCAGGGAAGAATCCTCATTTCAGGGAGTGCTTATGCAAACTGAACTGGAATTCCAAAGCTTTTGCAGTTCGCTCATTACTAACACATTTTCCCCCACAAACAGAATGACAGTTGCTCACGGGCTGTACATATGAGGAACCACTCTATCATACAAACAGAACTGTGACAGGGTATATAAACCCCACACTGGGCCTGAAGGGGTTAACCTGGCTAACCAAGCCCCACCCACACTGCGCTACTGGGCATGCTCCAGCTGGAGGCTGGCTATAAAGGCCTGTGATGCTGTTCAACCATGGCTGACTGCTGCAGGGGAAAGAGGTACCACACATGCTCCAAGGGATGAAACACTGATGGACCAAGACACAATGGCCAATCTATGAAAG
This sequence comes from Carettochelys insculpta, assembly GCF_033958435.1. Lineage (NCBI taxonomy): Eukaryota > Metazoa > Chordata > Testudines > Carettochelyidae > Carettochelys > Carettochelys insculpta. The sequence continues at coordinate 48,417,193 of NC_134144.1, read as the reverse complement.
ATTGCAGGGAAGCCTCCAGACCAGAACAAAGCAATGGTGAGGATTACCCACAAGAGACTACTAGGAAGAAGGCTAGGGCAGGGAATTGTGACCCCTGGGAGCTCAGCATGTTGTAGTGAGATACCCCACTGAGCTAGTAGTGGGCCACTCCTGCTGACAGGGCACTGGGCTGGGACCTGATGGAGAGAGAAGGGCCCTCTTCCACTCATCCCTCCACCAACCCCACACAGGTATCTACTCCTGTTGTTCCCCCACTGGCCACTAGGCTGTGCTATACTGTGCAGCAGTAAGCTGTTAAGCCAAACTACCCTGAGAGAGAGGAATGTAGCAATGGACTCTGGCTGCTAGTGCAGTTTAAGATGCCGCAGAGGGCCTCGGCAGATTGCAGCACACCTGTAACTATGGTTCTTCCATAATGTCTTAGGCCCCAGTCTTGCAAAGTGATACATCCAGGCAGATCCATGCACCTATATGGAACCCCAGTTACTTTAGTATGCTTCACTTTGCAGGCCTGGGGCTTTAATATTGAAACCCAAGTCCCTCTGAGCAAATTCTCACCTTATTCATGATCTGGGCATTCTGTTTAGCCAGCACTTGCTCCATTGCATCAGTTGTAATGGAATATTTTAGCTTGTCTGGGTGCTGGCGATACTTCTTTTCACTGAGAATCTCAGTAGCCTTCTTGGCCTTCTCCACATCCAAAGACTGAATTGGCAGCCAACCAACTCCTTTTAGCCAGTTATTGAAGTCTGTTTTGTAAAGAGTCTTTAAAAAATAAAGAGAGAAGATAAAGAAAATAAGAGAAATCAGAATTTACACACACAAGGAAATGAAACCTTTGATTTTTTTCCAGATCACTGTTGAAGGAAAAATGTGAGTAAAGTTAAACAGTGCTCATTTGCATTTTTCCAAAATATAGGATACAACTAAAAATCATTCAAGATAAAGGGATAAGTTCTTCTCTACAATTCATGTGCAGAATTCCTACTGGAAGCTAAATGTACATAGTCATAAGCAAAATTTTATGGAAAAATGGAGGAAAATTGAGATAGAAGCATAATTAATTTTTTAAAATAAATATTTTATTGACATTTTTAGTTAAGTTGCTCCAAGCAATTTCATCCCTTCAGCAATTTCTTCCTTAGGGCCTGATAGTAAAAATCTTTGCTCTGGCAAAATGTACATAATCCTTAATGGACTGCCTGACCTGCCCTAAAACAGCATGCAGTATGAGGATGCAAAGAATAAAAGCTACGTTATGTATTTAATGAGGGGGAAATGGATATGAGGCACAACAGAACACATTACAAAGAGGGAGGAACTAGTAGGAAAAGTAGAAGTGGGTGGCAACCTGGGCTGCAGTGATCGTGGGGTGGTAGATTTCAGGGTCCTGACACAAGGAAGAAAGGTGAGCAGTAAAATACAGACCCTTGATTTCAGAAGAGCAGACATTTGACTCCCTCAGAGAACGGATGGGAAGGATCCCCTGGGAAGCTAATATAAAGGGGAAAGGAGTCCAGGAGAACTGGCAGTATTTTAAAGAAGCCTTATTGAAGGCACAGGAACAAACCATCTCAATGTGCAGTAAGAAAAGCAAATATGGTGGGCAACCAGCTTGGCTTACCAGGGAAATCTTTAACAAGCTTAAACTCTAAAAGTATATGTACAGGAAGTGGAATCTTGGACAGATAACAAAGGAGGAATATAAATATATTGCTGGAGGATACAGAGGAGTAATCAGGAAGGTGAAAGCACACTTTGAATTGCAGCTAGCAAGGAATATGAAGGGAACAAGAAAGGTTTCTACTGGCATGTTAACAATAAAAAGGCTATCAGGGAGGATGTGGGGTCCTTACTGAATGAGGAAGGTAACTTTGTGACAGATGATGTGGAAAAGCTGAAGTACTTAATGCTTTTTTTGCCTCTGTCTTCACAGACAAGGTCAGCTCTCAGACTACTGCGCTAGGCAATGCACTATGGGAGGGAGGTGGGCAGCCCTCGGTGGGGAAATAACAGGTTAAGAGCTATTTAGAAAAGCTAGAGATACACAAATCTATGGGTCCAGATTTAATGCATCCAGGAGTCCTGAGGGAATTGGCAAATGTCATTGCAGAGACTTTGGCCATTATCTTTGAAAACTCGTGGAGATCGGGAGAGGTCCTGATGATTGGAAAAAGGCAAATATAGTACCCATCCTTAAAAAAGGAAAGAAGGGCAATTCAGGGAACTATAGACTGGACAGCCTTACCTCAGTCCCAGAAAAATCATGGAGGAGATCCTCAAGGAATCCATTTTGAAGCACTTGGAAGAGGGGAAAGTGATCAAGAATAGTAAACATAGATTCACCAAGGGTAAGTCATGCCTGACCAATCTGATTAGCTTCTATTATGAGGTAACTGGCTCTGAGGACACAGGGAAGTCAATGGAAGCGGTATACCTTGACTTTAGCAAAGCTTATGATACAGTCTCCCAAAATGTTCTTGCCCGTAAGTTAAGGAAGTATGGATTGGATAAATGAACTGTAAGGTGGATAGAACGTTTGCTAGATGATTGGGCCCAACAGATAATAATCAATGGCTCTATGTCTGGTTTGTGGTCAGTTTCAAATAGAATGCCCCAAGGATCGGTTCTAGAGCTGGTATTGTTCAACATCTTTATTAATGACCTGCATGTGGGAATTGATTGCACCCTCAGCAAATTTGCAGATGACCCTAAGCTAGGGGGACAGGTAAATACATTGGAGGTTATACATAGGGTCCAGAGTGACCTATATAATTTGGAGGATTGGGTCAAAAGAAATCTGATGAGGTTCAACAAGGAGAAGTGTAGAGTCCTGCACTTGGGACAGAAGAATTCTAAGCATTGTTACTGGCTGGGAACCAACTGGCTAAGTAGCAGTGCAGCAGAAAAGGCCCTGGGGATTATAGTGGCTGACACCCTGGATATGAGTCAACAGGGTGCCCTTGTAGCTGAGAAGGCTAATGGCATATTGGGGTGCATTTGGAGGATGATTTCCAGCATATCTAGACACATTATTTTTCCCCTCTGTTTGGCACTGGTGAAGCCACACCTGGAGTATTGTGTTCAGTTCTGGGCACCCCAGTATAGAAAGGATGTGGATGCATTAGAAAGGGTCCAGCGGAGGGCAGTGAAAATGATTAGGGGCTGGAGTACATGACCTACAAGGAGAAGCTAAGGAATTTGGGCTTATTTAGTTTGCAGAAGAGAAGAGTGACCAGAAATTTGATATCAGCCTTCAACTTCCTGAAGGGGAGCGCTAACGAAGACAGGGAGAGGCTGTTCTCTGTAGTGACAGACAGCAGAACAGGGAGCAATGTTCTCAAGTTACAGAGTGTGTGGCCTATGATGATATTTGGAAACACTATTTCACTAGGATGTTGGTGAAGCACTGGAATGCGTTACCTAGAGAGGTGGTGGAATCTCTATTCCTAGAGGTTTTTAAGTCCCATCTTGACCAAGTTCTGGCTGGGATGATTTAGTTAGGGTTGGTCCTGCTTTGGCGGAGGCCTGGACACTATGACCAGCACAGATCCCTTCCAGCCCTAGGATTCCATGATTCTAGGTCCATTCAGTGATCCACTTATGAAATCTCTACAAGCCATTGGGAAATGAGGGAGAAGAGAGAAAACAAAAACTAGGACTTTAAGTTACCCAGAGAAAATATGTAGGTATGGAAATAAAACTTTGTTGCTGCCACTATATAAATAATAAATAGCAATATCACAATACAATTAGGAACAATTAGAATCCAGAGAAATGTACTTATGATCAGAAAATATGTTCCTTGGCTGGGAAGTAATTTAATATTTAAAGCTAGGGTTTGTTTGCCCAGGGACTACCATGGCTTCCACTATATATAATCATTATAACTCTCTGGAAAATTTAGGGCCCCAAAATGAACATTTGTTTGTTCCCTCCTGGCTTAATCTGCCATTGGCTGTTAGCTGCAAGGTTTTGGCAAAATAGTTATAATAAAATAAAGTTAACTAAACATTACATACATCACTCTGAATCTGCATCATATTTCTTGATAGTTGCACATTCATAGCATCAGGCAAGAGAGTATAGTTGTGAATCAGCTGTTTGTAGTTGGTGTTTGTAACCACTTCCTGGGCTTTCTTTGCAGCTGTCACACTGAACATATCTAGTGGAGTATGGTACTTTGTCTTGCTGCTCTCATAACCCTTCTTGTACTCGCGTTCTGACTGCATTTTGGCCATGTTCATGTAGTGAACCAGTTTGGGATCATCCTGCAGGCTACGGAATCCAACATGTTTGCCTTTTTCTTTTTCATACGATTCCTTATACTTGTACTGGAGAAAAAGAAAACAAGACCTTTGGAAAAGGTAGATGTGTTCATGATCCATTTAACACTTTAAAATTCAACATTGTTGTAACTACAACCCATAATATACATCCTGAAATTGTTTTACAGACATTAACTGATTAATTAGGTCATGGGGAAGAGGACTGTTGGCTTTCATTCCCCAGCCTGCCCGTACCTAAGCCATAGATATAGAAAACAGAGCTTGGAGAAATTTTTCCACCAAAACTTTACAGTGAAAAGCAGATTCAGTGACACCACAACATTTTGTATATTCACATAGGTTTTGCCAAACTGTATGTGTCAGGGCCCCCTCCCCTCCTAAGAGAATCCAGAAAAATGTCAGAATGTAATATGTTTCATTTCTAAACAGCTTTCATGTTGAAATTGCCTTCAATCCATTTTTTAAAAAAATCAATCAGTTAAATCAAATCTTATTTTTATTTGTCCATTTGCTGAAAGCTTTGAAAAACAATTTCTCAAGAAGTTCACTCTAGAACACTAAAATAGCTGTGTAGACATCCTGGCTCAGGCAGGTGCTTGAGCTCTGAAGCTGTTTGAAGGAAGGTAAGCCGCTGAGCCCAAGCTCCAGCCTGGGCCACATCTAAACAGCTATATTTACTGCTGTAGCCTGAGTCTCACAAAGTCAAGTCTGTCAGCCCTGGCTCTGAGACCTACTGCTGCCTGCTGCCTCTCATGGTATGACTTTACCCTTCACTGCTTCTTTTTGTGATCCCTCTCCTTTTGCCTTCTGTCTAATGAGAATCTGGCTTAGCCGGCCAAGACTGCATAGACTGCCATACTTTTAGAAACCTGTGATCAGAAAGAAGCATCTAACATTAATTCCCTAAATAAGCTGGTGCTGGTATATGTTTGCCAGGACTAAGATTTTCCTGAGATTACAGTGAAAGTCAAGACAGAAGTTGTATTTTCTATCTTTACCACTCTCTTCTTTACCCTTTTACATGTGATGGGACTGGACTTTAAAGAACTCCTCAGTCCTCCTAAACTAATCTTTTTCTCTTTTCCCCCAAAAGGACGGTTATTGTCTTTGTTACCATCTAAGAGACTGAGACAAATCGCATTTTTTCCCTTCCAAAAGCTATCTACAAACAAAAGAAGCAAGAAATATTGTTGAAATGAAAGCCTTATTTAGTAATTTACATTTCATTTGCTTTAACTGTTTTTCCTTCTTTCTATCTTTTAAGACTCTTTAATAAAAGGTTAACATGATATTTAATGAGCTTGTTGTGGTACTAAGCAAGCTGAGGTCTCTGTGTATCAAGCCTTCTTTAAAAGTACTTACTATTGAGCCGTTTAAAGGTCATATAGCAGCTTTGACTCTTAGGGCTTACATACTCCATCTATATTAAAACAACAATTTCTGTGGAATTAAGATGTGCCACAGGATCAGAACTGCAGCTCTGAGGAACACTCTACAACTCTACAACTTAGCAGCACAAGAAGTGCTTGAAGGAACTTGGCAGGGCCAGAGCTTCATTCAGATTGTAGAGCAGGGTTTTTAATACACCAAGACATCCAACTAACCAGGATTCAGATGTCAAGCTATGAGTGTATTCAGCTTTTTTCTGAAGTCCACATGGAAATCCACATCACCTGATAATTGCATATTATCACAAGAGCATTCAGACAATAGTATTATAAGGTGCAGAAAGTTACAATAAAGTAGATCCTCTAATTTGTATCCAAATTATACTTACATCACTGGCAATGTTTCGGGATGCTTTAGCAGCAATTACAGAGATAGCATCTGGTTTCAGATCATACCCTTTGGCAATTGTTTTTTTCCAGTCTGCTTTGTAATAAGCCTTTAAAGAAAAAAAATGAACCAACAATTTTTCTTATTACTTGTAGTTAATAATCTTAAGATTACAGTTAACTCCTATTTCTAAATTACAAATATTATATTGAACATTCAATATACAACCATCCTGTAACATAGTCATTTCAAGTCAGTGCAGTTAAATGGCCTCATTCACTAGATGAGCATTTCTGGCAATTTCTAAGGAAAATGGCCATAACAATAGTATTTAATGGGCGCCAGAACTATGCAAATAGTAAGTTTGCTCAATATCACTATGTCTACACAAGAAGCCTTTGTCGACATAAGTTACTGTGAGAAGGGACTTCCAGGCAAAATTTCTGTCAACAGACTGCATCTACACATAAAAGGAGACCAAAAGAGCAATCCGCTCTGTTGACAGAGAGCACCAGACTGCCTGGCCCTCTCTTGACGTAATGGCTGACCAGAAGCTCTGCAAATAGGGCTGCCTGATTAACCAGAAACTCTATCTGTTGACAAAAGGGCCCTGGAGGATCTACATGGCTGTACTGTAGACAGAACACTGTCAAGAGAGGTGTTATACTTGAATGGGGAGATGTATAACACTGCCAGTGGATGTGCTGGGTTTTGTCAACAAACTGTCAACAAAGTGCATTTTGCATTTAGATGCTCTGTGGTTTTTCTTGAAGAAAGCCCAATTTTGCTGTGAAAAGCCTTTTGTGTAGACATAGCCCATGTGTTTAGGGGGGCATCAAAACTATTCAACTTCAGGTTGAATATGGTAAACAGCTTCCAGTAGAAAATATTATTTTGTGGAAATGCTGAAATATATCTTTCTAGCATTTAAAATAATGCCATTTCAAGATTTCATTTCAAAATGATATGTCAATTCAAAATTATATTTGAAGCATTTCATTCAACCTGAACATTGGGGGAAGAGAATTGTTTTGAAATGCACTGATTTTTTTTTTCTGCCCAGATTTTTTGTGTTCAGCCAGTGAACCAAAAAAAAATAGCTCTAGGGAAGGCCCTGGCTCAAAAGCCCCTTTGACATCATTGAATTAATGGGAATTTTGCCAAAGTAAAGGCTTCAGGATTAGGTTCTATGCTTTTAAGTGACCTGAAAGAAGCAGAGTGGCTGGTTCAGGGGGACGGGTAACAAAATATCTCTGTTACTGGTATGACCCTGACACCAGATTCTCAGTGGTTCAATACAACTACTACTTTATGATTATCTATTGGACTATATGAAAGGAATTGGTGATCACTGACCAATTCCCAGAGGACAAATGTCGTCTTCATCAAATTCAATAATTGCTATAAAGGGCTCCCTCTGACCCTTACTGACAGTCTCAGCAGACAGCCTTACAGTGATTGTATTTATGCATCTATCTGTGTTTCTAACCTAAGGCTCAGAACTGACGAGGAACAGAGATTGTGCTACTGTCTCTCCCTTAACTGAAGTAAAAGAATTTCAATCTCCACACTGAATGGAATCTGAATATTAAGTGATATTCTGCATTTCTTATTAATTCTAACTATTCATTTATGCCGCAGCACAGCATAACATTAAAGTATATGCTAGGTCCGTCTGTATTCAATAAGGCACTTAAAGTGCACATTTAGCTGTAAGCTCATGCATTTAGGCAAGAGCTTTGCTAAACTAGGGTCTCACCCATTTGCAACATTCAAATCTAACACCACAAATATGCCAAAAATAAAAACTACTAATACCCTTTCATAAATGGTCTAGTGTCAAATACTCACATCACTTATGTTTAATGCATTGACCTTGGCTTGAATAAACTGAGGAACATCAGGGTCCAGAGTATACTTGTGTTTCAGTTTCTCACCTTCCTGCTTATAATTTATCTAAAAAGGCAAACACACAATATCTCTTTTACAAGATACAAGGCTGGCCACAGCACCTTAATCATATACAAGTAGCAATGTTTACGTATCAACAAACTGAAGTTTTAACACATGCATAACCTTTGAAACACAAAGGTTTACTAGATGGAATTTGAGCCTTTTATTTCAAAACATGCATATCTCAACAATTATCGACAATGAATTAAGAAAACACACAACTGTAACATTCTGTCCTGTTCACAATAGCGTGTTGAGAAATTGCTTACCTCACTCAGTTGCTTGGTATTGTGCTGAGCCAGAACCATTGGTATAGAGTCCAGAAGACTTGTGAACTTCAAGTTGCCTGGGTGCTGGCGATATTTCCTTTCATTTAAGGCCTCTCCAGCTTTTCTAACCTTTTCAACATCCAGAGACCCCAGAGGGCTCCATCCAATACCCTTGAACCAGGTATTGTAATCTTGTTTATACACGTTCTGAAAAAAGAGAAATCCTAAACTGGTCAAACATTACAAAGACCTTCACCCTGAATAGCATTCCTTCTATTCAAAAAGATAATCAAATGGCCTAATCAATGTTGTCTGCATATGACAGAAAATATATATACACTCTTATTGCAAAAACAAAGTTTGCTTTAGCCTTGTAACACTTCCCTATAATTTCATCCTGGGTACCCTACATGCCTTGCTTCATACATTTAGTTTTAAGTAATATTTACAAAGTGTTTTGTCTCCTCACGTTGTGCAAACTTCTACAATCCCTCCTATTCTAAAAGCATTCCTGCTACAATATGGTGAATGTACAGCATTCTAATTTTTTCTGTATTGTATAGGACTACACTGGATTTGCTTTTCACACTAATGAGCTCTTTAAAGCAATGACGTGATTTTTGTTCACTTGTTGCACAACATACAAAATTTACAGCATGGTAGCTCAAATCTACTCCAACTGTAAAATAACAAAGACATCTTTGCAGGCAGAGTGCTGGAAGGTTGGGACCATTCCTTCCATGTCTCCTCCCTCCTGACCTTCCACATTAGTTTGCGTAGATGGGTGGAAAAACCAGTCCTGCGATGCAGAGAGTAGCATCTACTAGGCCAACTAAAACTCACAAAAGGTTTAAGTGGGGTGCAGTGTCCAATATTGGTTCTCTGCACGGGGATGACTTTATTATCATAATAATAATAATAATAATAATTAATAGTTGTATTTTTGCCTGCTCCCTCTCAAACGTAGCTGGTAAGAAGCTACCTTGTTATTATGTTGCCTCAATCTGATATGAGGATGAAATCATGGGACTTTCAAAATATTTCCTCGGTTAACCAAACAAAAATGGTGTGCACTGCAAGACAAAATCGGTTTTGGGGTCAAGTGTGATGCAGGGCATTTTAAAAAGTCCTATGAATTCAGTATTCCAAAAGTACAATCCTATTGGTATCATGCCAAAAATCTCATGGAATAAGATTCTAGCCTCCGAAGTGCAAAATCATCAACTGCCATAGTAAAACTTGTTAGTTGTCCCCAAACTGATAATAAATTCTGCATTAAATTTTTACAAGGACATGCTGAGTCCCAACACAGCACAAGGACCTTCCAGATAATAATAAACACACTTTTCTTGGGTCACATTATACAGTTTTTAAGCAACTATAAAAATTGCCAAATTTGAAACACTTACATCACTTTGAATATTCATCATGTTCTTCGTAAGTTCAACACTCATGGCATCCGGCAGATACGTATAGTGGTGGATCAGATGTTTGTAGTTGACATTGGAGGCTATGTCTTGAGACTGTTTAGCGGCCTGGATACTGAACATATCAGCAGGTGTATGATAGTTGGTCTTGGTCATCTCATAGTCCTTCTTGTACTCACGGTCAGACTGCAGCTTTGCAACTTTCGTATAATGGACAAGTTTGGGATCATCATGCAGACTTCTGAAACCAACAAGTTTTCCTTTTGCCTTTTCATAGGCTTCTCTGTATTTATACTGGAGAGAAACATCAAGAGAGAATGGTATGTATACTATGCATATCTATTGGGTATGTATACTGATAGCTAGATTTAATGTTCAGACAATAGAAAAGTGTCCTTTTTTGTAATGGTCTTTCGGGAACATATTGGAAGAGCTGCAAGTAGTTCAAATGGGTCAGCCATCCCAAGTGGAATACCCAGTGGCTATATGTATACTAGATTTTCTATTATTGCCTTACCAACAGTGCAGCAATGGGAGTAGTATTGGTGTAAGCACTAGTGTGCAGGGCACGACGCCAAACCCTGTACAGAACAGATTTCTCATAACACTGTGGTGAATGCTCTGCCAACACAAGCACTTCTCCCACTGATACCACTTGTGGATCTACATCAGTGAAAGTGCAGTGAAGGAAAACTTCCAAGGGAAGTCCTGTGTTAACAAGGTGCATTCATAGAAGAGTTAACCAGCAATTGGTTCATCAATGATTTAGCTGTGGCAAACAAAGTGAATACAACTGGCCAGCTCCTAAGTGATGATTTAAAATCACGAGACCAGCTCCCAGTTTGTGCAAATAACACAACCTGAGCTGTGCATAGGTTCCTCATCCTATCTATGGCAAAATTCTTCCCAGGATGGAGTGGATCATGCCACTGTAGTGTTCATACAACAGATTATCTGACAATTTTCCATAGCCAGGTTATGTTGTTTAATAGCTTTGTCATATAGTCATATATGACAAATGAATTAAAACAGACACTACAGCAGCTTCTGTTTATATAAAGCAAAAGAGTTCAGAATAAAATAGGCCTTTTCCCATTTTGCTACTTGAGCAATGTTTTGTCAGCAACCTTCTCAAATCCTTACTGTATAGTAATGCTGGCAGTTCATCATAGCTGAAGGAGAAAATCTTGTTGGAAGGCAGTCTCTCAATGCCCACGCAGAGTAGGTAGAAACTGAATGACACAAACTATGACCAAATAGTGATGTTATAAATATAGCAACTCTTCTGGAGCAGGCTAACCGTTCCTGAGAGAGAGTAAGGCTAAAATGTCTCATAAAGTTGCAGGAGGAGGGCTAACTTACAAAGCTACTGAAGTTCATACTGTATCTAACTCAAAAAAGAGTGGGTAAAGGGTAACCTGCCTACCCTAAGAAGGCATTACTAGTGGTTATGTGAAGAAAATTGAAGTGAAATAATTTTTATGAGAGTCTTCAACAAGAATTAAATTAAATTCTAAGGGCCAGATCCTCAGCTAGCGTAAGTGGACATAGCTCCACACTGAATTCAGCAGAGCTTTGTCCAGTTACTCCAGCTGAGGATCTGCCTGAAAATATTCTATTAGAGAAATTATTACTTACACTAACATTTTGAGGCAGAGTCAGAATCTGTTATACTGGTGTCTCCAAAGAAACTTCTTGTGGGAGTGACTGCTCACTAATGGGAGTGAGGGGCTCACAATCTGGCTTCTCAATTTAAGAATTTTATTAGAAATGACATAAAATGTAACAAATGGATACTTACATCACTAGCAATGTTTCTTGATGCCTTAGCTAGAGTAAATGGAATAGCATCACCTAAAACATTGTGTCCCTTGGCTATCAAATCATGGTAATCTTGTTTATAATATGCCTAAAAAAGAACATTCAAATATTATTCTGCACCATGTAAACTGTAAATAATTCAAATAGTTAGATCTGAGCTGAGCTATTACAGGTATTACAGGATTTGGAGGATGTAGTGGTAACATATACGTCATTCATCATTTAACAAGAATACAGCCACATTAAATAAGCTAACAATGACAGCAATTGTTTTGTTATAATTTGATTATGTAGAACTGCATCTACACATCAACCCTAAGTCAGTGAATTGCTTACATGGTATCATTATTTGAACATATTATGTAGCATGCAGCATTCATTATTACTTATTTCATTAGCAACATAGGACTTAGGCATATCCTTCAAAAAACCACTTACATCACTGATATTGGCTGCATTGTATCTAGCCTGGATAAATTGTGGGACATCTGGTGTCATGGTGTATTTATGTTTGACTTCCTCTCCTGAAGATTTGTATAACCTCTGCAAAACACATGACATGGTTAATCACTTCTTTCTAAGAAAAGTGAGTCCCAGATTACTGCATATAAACCGAGGGCTCAAGTTTGGTCCCACAGATATATATTGCCACCTACCTCAAAAATCAGTGACTGCACTTTCATGCACAGGCTCTGATTTTATAAGCTGTGTGTGCAGTAGCCTATATGACACAAATTTCATGGCTGGCAAAGCATATATAGAAAAATTAAACAGTATGACCCGCAAAGGCAAACGTGTGTGTGTGAGGGAGAGAGCAAGCATGTGGGCACAAGCTAGGAAGTGTAATACACAGGAGAACCTTGCTATCTTGCAATGACTAAAATACATATTGTAATTTCCTGAATTTATGAACTAGTGATGACGGGAATGCCACAACCACAGGCAGAAAAATGCAGTGTGTCTATTTAATCTGACAATTCTAATTACATTTAAGTTGTTTTAGGAATATTTCAATTAACTATAAATATACTGTAAGTATATTCTAAAAAAGACTTAGTGGCACCTCCCCTTAATGTTTTAATATTAAACCTTTTCCAAGACTGGAAGGCTTTTGTGAAGATGCCAAAGTGTACAATTTAATGAAAGGAAGATCAGGGAAATTCTCCTGGCCTTTAGGACATGATGGCTATTCTGATCTGGGAGGATGAACTAAAACCCTGGATCTGGTTTGTATGGGCACACTTATCCATTGAACATAACATGCTTTATTTTACAAATTTAAGTATGTAATTAGAACTAAAACCCTGGATCTGGTTTGTATGGGCACACTTATCCATTGAACATAACATGCTTTATTTTACAAATTTAAGTATGTAATTAGAGGAAGGCCCGGACTGTTAAAGGTATTTTGCTGTTTCCACACTCCAACATTGCAATGCTTATGAGGTTTAGTACCTTAAATCTCATTTTCAAAAACGATTTAGGCACTTACGAATCAAAATCACAGTCAGTAAGATTTTAGTTCATAGCTCCTAAATCCCTTTCGAAAATGAGACTTAGGTGTTGCAGTGCTACAAACATCAGTGCCTAAGTATCTTTTACAAATCTGGACTGGACTCTCTGTGAGTCAGTAAGTCTGAGAGTGTAAGATGTAACTTTTTATCATATCTGTAGTTGCACATATTAATCACACCAGTTGTAAAAAAAATTCCTTCATTTCAGTGGTCCAATTTAAAATATTTACCAGATCTTCAGCGGATATATATCAGCATAGAATAGCCCTTTTCAATAAATTGCTAGCCCTATTGAAGTCAAAGGAAATTTTACCATTTACTTCATTTACTTCATTTACTACATTTACTTCAACTGGTCTGAAATTTCACCCTTTCGGCTAAAGTGATTTACACGAGCTGAAGATCTAGACAATTCTGTTCTCAGTAACCACAGTGTAAAATGCTGGGTGTGTTGTGCAGTGGATCATACTACATGATCATAAAGGTAATTTCTGGCCTTAAAATTGCTGAATGAATGGAATTAAGAAGTCCATTGAATTCAGCAGAAATATTCAATACAAAGCTAACTATACACATTTGCTGGGGTTTTATGTGTATATGCTCACAACTATCAAAACTGCAGAACACCACCCCCCATTCCATTTGTATGGAAATATCCTTCCACAGATGTAACAACAATTTACAGGGAAATCGTGTGACTGTTTTTTTCATGTAAGCCAGTGCATACACACAGACAGTTTTTCTCATGTTCCGTTTTTCCTGGACTTACTCACATCATTGAGTTGAAGAGTATTCTGCTTAGCTTGAACCATAACTGGCGAGTCCACCACGCTGGTAAATTTTATGGTGTCAGGATGCTGACGATATTTCCTCTCATTCAAAGCTTCTCCTGCTTTTCTGGCTTTCTCTACATCCAGTGAACCAATGGGAATCCAGCCAATGCCTTTCATCCAGTTATCATAGTCTTCTTTGTAGGCATGCTACAAAAAAGTGATCACACAGGTCAAATAGCTAGGTTTGCCTCTTGCCTGATCTCTCTGGTACATTCTGCAGAAATAAGTGTGTTACTTACGTCACTCTGTATCTGCATCATGTTCTTGGAGAGTTCCAGGTTCATCGCATCAGGTAAGTAAACATAATTATGGATCAGCTGCTTGTAATTAACATTGCTGGCAATGTCTTGAGCCTGTTTGGCAGCCACAACATTGACCATATCTAATGGGATGTTGGTTTTGGCTTTTGTTTTCTCATAATCTTTCTTGTATTCCCGTTCGGACTGCAACTTGGCTACTTTCACACAGTGAACCAGCTTGGGGTCATCCTGGAGACTTTGGAAGCCAACAAGTTTACCCTTGGCGCGTTCATAGTCTTTTTTATAGTGGACCTGTCGAAGCACAAGTCAGACATAAAATTTCACTTTCTTTCGTGAACAACATAAAATGTAATTGTGAAACAATGAGAGGAGTTTGGAAGTTCTAGGGCAATCATAACTATTGAATTACAACAATTGTAATTGATTTTCATTAAACGTAATCATAATGTAATTCCTATACCTCTCTTCATTTCCACCTCTACACAAGTATTAACTAATCAATCCTCACAGCTCTTCCTTCCCTCCATCACTCCAGAGGTAGGTCTTTTTATCCCAATATTGCACATGGAGCAGCAGGAAAGTCAGAAATATATTAAGTGACCTCCCCAAGGTTTCACATCAAAGCCCACTGGAGTCACTTTGGGTCTTTCCTTGACTTTTAGACCAGCCTCCAAATTATTGACAGAGATGTGGTAAGAACTCTGGTATCCCTTGCTCATAGGCCTATGACCAGAACACAAGACTTCATTGTCTCTCTTCACTGCAGTAGAACATTGCAGTGATATTTTATTTAGTTCATGAGTTTTATAAAATGAGAGTATCAGTTTTTGACACGTACGTATAATTGAAATACATTAGTTAAGTAACAGAATAATAAATTTAAAAACTGACTTCATTTCTATTAAAATGATCCAGAAAATAACCAAGCAAAGATTCAATAAAAATGCATCTCAATAAAACAGTTGTAATAGAAACACAGCGTATTTTAAATTAATTCATCAATGAAATGTGATATACTTACATCACTGGCAGCCTGTCTAGCAGCCTTGGCCACTCGGATAGGAACAGCGTCACTTCTTAGGTCATATCCTTTTGATTTTAATTCTTCCATGTCCATTTTGTAGTAGTTCTGGAAGAAAATGTCACTTGTGAAATTACACTCTAAGCTTCCCAACATATACTTAAAGTTGCACTCTAAATCAAGTATTCTTACTCCAATGTACACTTACGTCACTAATATTGTAGGCATTAACTTTAGCCTGAATAAACTCGGGCACATCAGGAGGCAGGTGATACTTGTGAATTATATCCTTATTTTTGGCTTTGTATAGTATCTGAAACAGGATGTAAGAAATAAGTTTGTTCGTCAAATGCTTATAGATTTTAAATGCTTAAAACATGCTTACTTGATATGCATCTTAAGGATCTTATACAATAATACTTTTATGGGTACAATACTGTTACAAAGAAGGTAAAAACATAGGCCCATTGAAGTGAATGGCAAAATTCCCACTAACAGCAATAGGGCCAGAATTTCATGCACGGTCTCCTACATACACATACACACACATACTCAAACCTGTTGCAAACCATCATTTTAGGGACTAAGAAATTCTGCTAAACCAACAGAAGTTATTTTCAAGTAACACAGTGAATTGTACTCCGTATATTGAGTATAAAAGGCCCTCGAGTAAGGGTGGGCTTTGTGTAGCGGTTATAACAAATGTGTATAAAGCCACTTGAAATATCAGCACTTACATCACTCCTCTGGGCCTGGTTGATTTTAGCTTGTACTATAACAGGCTCATCTTCAATCTGGGTAAACTTAATAGTGTCTGGTTTCTGGCGATATTTTTTCTGTTCAGAAAACAAAAAGTCAATGTTACATTTCCTTGATGATTAACGTCATCTTTTGATCTATTTCCGTTGCACCACTGTACAAAAGTGAGCAGAGGATAACCGTACGGTTTTATATGAGACTTGTCCATATACACAAAGAAAATTTTAGTCATAATGGTATTAGGTATTTTCATAAACAATTACTCTAAGTTGCATTTACAACATTTGGGTGTAGGAACATACTGCTTTACATTCAAAATGGAAAAGCTGCTGAAGAGATAGGATTGTGCAAACTTTTGTGACCTGTTTGTACTCTTGTGCATATTTTGCATGTGCAACATAAGTACACACACGTTAAAATGTTGACCTTGGTGCTTATTTTCCAATGGCACTAATGTAAGCTTTTGACCATATTCTGCTTTCTTTACTCCTTCAGAACCCTTTAGCCTTCACTGCGTTGTACAGGCATTAGAGAAAATGGAATTGTATGCAGTATCTTCCATTTCCTATGCCTTATATTTCAATCTATAATAACAGTGATGATGCTATGATCATTATTTTCATCTTAATCATTTATCTGTCATTCTACTGAAGTCAGAAGTGATCATGAATGTGTAAGTTATCACAAGTACAGGAGAGAAACTCAGCCAGAGAGAACAAATCTATATGCATAAATTGCAAACCTGGTCCACATTATCAAATTTGCCAGCTGTTAGGTAAATTTCATTGCAGACCTCAGAGAATTATATAAAGGCTTGCCATTTGGAAGGTGTGCTGGGCCTAATTTACTCTTAAAGAAGACAACAGAACACATCTTGTAATGTTAGTAGAGCTCAAGATGAATTTGAATGTGGATTGATGGTGTGATATGCACCAATCTTTATGTTTATCTTTATTCACTACAACTCATCTTGTCTAACTCCAGATCTATCATATGTGAAATATGAAATACCAGAAGCTGTCTGATTCTCTGCTGATGATGGTTGTGAACTAAAAAATGAGCATATTTTACTGAGTTGTCTTTTCATCCCACAGGAAGATCAGAAAGAAGTCTTCCTGTCTTGCAGGTTCAAAACAATTATGGGAAGTGGGACCCAAAACAAGCATGAACAATGTTATGTCTCCAGGAATTCATGGTTCTTTTTAAGCCCAAACACATTCAGGAACAAGACCACTTAAATATCGCATTGGAGGAAACCAAAAGGTGAATGGACATGTATTTTTAATATTGGTAAATATGAGTACTTACATCAAATACCCTTTACTCATTGGACTGATTCTGCAAGGAATTCTCATTAACATCAAGGATTAGTCAAGAGGGTATTCCACATGTAAAGCAGCATGATATAAGCTAGAAGAGTAGTGCCCTGTTGTCTTAATATTTTTCTAGTGTACGCTTCATTGGAATAGCAATTAATTTAATCACACCAAATTTCTTTACCTCATTCAAAATGTTTGAAGCTCTCTTAGCCTTCTCCACTTCCATGGACCCAAATGGCACCCAGCCACAACCTTTCATCCAGCTATTGTAGTCAGATTTATATTCATTCTGGACGAGACAAAGACAAATGAGGTGTTTGATGAAAAGAAAAGGCTTCTGTTTGTCTGAATTAGCCATTTTTCCAGCAGTTGTAGTTGAAGGAAGCTTGAAACGTTAAGTTTGATATCAAGAAAACTGGAATTGCCCAGGAACCAAAGGCAAAGTACTGGAATGTCCAGACAAAACACAGAGCCTTCCAGTTTTTTAATGCATTTGAGCATGACAGGTGGCTTCCCCTCATAGTAAAAGTTTAGATATCTGTGCTTTCTTGAGTGCATTCAAGAAGTGCCCATTAACATTAAAGGGACCCAGATGCATACATTCAAGGGGCTTCACTGTATTCTTTTCACAAAATATCTTTGCAACAGTATAACTAAGGTTGAAAATATCTAGAACAGGGGTCAGCAACCTTTCCAAGTTGAAGTGCCAAAATTTCACCTTTTGACATCTATGTACAGCTGACTGCAGGTGATACTTTTTAAAGTCACTAATAGTTCTACTTACAACAGCTTCATTAATAAATAAATTAAGATGCAGGGTTTAGCATTCATTAATCCACAGACTTTAAGCAAGCTCCTGGCTCAATGGGGGAGGAGGGGTGCAGCTGAGTTCCTGCCTTGCATGCTGGGGGTTGCTGACCCCTGCTCTATATTTTAAGCAGAGTTCTCTTTTACACTGTTCAGGGTCTCATTGCTAAGGTAATAAGAGCAACATAATGCTTATAAACTAACAGCTCTTCTTCCTAACTTGGTGGGGCCATGAGCACTGGAAACATATTTTCACATTTTGGAGCTGGGGAAGGACTCTCAACAGAGAAAAGCTGAAGTAGTGTTCCATGAACCCTACACTTTCATCACAAACCCCCCCCCACATGCACACACTCTGCCTTCAGCACGTTGGGGCAGCTGCTTCTCTTCTCTCCCCCTGCTCTGGGGAGGGTTGTGGAGCAGTGGGGCTCATGTGCTGCATCTGGGCCTGGGCGATTGGGTGGTGCACATGCTGAGGAGCTAGGTGATTGGCTCCTCTCAGGTGGAAGGAGGACAGGGAGTGATATTGTTTGCTGTCTGGGCAGAGTAGACATTGTGGGCTTCCTGTCTTCCATCCCACCCTTAAACTAGCATGCTGGATCTCTGGTGAAGCCAGTAGCTGGGCAGATCACCAGTTCCAGGGTCTGGAAGGGATTCTTCCCATATTGCAAAACTGACAAATCACTATGTGTGGGGTTTGTTCACCTTCCATCCAGCTTCTGAAGGTTTGGTGTTGGGAATTAGGTTACAATACCTGTAACTTTGCAAGGGTCCATTGTTGTTGGTGGGCTGCCAAGGGTATGCATGAGGCCTTTATAACTCAGTGGGCTGGTTGGATATTGATTCTGACCAGAGCCTGGCATGATAAGGGGTTTGTCTGGCTCATCTGGCTTATGGTCTCCCTGGTCTCATGTCTCCGAAATTATTGCACATCATTTTTCACTGCATATCTAAGACAATCCTTTTGGCATGCAATATTGTAGCTGGGAGCATCTTCATATTAATTACATTGACAAAACTGCTCAGAAACAGCACACATCCTGTTAGTCAATATCATACATTTTGGAATGTTTTGTATTTTTAGCACTTATGCTAAATACCAGCATGCTGTGTACTCCAACTTTGCTTGCAGGGAATTTTATGTAAGCTCAGTTTGCATGAGAAGAACCTTTACAGAACTGGCCAGTAATACCCTGCATATCAAAATATGACGACTTACATCACTCTGCAGAGAATAGGCCTTCTTTGCAAGCTCTACATTAATACTGTCAGGAGGATAAGAATAATTATGTAGGAGATGCTTGTAGTCTACGCTGCTGGCAATAGCCTGAGATATCTTAGCCTGAGCGATTGGGATCATGTCCAGCGGTGCTGTGTATCTGCTCTTTGATGATTCATAGTCCTTTTTGTACTCATGCTGTGAAAAGGAATTCAATAAATGTTTTAGATTAACATAAAATAGTTCCTAAAATAGTCTTTTCAGAAGAAAATTGCTTCTTGACAACAATCAAATGTTTTAAGTAAGTTCTGTATTCGCTAATTCAATTGGCGGTATTAGAACCCGACAGGCACAATATTTTAAAGAAGTTCTTTGGACAGTAAACTGTAAATTTGCTGCCATTAATCCATATTTTGAAATTACTGTTATGAGCTCAGGAATGCTATATGGTAGGGACGGACCATAGACCATCGGCTATACCAGAGTGTAGGGGTTCTGCATCAGAATAAGGGCACAGTATGGCTACGTCTACACGTGCACGCTACATCGAAATAGCTTATTTTGATGAATAACGTCTACACGTCCTCCAGGGCTGGCAACGTCGACGTTCAACTTCGACATTGGGCAGCACCACATCGAAATACGTGCTGCGAGGGAACGTCTACACACCAAAGTAGCACACATCGAAATAAGGGTGCCAGGAACAGCTGCAGACAGGGTCACAGGGCGGACTCAACAGCAAGCTGCTCCCTTAAAGGGCCCCTCCCAGACACAGTTGCACTAAACAACACAAGATCCACAGAGCTGACAACTGGTTGCAGACCCTGTGTATGCAGCATGGATCCCCAGCTACCCCAGCAGCAGCCAGAAGCCCTGGGCTAAGGGCTGCTGCACACGGTGACCATAGAGCCCCGCAGGGGCTGGAGAGAGAGCATCTCTCAACCCCTCAGCTGATGGCCGCCGTGGCGGACCCCGCTATTTCGATGTTGCAGGACGCGGATCGGCTACACACGCTCTACTTTGACTTTCAACTTCAAAGTAGGGCGCTATTCCCATCCCCTCATGGGGTTAGCGACTTCGACGTCTCGCTGCCTAATGTCGATTTCAACTTCGAAATAGCGCCCAACACATGTAGCCGTGACAGGCGCTATTTCAAAGTTGGCGCCGCTACTTCGAAGTAGTGTGCACGTGTAGACGCGGCCTATGAGACACAGATAGATGGTGCATGGGAAGGGTAGGAGATGGGCTATTTCCCTACCTATACTTACATTTTTTACTTTATCTGTAAGTACCTCAGAGCAGAGCCTTTAGGCAGTTCGACACTACAGCAGAAGGTCAAATTAAGGTATCCAATTTTAGCTACGTTAATTCAGGCTTCTACACCATCTCCAGTAAGGGAGATCAACAGGAGCTTTTCTTACTCCTGACAGGGGGCAGGAGTACTGGCGCCAACACAGGGGAACCCTGTAAGTTTGATTTTGCACATCCCACTAGGAGCACGAAATCGAAATCTGTAAGATCAACTGCAGCAGGATTGATCTTCCCTACAGTGAGGATGTACCCTTGGTCTTGCACAAAAGAAACTACCATAAAGACACTTACATCACTTTGCTGTTTGGTCACTTTGGCAGAATGTAACATCTTGGGATCATCATGAATGCTCAGGGCTCCAATCATTTTCCCTTTACTTAGCTCATAGTCTTTCTTGTACGCCACCTGCACGATGAGACCATACCATGTGAAACTACGTTTCATATTTATAAACCAAACTACTCTGTCTATATTCATACACCATACTTACATCACTAGAAATGTGAGTATTAGCTTTAGCTGCAAGAAGTGGAATTGCATCAACTTTGATTTCAAATTGCTTAGTTTTTGACCTCTCCCAGTCGTACTTATACCAGTTCTGCAGACATAAAAAGAAATGAAATAAATAAGATATGACATCTAATGTTAATTCCTCAATTAGAGGATAAAAACAATTACTCTCAATATGGTATGCTAATTAACACATTGTTTGTTTAGAATATTAATTTATCATATCCAACTTTTCAAGCTTCACTCTCTTTTTCACAAAGATGATTTTGCACCATTCTAAAAGTGCTCTGAAGTATGTATAAAGATAATTGAGTTCCACTTTAAGGCCATTCATTTTATACTGAAAATGGTTAGGCTGCTGGTACACTGTGCCCACTGCCACCCCATACTGTCTCATTGCTTACTTTTGTGCCTTCCTCAATCAGTATCTGTCTCTTGTCTTATATTTATATTATAAACTCCTTGGGGCAGGCACCCCTATTTTGTTCTGATTTTGTGCAACTCAGGGGGGTCCTGATCCCTCTCTGGTCGTTCTAGGTGCTACAGTAAGACATATACTATGTGCCAGAGTTGTTTAACATGGACTTCATGTAAATGGGAATCAGGACCATTCTCTCCACTTTTTACCTAGTAAGATTAAGAATACTCACATTAGCTATAAATATATCTATGACTATATGATTCTGTGTGCATGTGTGAGACAGAAAAATAATGTATTAGTTATCTAGAAGTTGTCTCATATCTGTTGGTGTTTATTCTTTTCATCACAATAATTCAGATTTCTTACTCCATGTGCAAGTATAAGTGCTTTGCTATGAATGCATGGTGTCATCTGCAGGAAGGTGTTACATTAATACTCACATCACTCAGATTGTATGCATTGACTCTGGACTGGAGGAAGAATGGAGCATCTGGTGGTATGTGGCATTTGAATTTCTCAGTTTCATGTTTAGCTTTATAATTCAACTAAAAAAATCAGAAACATTCATAAGAGAAGTACAGCCCATGAGACAACAGATAAAAGGATATAGTTGTTGGTTAATAAAAGAGGTAAGCAACAGAGTAATTTTCTGTTTCAAATCAAATTTCACAAAGTTTAACAATAGTCCATTTTGCCTGGTTGATTTTTCCCCCCTGCTTATTTTGAAATATAGCCTCGTTCTATGAACCAAAACCTCAGATGCTGTAAACCATGATATTCCCACTGATTTCAGTTAAGTTATACCATTTGACACTCTGGTTCTCCATCTTTAATGGACTCAATAAAGCAAGTTAAACAGCCAGGTGAGATTTTTTTTTCTTTCAGAGTAAGAATTCTTATCCAGATCTGAAACAGCTACATTTGTTGTCAAAAACCCAGCTCAGGTCAAGTTAGTAGAGCACCTTTTGATAAGTAATATTTTTGAGACAGATACAGGTATTTACTTTTACATTTCAAGCAGAGAGGCAAGAAGGTAGAAAATGCTATGTGAAAACACATTAGCCTTTTCCCTGCAGAGAAAGAGATTCCAATTTTAATTGCATCACAAGTGAAAATGAGGCTGATGATTTCATCCTGGTATCCGCCCATGCCCTAAAATCCAGATCAGTTTGAAGTATTTGTTCAGTCAAGATCCAGGACAAGAATAACACAGGTGTTACATTCCAGGATCAGGAAGCAAAATATATATAAAGAAGCTTGTGCAATGCTTGCCGTCGAGATGTCTGGATCTAACCAGTTCTTTGCTCTTACAAGCACTAGATTCACTCAATTGTTTTAAACAGAAAGTTAATTCAGAATAATGTCGTCTTCTGAGCATTTTGTTACATTTAAGCCATTGAGTGTCCACAACTGTGCTGCAAAAACAAACACCGCAAAATTATTGGCTTTTTCCATTGTTTTCAACGGACTTTTAATTTATACTGCCATATTTATACTTTATTACTGTAACCATTATATAACTGCTGTCACAAGGTGATGTAATAGAAGAGTTGTTAAATATTTCACATGAATTTCCATAAAAATGTGAAATCACATAATGTTTTGCTTAATTTGTCAGACTACTTACGTCACTCAGCTGCTTGGTATTGATCTGTGCTTGAACTTGTATTGGGGAATCAGTTACTTGTGTAAATTGGATTTGATCAGGATGCTTTTTGTAAGTATTCTGGGGAAATAATAATAAAATTTGCTTCAAATACGCCTGTATAAAGTTTGCTACCACAAACAGAGGCTACACTATTCCATTACTACATGCTAACTGTGGCCTCAAATAATGACAAAGTTAAAGATTACATATTGCAACAGAATGTAAAATTGTCTGATAATAGTTGGCTACTAGGTTGTACTATGAGTAACATGAGTAAACATGAGTTTAATTTTACCAGATGCACATTAAAGGATTTTGTAGTGAACACATTTTGCCTCTCTTTTTGAGAAGGAAGCTCCCTAATCTCTTCATATCTGGAACAGAAGCCTACCCTGCTAGTCCTGCACAACTGTACAGGACACACATATAGTCTGATGCAATGGGTCTCATTCTGATTTCTTCTATTAAAAATAGCAAACTATGAGCAAAGTCAAATTGCAGAAACCTTTATTGAAAAATGCTACATGGACCAGAGAGCAGCAGCCTTCTATGGTTGCACCCCTCTGAAAAAACCTGACCAAATAGTCACATCCTGACCACTAGGTGTCACAAGAAGATCCTGAAAACAAATACATGTGAATGTGGCATTTAAGAACCACATGCTCAAATAAGACCTAATCCAAAACATATGGATGTCCACAGAAATGTTTCAATTGACTTTCTTGGCTTTTGGGTGAGTCCCTTCTGCAAATAACTGGCTTCCATTCAGAAATTATCCCCTAATACTTACATCTTTGCATTGGTCTAATTTCTTTATGACTTCATATTCCTGAGTTATGGTTTGAGGGAAGTAGCATTTTGACTTGTCCTCTTCATAATCTGCTTTGTAATTTTTCTAGGGAATAAAATTACATCAGATAGTAAGCAAAGTGATCTTGCCTTGCAATGGCAGTATGGTGAAATAAATAAAAATACTGTCGTACTTACATCACTCTTCATAGCTGTAACATTCATGTAGTGTGTATGATATGGGTCCTCATAGCTGCCTATGTAATGTCCCAAAATATTATTTTTATATGCATCTTTATATTTAACCTACAGAAAAATTGTATATTTGTAAATTTATATAATATAACTGAGAAAGTCAGGTTTGACATACAGGAACAGGTACAACACTACTTACATCACTAAAGTTTTTCAGAACACTATCAAGTTGAAACTTTGGAGTGTCACAGTAATTAATGCTTGTTGCTTTTGACCTCTCAAAGTCTTCCTTGTATAATTTCTGCAAAAGAAAATAAAGTCAGGTGATACAGAAGATTTTGTTAAGATACCTTCACTTCCACCAGCAGAAATGAAACTCTGACTGTCAGTGATAACATTTTGAACTAACACCGAGAAATAAAAACTAGCCATTAGCTTGACGGGGCAACAATCTGGTCATGTAAAAACAGAGATAGGATTGACATACAAAGTTTGGATCTGTATCTATGTTTGCTGAAATGCCAATAGGGTAGGCTCTAGGGTTTCAGACCATTATAAACATAAGGGGCAGGTGCAAAGTTCAGATCTAGTTCAAGAGCCTAACTTTTCCAAAGGTCATGGTGCTCAGATTCTAGGGTTTGGTACAATCCTCATCTCTATTGAAAATGCTGAGAATGTAAAGTAAGAGAGAGTAGAACAGGGAACAGCTTACAGTAATGGTTGTTTTATTTTCAGATTTACTTTTCAGGTCATTAAACGCAAGTCAATATATGCAGCAGTTCTGCTTCTGAAGGATCATTTTTAAACACGTTAAAGTGGAACAGGTTTCTATCAGGAATCCCCTTCAACAATTAGGAGATGGAGGCAAAGACTATTAGCATCTCTCACGATTTTATCACAAGTTCCACAACAATTGGTGCTGTTTGGGAATGTGATGAGGTGAGAATCTCTGCTCGTATTTTATTTTTCCTTAGAAGTAAACTTCAGCTCCTCATGGTGGAAGAGCAAAGTTGAAAACGTGATAACTAAAGAATTTCCCAAAGGCTCAAAAACCAGAAAGCCAAATAAATGCATCCAAAATGTATTTATTTTAATATATCTCTTGATTTTAAGCCTGTCTCATCATTTTCAGGAAGGAAGAGGGGTCACTCATGATTTTTTAGGGTCTGTGGAGGCACAAATTCGGGGCAGTGCAGGATTGGACCCAGTAGTGGCCACCAGAGTCCAGAGGCATAATTTGGGCCTGGGGGACATTGCACCCCCCAAACAGAGGCCTGAGCTGCTTCTCCTGCAAGATGCTCAGTGCCTCTGCCATTGGACGCCACCACTTAGTGTAGGTTGGCTTCCCTCTCGGCACATGCTTTGTACTCTGAATAGCCACCTTCCTGTTTGATGCACAACAGTGATGCCCACAAGGCAGGGGCAGGGTAACAAGAGTAGAAGGAATATGGGGAGTGAGGGGGGAGTAAAAGGCAGTGGGAAAGGAAGGGGGATGGGGCAGGGCAGAGGGAAGAGAAGGGGCAGAGGAACTGGGCAGGCTTGAGGTGGGTGTGGTAGAGGAGGGAGGGAAAGAGGATGCAATGGGGAAGGCATCAGCTGGGCTCCCCCATTAAGCCAGCCCATCCCCTGCAACACTGGCAGCCCACTTCCTGTGCATGCCCCTGCCACTTGTAACCCCTCCAGTGCCCTCCAAATACCTCTAGCTCCTCCCTCCACAGGCAGTGTCCTCTGTCTGGGAATTTGAAGTAAGGTAACCGTAGAGGTCGCTCTGTTCTCACAGCCTTGGCTTCTGAAGCTGGTGGGAGCAAGGCTGCCCTGCCACTGGTACCTGAGCTCAGAGATCAGGTTGTGTGACTGCAAGTCCAGCAGCTATGGGCAGCAAGGGATGGTGCTGCTGTGCACACAGGGAGTGTGGAGAGAGCGCAATGGCAGGTCCCTGGTGGAGAGCTGGGTGTGATTGGGCAGCTGAGAGGCAGGTACCCACAGAGGATGAGAACCCAGGGAGCCCCTCGGGAGGCATCTTCTGGCACTAGCTCCAGAGGAAGGGGCCATCTCCAGGAGGTATCACTGGACAGCCTGCTGAACAGAGGAGGCTGGCTCCAGCAGGAATGCCAGCCAGTCAACCAGCACCCCAGCTCCCATGGTACAGAAAACAAGGGGGCAGAGCAGGCCAGGCAGCTCCCACCACCTTCTGCTTTGCCAGCTTTGTTTTCAAACTGTGGGACATATCCCTTCCCAGCAGAGGAAGTCACACATCAGAGTTTGAAAACCTCTGTGCTAAGCAGATGCAGGAATCAAAGACCCAGCACCTCCATATGTCACCCCTAGGAGGTGCAAGTATGATTGTGCACCAGGGATGCTAAAACGCCTAGTTACGGCGCCGACACTTTGGCCTGGCAAGACAGAAACACAAGGAGGAGAAGATGCACACGGTGGGGGTGGAACAATTTTTGGAGTGGAGATGCTGAGCTGCACTCCACCCTTACTTCCACCCATGCTTCTTGCTGCCCCTTAGAGTTGGTGCCAGCAGCCAGGACCCCGTATGTGGGGCCAGTGACCAGAATCCCGGACTTGGCAACTGGGCAGGATCCTACATGTGAGACCTGACAGTGGGGTAGCAGCTGAGCAAGACTCAGGGCTAGGCCCTGAGACCAGTCGTGTGGGGATAGCAGCCAAGCAGGATCTGGGGCCAGAAGCAGAGGCCCTGGGGAACAGGTGGACCAGCAGCCAGCCTCTGTGCACAGAAACAGCAGCCAAGCAGGACCCAGCATCAGCCGCTGAGATCCTTTGTATGGGGACAGCAGCTGAGAAGGACTCAGTGCCAGCAGCAGAGCCTGGATTGAAAAGCAGCACCAGCAAATACTAAGAAACATCAGTGAAGATCAATCATTATTGACTGTTAGTGTTGAGCTGTACTGCCATATGTCCCAGGAGACCTAGTCATGGACCAGGACCACGCTGTGTTAAGCACTGTACTAACACAGGACAAGACAATGGTCCCTGGCCCAAGAGACCAAGCCCATCAGTCCTTACCAGGGCCAGATTAGCTCTCCTGTGGGGGCCGGGCTATTGGATTTTGTGGGGTTGCCAGGGGTTTGGAGCACAGGAGTGTGCTCAGGGCTGGAGCAGGTGCTTGGGGTATGGGATGGGGTGCAGCTCCAGCTGGGGTGTGGTCTCTGCGATGGAACAAGAATTTGGGAGTCAGCAGCAAATCCAAATCCAAGGCTCTGGGAGGGAGCGTGGGCATGGGAGGGGACTCAGGGTGAGGATGGGGGTTGAGGTGCAGGTCTGGGAGGGAGTTGGGGGCAGGAGAGAACTCCAGGGTATGGTAGCAGAGGGTGAGGCCCAGGTGCAGGCTCCAGCCAGGAGAGGTTTATCTTGGGCAGCTCCTGGTCAGTGGGGCTAAGGTTGGATCCCTGCCTACTCCGGCTGCATGCTGCTCTGCTTCCCAAGGTAGCCAGGATATCCAGCCCGTAGGTGGAAGAGCTAGGCAGCTCTGCACAGTGCGCACTGCCCGTGCCCAAAGGTACTGCCCTTGCAGCTCCCACTGAACTGCAGTTCCTGACTAACAGGGATGGCGGAGCCAGTGCTGTCATCGGGCACAGCAGGCAGAGATTCCCTGAATGCCCCTCGCCTAGGGGCTGCAGGAGCATGCTGGAGAGCCAGCAGGTGAGGCTCCAGCCCCACATGGGAGCACTGAGATTTCAGAGACTCACATCCAGCCCACAGCATGGAGACTTGCCACATGCCAGATGGAAAGAAGCAGTGGGCTGCACTCGGCCTGTGGGCCTGGGCATGCTCCCACTCCCACACTTAGCCCAAGGCCCCAGGCTGCAGCCCCCAAAGCCCCTCTACTAACCCAACCCTGTATGTTATACAGCTGGAAGTATTCAAATTGATCTTCCATAGCACTTACATCACTCAGCAGCTTTCCTGCAACTTTCAGCTGTTTCAGCAGTGGGTTCTCTGTGGCTGGGAGTATATTATAATCTGCAGTAGCTTTGCTGTTTTCATAGTCTTCTTTATATTTCACCTAGAGAAATGAAATAAAGTATATCTGGGCTGTCTTCTCAATTAGTACACTCTTGATAGTGCATATAGTACGGAATAAAATGCCAGCTGTTCCTGTGTAGCAGTTTTCATTCAGTGTGTCCCAAGAAGCTTTCCGCCCCTCATAGAGAATCTCCAAAGTGAAGCCCTTATTGTGCTGAATAATACATAAGCGTATATGTACAGGTCCAAGGCAGCGTTTCTAAGACAGTCAGACAACTGGGGAGACTGTAAAGCACTGAAAAATCTCATTCCCCTGCTATCTATACACCTTCGCCTTTCAAATCAAGTACTCTCCATCAGCTTCTCAAAATGCACACACAAATTAATCATGTGGATATGTCATTGTTATTACTGATCTACTTCTAGTCTCATCTTTATAGTAACTGTAAGGGGATCAGAAGAATTTTCATTGAATAAGGGATCACCAAACAAGAAAGGTTGCATTTGGTCTAGGATATATGTCTTGAGTATAGAAATATTAGGCCACATTCTCAGCTGATGTAAGTTGCATGGCTCCACTGAAGTCTATGGAACTGTGCTGGTTATGTCAGCTGAGCATCTGGCTCATAATAGAAGTTTCAGAGAGAACAAGAAAGTAAGTTCTGTATCAAAGGCGTTCACAGCAGAAGATCTTAAATGTGCTTGTAAATCATCAGGAGTTTGGCAGAAGTATACTAAAAACTTTTGCAGGATGAAGCTTTATTTTTGTGGGCAACTTTAGTGGGAACATGCCAGAATAGGGACTTCAAAGTAGAACCAACCTAATTAAATGGGAAGCACTCTTCACTTACCTTACTGGCAGCCATTCCAGCCCGTTTATTAGCCTCATACACTGGCGTTTCAGTCTGCATAAAGTAGATTTGGTCTTTCATGAGCTCATAGTCTTCTTGGTATTTTCTCTGTAAGCAACGGAGAAAGAGAACAAAATGCATCAAATATATTGCCATTGCAAAATAGCCATCCATCATAGAGCTTACTTCGGAGGTGTGGGAACAATTTGTATACTGGGGGTCCTCAGAATCATTGAGTTAAACTGTAAACCCTGTATAGGATGGAAGCCACTTTGAGCCAGAGGGTGCTGCAGCACCCCAGAACCCAAGTTCTAGCACTTCTGACTTAAACAGAAAAATAGAAGTACTGTAAACAGAGCAGAAAAAATATGTCAGGCATTACAGGGTTGCCTGACACAGGATACATTTGTCCCAGTGTCTAAATTACTCTCTTACCATACTTAAATTATCAGCATTCATCCTTGCAACTGCAACTTCATAGCAAGGAGTTTGACTCCACTTGCCTTTGATCTTATTTTCATAGTCTTCACGATACTTCACCTATAATAAAATGAAATAATAAATATTAGACCTCTGAAAATAAAATAAAATAAAATAAAATAAAAAGCAATTTCTCTGGAGTAGCCCTTTATTTTCAGCTTAAATATTTGTTTTCAGAACAGTCAAGCTATTTTAAAAAATTGCTTCAGATTTTACAAATGCCTCAAATACATTTTATCTGCTTTTGTCAGGGATGTTTTGACTTAATTGTTGCATTGCTGGGTTAACCCCTTGTTCCTTCTTTGTAACTCCATCAGATTCCATCTAGCTGATTAACTGAAACAAAATTTAGTTTCAACTATATTCTTATCATACTTGGAGGTTGCTTGCTGTTAGTGTTCTCCTCCAAGGGAGGATAGTGACACAGATTCCTATGATTTAATCTGATTTAGATTCTGGGTTACACAAGCAGAAATTTTCATAAGCACCCAAGAAAATGTACCTCAGGCTACTTTGAAAATTCTAGGTATAGAATATACGGCCATTGCCCTTCCTTTCTCATCCAAAATCACCTACTGTTCTCTGGACAATGAGCATTGGAAGTGATATTTTCTCTGTAAGCAACAGAAAAAGAGAACCAAAATGCATTGTCATTGCAAAAGAGTCATCCATCATAATACCTACTTCAGGGTGCTGGGACAATTTGTATCGTGGGAAAATATATAGTTGTTTATAATTTGAACTGGCATCACTGGGAATATGAATTAGATTGTTCAATCATTGCCGAACTCTGCGCCCCTTGCTCAGCTCTAGCAAATATCACCATTTTCCTCTTCTACGCAACTGACTACAAGACAACAGGCAATGTCCTCTTTGTGCACTTCCAATGTATCTATTTCTAAAACAATGTGTTATTTGCTCAGGGAAGCTAATTCCACTAGCCAGAATTCCACTGGTTTGTTCCAAAGTTTGCACAGTGGATCAAATTGTCTCTGAATAACAAGGTCTCTCATTTTCAGCAGCTTGTACATGCACAGGACAGAGGAAGCTTCAGTTTGACCTACTCTCCAGAACTTGTCACTAACAGACATATTTTCCCCGACTGAATCAACTAGGACTTCCTGCTACTCCAGACACAAGTCACAAAACCAAATGAACCACCCAAATTTATGCAGGGCTGGCGCTCCCTTCACATGGTACATAGAATTCCTATCAGTTTGTACTCAAGCTCATCAGAAAATAAACTATTTTCTGCTCTACTCTATTTCTCATCTGTTTTTAATTATGGAGGTTTGACTTGGTGCAATCATGCTTCAGGGCGTATTTTGATACTTCAGAATATTTGCAGACTTCCAAAAAAGCCAAGCACTTCCTTACTGCTTCAGTTTGTATGCCCCTCATAGAGGCTATGTAAAACAATTCTAACAAGATGCTCTTGTTTTCACTGGCATGAGCTACACAGCCAGTGGAATGCTTCTCATATTTCATTAGCTTTAAATAGTGAGCAGTTAGTTCCTGCTTGTTCCATGATTAGATCATACTGAAACCAGTTTATCTTTTGAGTTACTTTGCAATAAGGTTGCAAAGTAAGGGTTTTGGCTATCTGGAAGTTTTCTACAAATACAATATTTTCTCTTTGCTCGTATCTAAGTTCATCACTGTGTTCATCAATGGTTTTGCAACCTTATGCATCAATAATTGTAGTGGATTTCTAGTGCAAACCAATATGATCGTATAACACCTACTCTTTAGTCACAGTTCATTCTGAACTGACTTAAAAATCTACTTCTAACGTAGAAGTGTACATGTCTTAGTCACATTTATTTAGCTGAACATTTCCCTATATATTTCATCCCACCTCCTTTATTCTTTGGAAATGATTTACTTCAGCTATACCAAATATAAACTAATGATGACTTTTGCCATAGGCTTTGTTGATCATGCCTTAAGAATATGGAATTTACTGATTTGCCACTGAGTTAGCTAACGACAACAATTTACATTGATGACATCTTGCCTGCCAAACTTTCCTCTGAGATCTGTGAAACTGAGGGGCTGTTTCTACACCTAATAAACAGCCTGAAATATGCTAATGAGGCACGGATGCAAATTCCCTATACCTCATTAGCATAAGGTCACGTGATTTAGAGTCCAGAAGACGTTCTTCCAGACTCCAAAACACCATTTAGAAGCATGGCCCCCAGGGGTCTTCCAGAAGGAAGTCCTTCTTCCAGAGGCCCCTTGTTCCCAAAAATTTTCAGGAAGAAGGGGCCTCCAGAAGAAGGACTTCCTTCCGGAAGACCTCCCAGGGGCTATGCTTCGAAACGGCATTTTGGAGTCTGGAAGAGCATCTTCTGGACTCCAAATCACTTGACCTTATACTAATGAGGTGAAGGGAATTTGCATCTTTGCCTCATTAGCATATTTCAGGCCATTTAGTAGCATTCCACTTTCGAAGAAAGTGGCCTGTGTAGAAATGGCCAGAATGTTTGGACCGTAATGTGTATAATAATTTTGCATTGCAATTCATGTTTAAACATATTTTACAACATGAGAACAGCTTGGTCGTGTTTAAGATCCCAGAAACATATTTCATACTTGAAGACCAATTAAGATCAAATGTGTTTCCTCAGAACAAATTATGGGCTCCTTAGAAAATATTATATAATCAAAAATGCTGTCATGCATACAAACACGTTGCTATTTGAAATTAAACAAGCAACGCAATAGACATGTTGATCATTACGACCTTCTACAGTGTACCCCTAGTACAAAGATGGTGGAAAGAACAGGAAAAGAAAGTGAGCAGATTGTCTGAAGAGACAGGAAAGAAGAAGGGGGTGAACATGATAATTGAAAAGAATGATGCAGGGGTGGGGAACTGACAGTCATCACGCAGTACCAAATGGAACCTATAGCCCCTTGTAAGGGGTTATCAGTTTCTATATTTTTTCCTTTCTTGAGCCCAGCTTGTACATAATGTATATGCATGTAAATGCATCTGCCTCTCAAGATCCTTGAGCAAGATTTCTAGCTAGAAAAGAGCTGTGTAGATTACTCACATCGCTGCGCTGGTTAGTCACTTTCTTGGCAAGCTCTACATCAGGTGGATCTGGCAGAGGAGTGTATTTAGATTTTTGTTCATCGTGCCCCTTTTTGTAAACAATCTGAAATAATGAAAAGGATAAACATTTACAAGACCTGCCTGTTTAAACAAACAGAACATTTACTCCTGACCTTTCTGCTTCCATTAAGAGAAGCACTTATTTCCATTGCTGCAAAATAAACTCTCTGCACTTGTGTAACTACTTTGCAGCTCTTTAAGAAAGAGAGAAATTACTAACCTGCAAGGGGACTTTGAAATACTTTAAGTATTTGGATTTCAGACCCCTATTCCTATGAGGTGCTAAATCCCCTCAACACCCACCAACAGCTCTTATATAGCTCCTTAACCAGGGAGGTACTCAGGTCTCCAAAGGTTTCTAAAAACATTAATGAATTAAACCATTCCTGTGAAGGGGAGAAATAATTTTTTTACACATGGAGAAGTGGGTTTTACACATGGGAGAAGTGGTTTTACAGGTCCAATCCTGAATGAGTCATGTTGTCTTCTGAGGGATGTTAAAATACTCTCATATACCATTGAGAACAGCACTCCAAAAAACTAGAGCTGCTGCTACACTAACATTCTCCTGTTGGAGGCCCCATGGTAATGAGGCAATTTGAAGCAGGCTAATGAGGTGCTAACATGCATATTCAGCACCTCATTAGCATAATGGCAGCCACATGAACAGACTTCAAATTGCAGATTGACAGTGAAGATGGAGGTAGCTTTGAAATTAGCGCCCCACTTCAACATACCCTTATGTTGAAGTGGAGCACTTATTTCAAAGCTGCCCCCATCTTCACTGTCAATCTGCAATTTGAAGTCTGTTCATGCAGTAGCCATTATGCTAATGAGACGCTGAATATGGAGGTTAGCATCTCATAAGCCTTCTTCGAATTGCCTTATTACTTGGCACTTCAGACGGGAGAATGGTAGTGTAGCAGCAGCCTGGGTCTCTAACAGTTTGATTACATTAATTCTTCTGAACATAAATCAGAATGGAAACATTAGGCCACATCCTCAGCTGATGTGAGTTGCATAGCTCCACTGAAGTCAATGGAACTATATTGGTTATGTCAGCTGAGGATCTGGCTCAGAAAAGAAGTTTTAGACAGAACAAAGAAGTAAGACAGAACAAAGAAGTAAGTTCTGTATTAAAAGGGTTCACGGCTGAAGATCTTGAATGTACTTATGAGTCGTCAGAAGTTTGGCAGAAGTATACTAAAAACTTTTGCTTTATTGAAAAGCACTGAATGCATTATATGTTTATAGAGATATCACTACTGTTTTCATAAATATCCACCCCACGTCTTGGGACTGAGTCTCCACTCCCTTTACAGTGGTTACATGCCGACGAAAATCCAATGAGCAATCTACAGAGGTAAATCAGTGTGAAACCCCTATATTGAAATGGACAATTTGGCTTTGCTACTTACATCACTAAGAGCCTTTTGGGCCTTTGCCACTCTCCTCAGCTCTGGACTGTCATTGTATGGGTAGAATAATGTTTTGTCTTGCTCCCAATCTTCTGTGTACAGTTTCTTAAAGAAAGAAGAAAGTGTCAGGAAGGAATTACTTCGAATGAAATAACCCCTCACTAGCAATGAATGATGCATGAAGCATACACTTCACTGCCCCGAAAGAGAGGCTGTTCTTACCTTACTGAACAGTGCTGTGTTTTTTATTGCCTGCACGAGCTCTGGAGCATCTGGGGGAAGAAGGTACTTATCCTTAGTATCCTCCCAGTTCTGTTTGTATAAAACCTGGACAAAAAGAGCTGTACGTTGGTTACTGGGTCCTTAGAAGAGCACTAACGTGTTAGCATAAAGTCTGCTTTTTCAAAATTTTAAAAAGAAAAAATGTCTGTAACAAAGAAAACGTATTGACTATTTCAAAGAGGCACATTAAGATTATAACATTTTTCTCTCTTGATCAGTTGTTTCTCTGCTACTTATCTTCCCCATGTTATACTGAAATTTTGTGACAAGAATTCTTTGGGCCCTGACCTACAAACTCTATTCACAACTTACTGCCATTTATGTCCACAACCCTTTCCCAGAGTCATTCACTCTCTTACCTTGCTCACTTGCTGTGACACCTTCTTTGCATGTTCTATATCCTTTGCTTTTTCATCAACATGGCAAATAGTCTTAGCAATATCACCATCCATACGATATTTAACCTAGAACAAGTCGTGCCAAACACAATCAACTGGGAGAAATATTTACCAAGAAAACCCCTGACCTCGAGAATGCTCCCTCCTTGCAGAGTCCCAAACTCAAACATCTACATCACATCTGAACAGCCCCTTGACATGACCCCTGCAAGCCTGAGTCAGCTGACACAGGCCAGCCATGGGCTTTTAACTGGCATGTAGATGTTCCAAAAAATGTATCAACTTTGCATTAAGATTGTGCTATTTGCAGGGCTTTTCTTCTGCTGGAACATAGTGGAACTGTGTTCCAGCACCTTTTTCCCCCAACTGGGGTTCCCACAGCTGAGGCTGCGAGCCAGGGCTCTGTCCCCAGCCGGCTCTCAGCCATGGGGCTGTGGGGTTCACCCCCTCACCCCCACTGGGGATCCCACAGCTGAGGCGGACAGCAGCACTTGAGTTCCAGCATTTTTTTTTTTAAGAAAAAAAGCACTGACTGTTTGAAATGGGTTGATGAAACCACAAATAGGTACCTTTTAGAACACGCCAGCAGGGTCTATGCAGAGCAGTTGTATGTTATGTTGTCGTATGAAAAAAGAAGTGTTTAAGTCCATTTTGAAAGGTCTGATTTTGCAGGATTCCGGAAATATTTCTATGGACTTCAACACGACTTCCACATGCAGAACAAGGCCAGAATGTCACCAACCATGATAATTTGGTGCTTTATCAACCTATTCCCAGCATCCTATCTTTAACTTCAGATAAAAGCTTTTCAAACCCCTTCTGGCCAGGGCCAACTGAAAGTATTATCCAGCCGATCAAGGACCATTATCTCTACTTTGCTGAAAAGGCCTAAATCTCAGACTGAATCCGAGAAGTCTAAGCTACCTCTGCATTTTCTGCACTAGAGACCTTGGCAATGTTTCTGCTAAACTTCCAGACTGTATTGCATAAAGTTATCTATGTGGTTACTGTGTCTCTACCAATAGTCGGAATATGTAACCTGAGAGATGTAGTCCATTAAACAATTTATATCTCATTTGCTTTATCAGGCCTAGCACATACCTCGCTGAGCTGATCTTGTACTTTCTTAATTCTCCGAAGTTCTGGGGTATCGGATGTGCTGGCATATGGCTTTCCTTTTTCTTTCTCATACTGCTGTTTGTATTTGTTCTGAAAGAAAACAAGACTGGGCATTACTTAGATATGCCCCCAAAGTTCTGGAAAAGCTTCAAATATAACAGTAATCAAAATTTTTCCTCACTGGCTTAGCAATATTAGGCCTGATCATCAAATAGTGTAAATCAGCTGAATTCATTTAAGTCAACTGGGTCCCATTGTACCCAAAGGAGGTTTGCTGACTTATACCAGCTGCGATCTGGCACACTGTAGCAATATACTAGTCTGTATATCTTGTCTGGATCTCATTTCAGATTACCCAGATCTGACAAGTTAGCCCTACAGGGAGTTTGGCTTTGCTATCATAACAATTATTCTATAAAAACTGCTTTGCTAACAATGGCGTTCAGATATCTGAAAATGTAATGGCTCAGACCGTGCTTTTTTTTATACCTGTGCAACCCTACTGAAGTCATTTGGTGGACAGGTGGAAATAAGAGAAGAATTTGTCCCAGTTTTTCTACAGCTTTACAATATTAATACATTAAATATTAAAACGGCATAATGAATGCAGCTGCTTAGATACACTGAAAATTCATGTGACTTGATCCTGTTCCTATTGGTGTCAATGGCAAAATTCCCCAGGAGATCAGGATGAGGTCCACCAAATTTTATAAATTAAAGCAGGGATTTTCAATAGAGCCTATGGGAAGTCTCTTGTGCCCTCTGGAAATCCCCACCTAATCTATTTGCTGTAGCCAAGCTGCAGATTTTGTTTGTGTGAGGTGCACTGCTACAATTTTAAAATACTCCCTGCATGTTGTGGGCTCAGTGCTATTGCACTTTTTGAAGGGAACACTCTTGCTCATGGGATTAGGAACACTGCATAAGGAGTATTTGTGAGCAATGGTTTCAAGGCCCTATATTATGATCCGTCCCTGCCCTGCTCAGTTCAAACAATTAAGCTGGTTATCACGTCCATCATATTACTAAATCTTTCATACAATTCTTTTCTCATCATGGCTGCTTACCAAAATATTGGCAACCAGCTGCAGTGGTGCCACAATAAAAATGGCCAACATCTTCCATCTTGGAATGTAGAAACATTTTGTAGGCATCATTTGTGCCTCATAACACTTATGTACTTATAACTTACACCCCAGTTTAGAACACTTTCCTTCACATTTTGGGAAAGTTTGGCTCCAGATCTAGACTTTGCAGCTACATCCTCTGTCTACAGTTGGCCAAAAAATAGGGGACCTCCCCTCCAAACCTTCAATCATGCTGGAGTTTTGGGTAATCTTACAACTCTGGCCTATCCTTAATTCTTTTTCTAACTGAGGTGTGTAAACTGAGGCAGGGAGGAGTTACATAATTGCCCAGCAGAACACAAAGTCAGTGAGAGAGCCAGGAATGGACCCCAGGAATCCTGGCTCTCAGACATCTGTTAATACCAGTAGACCTCATGCACTTCCCTCAAGACACTATCTGTGACATCGTGATTCACTACCAACAATGAATGAACCAGGCAGCAAGCAGGCTGACAATGAAGAAAAAGCCTCTTTTGCCATATATGTCAATAATCAACACGGATGAAAAGGGAAATACAGAGGAAGACAATATAGTGCTTTTAGTGTTTGCTATAATGTGCATATTTGATTGTGGGGCTTTTAAAGAAACAAAGAGAAGACACAAATGTAACAATTTACCTCACTGAACAGCTCCTGCATTTTGTGACTATGTCGTAGGTAAGGTGTCATAAACTTAGATGTGTCCACTTTTTTCTTTTTCACCCTCTTTCTGCCCGGAGGTGAAGCTTGCTCAATGGTCCCTGAGATGCCTCTGGGACCAGTAGTTTCTCTTGTAGTGGTAGTGGTTGTGGTGGTCTCCATGATCACCTGGAAACATGGGCAATATGTATCTATTAGATTTTTAATTAGAAGTCATAATCTTCCTGTGAGAACTTTTTAACTCTCCTCTCTGATCAAATAACATTTAATTCCCACTCCAGAACCCCCCACGGTGGGAATATGGGACAGAGCTACCACGTGGGACAGTTTCCTACTAGGAATACCCAGTGTGTCTATTACACATCACCCAAACAGGCAGTGTTAAGGCTCTGCAGATTAGCTGATTTCTAAATTAAAGTTTCTCTGGGTTTTATCCAGCAGCTTTAAGTGTCTGGAGGGCATTCTGCTGTCATCATTCCACATGTGTATCTCCCATTGACGTCAAAGGGAACGTTGAGGGTGTGATCAATGACAGATAGTATTCAGAGTATTTCTACACTTTGGGCCTAAGGGCTATATTGAAAGTCTTGTAGGGAACACATATCCACCGCTCCTGTTGATGTGCCTCGGATATGTGAACGTAGATCAAAGGCATGTATCAGTCTTCTAAAGGAACATCATTCCCCAAAGAGGAAAGAAATTGAGATAGGAAGATGACTTTGACTAAACTTTTCAGATCTTTGCAATAAGTAAAAGATTCACCAGATCACCAAATATACGTTCAGAATCCTGTTTTTCTACTAACCTATGTGTCCTGATATGGCTAGCCAAATCACAATCACAGAGAAGACTATCAGATATATGTATATAAGCAGTGGTAAGGGCTCAGATGGAAAGAGACTCAAGTTCCTTTTATCAGAGGGGTAACTGTATTTGTCTGTATCCGCAAAAACAATGAGAAGCATCTGACAAAGTGGGTCTTTGCCCAGGAAAGCATATGCTCCAATAAGTCTGTAAGTTCCTTTTAACAACTTATGCATTTGTTCATACTGCAAGCAATGGGCTTAATATAAATAAGATTTTAATTAAAAACACTAAAAGAAATGGAGTCGTAACTTACAAAAATAAGACAGCATGGATAAGGAAGCTTTCAATCTTGATTTGTAATTGATTTGTTTAAAAAAAAGAAAGACTTCAAAAAGGAATGAATTAAGCTCAGATTTCTTGATAGATATTTGCATTAATATGACATAGACCGGAAATTATACTGAGATTAGCAGAAGCAGAAAATGCTAGCAATACTTATCCTTCAAAATGCTTTATTTATTCTGTGGGCAATTAGTTATGCGTCCCTAATAATGTTCTTGCATGCTATTCTTCACTTCAATGCTGCAACAGGTTAGTCCATATCCACTCATTTCTAATCAGTGAGGAAAGGAATGGCATCTTTTTCTGTTATTAAATGGCACTAGAGAATCCTAAATGTACACATGTAATAACGATACCGTGAAAAAATTACATGCTGTTTTTTGTTACCTATTACAGTAGGGCCAAACAATGGTTCAATTGTAGTAGATGCCTACTAACGTTTTTTCCGGTGGGAAGGGGGGAGCAGGGGAGTTATTACAACATACATGTACAAAGCATTTTGCAGACAGCTGTAGGATATGACAGTTGCCCTAAAGCGCTGAAAAAATTTGGTCCTTAGACAGTAAAACCTTCACACCAGAAAAATTACATGTATGAGTGAATAGTCTTAACCAATGCCTGAATTATGGCCTCTTCAAAGAAAATAGTAAAAAAAAAATGGTGATTCTGAAAGTACAGTGAGTTTTCCTCTTATATATTATAGCCCAGTGGGTTTCCTGACATTATACACACTAAAGAAAAACACCTAGGATGTGTCTAGACTAGCCCTGAACTTCAAGGAGTAAAGGGACTTCGAAGGAGCAGGGGCACTTCGAAGTACCTGCAGCTGACCCATGGCTACATGCAAGCCAGCCCTTCAAAGTTTCACACTTTGAAGTTGCTGCAGAGGAGATTTCTCCTAATGAAGTGCTGCATATGCACCGCAGCACTTCATTAATAATCTCCCAACACCCTAATTACCATGCCCCTTTGAAGTTGGGGGCTAGTCTAGACACAGCCATTAAGAAGAAAGACTATAGTACCTACAGTGAGTAATTTTCAGTTTAATGAAAGTAGATTTTTATAATGTAATGCAAATCTGGTAATTCAGACATAAAACAATCTGTTGCACCATTGCCTAATCTGAATAAATTCTGGCCATTGATTTCACTGGGCAGTTCATCTTAAAAATCAAATAGCATGACATTGTTTTTTATTTTGTTTTGGGTTTGGGTTTTGGTTTTTTTGGGTTTTTTTTAGCTAGGGTAGTCCTGAAGTACATACTTGGGAAAATTTCCTATATCATCAACAGGCTTTTACTGAAACAAGGACTAAAAGATTTTATGACAGAACTCTTCATTTAGAAGAAAACACTTTACCCACAGAATAAAGCTGAAAGGCTGTGCATCTTGATAGCCTCAAGTGCTGAGGAGTATTTCACCTGGAAAAAACTCTGAATTGTAATAGCCATATGAGTGGCCTAATTGCAATTTCCAATTGCTGTCAGAATTTCCGGGGGACACTACATTGCAATAACTGAGATAGGAAAAAGCATGGGAACAAGTACTTTTCTTATGACTGAGGTTATAAAAATGAATGAGAATAGAATGGATATGTATAAACATTACTGATTTCAGGAGGAATCCTGCACTTGTCTGCAGAATAAGCTGAAATACATAGGGTATATGAGAACATACACTGGCCCATGTTTCCTATTCATGTAATCCATGGCCCAGCGTCATGAGGTACTGAGTGCCCTTAGTGAACTGAAGGTGCTTAACACTTCTCCAGATCAGACCTATATTGCATATGTTAACTAGAAGTCTCTGAAGATGTAATCACCTATTTCCGTTGGTGAAATAACCCTCAAAAACACACAATGGCTCATGCATTTGGTGCTTTGCACTAACAACATGTACGTTTGAGCCACATGCAATCTCATACAGTCCTTTACCTCCTTTGGCTCACCCTCCTCAATGACCGTCTCTTCAATGTAATACTATAACAGAGGATAAACTTCATCATTTCTCAAGGTCATGCAGCATATCAAAATGTCTTCCTTATCTCTTTGAAGTAATAGCAAATACTGCTTTTAAATTCATTTGGGGGTGGGGGATTATAGTTGTGGTTCTGACATTCTGGGGCCTCTTTGCCATCCCTGGCAGAGCTCTGAAGATCCACTCATTTTAAATAATAATAATAATAATTAGCATTTTAAAAACATTAACTAATTCATCTTCTTGTCCTGTAGGTGATAAAGATAATTAATTATCATGGCCACTTCACAGAGGCAGTGAGATTAAATGACTAGTACAAATCAACAGAGAGAATCAGTTTTCAAGAAAATAGGTTTTTTTCAGGTGCCCATTACTGCGCTCAGAGCATTACATGAGATTCTTCTCTTTTCTCCTGCCTGATGCTTGAAGTCCTGTTTTGTAAGCACCATCCTTCCAAGGAGAAAGTGGAGCTCTCATACATAGCTGTCAGCTCCCACGTGTTCACCTAAATTAGTAGAGTCAGGCGCTCACTCCCAGGAGATAAAGGCTTGTTCTTGTTTGACTGTTTTTGATTATCTATTTTATTTTGCCATTAA
Organism: Carettochelys insculpta; assembly: GCF_033958435.1. Taxonomy (NCBI): domain Eukaryota; kingdom Metazoa; phylum Chordata; order Testudines; family Carettochelyidae; genus Carettochelys; species Carettochelys insculpta. Next base: position 48,375,900 of record NC_134144.1, on the reverse strand, counting down.
AAATAACAATTCAATGTTGTGTAGTTGTCTCTAATAACGGTCATTTGAGAATCCATTGTCTCAGGACACCACATATTTATGAATATTATAAGGGAAAGAAAAAGTTTAAAATACCTGAGTCCCAAATAGGTTGTTCAATTAAATATTATAAAAAGGAAGAGCATAATTATTTTTCCCTCTTCTCAGATAAATGGAGAGGTAGCCCAAATAGCCTTTATTTTACTTATTTCTTTTGTCAAGTTCAATCATGCCCCAAAGAATTCCTCCGATACTATGGAGGTCCATATTCATTTTCTCAAGCAATGATTGTTTCCACTGCCAGCCCTGCAAATGCCACTGGGGATATGAAAATCTAGGTCTACAGTTTTTGCCTTTAATATCATCACCATCAATATGGACTGGCAGTGGGGACTGATCTGATTATGTTGTCGATTATGTGAGAAGCAGAGTAGAATCTAGCTCATTCTCTCAAAGCTCTGGTGGCTCAGCAGTCATTGTCAACCCAGGGACAGATCCTGCCACCCTTATGTAACTGACCTTATTCCTCAGCTGGCCCCAGTGGAAAAAATGAAGCTATTCATGAAATTAGAGAGCTTAATGAAGGGTGTTAACACAGATGAGACTGAAAGACCCACAGCTAGCAGACGTGATGAGTCAGTTGGAGTCACGTTTCTAACTGTAATCCATGTATTCTGAACAGAGGCAGAGTTGTGGTTATCTCCAGTGCCGCAGTGTGGTAAGAGTTTTCAAATATTAGGGCTCTAATGCGGGTCACTATGATAAAACTTCAACATACTTCACCATTGTACAGATGGAAAAACAGAGAGAGATGCTCAACTTCTCCCAAAATCTCAAGATACTCACCACTGAAATACTATCTGGTTCTGTGACCATCTACAATCTCTGAAAATTACTAATGGTTACCACATGCAATGAGGACTAATATGGTTTTGAAAATTAAGGAGAAATGTTCCTTAAATGAAATACCCAGTATATTCTGAGTCCTAGTAAAAGAATATGCACTTACTCCCACATAATCTCCATCTCTCTTCTAATACCAATATAAGGAAAAAATTGATTACACAGACTTAAATCATATGATTTCTATAAAACTAGGGTTTATAGATTTAATGATTTTAGAAAGAGCTGAGCTAATCATACCAGATGCCATTTGTTGCTCTATTATTTATAACTTCTTCTCTGTGTCTATCTCAGGAGGAAACTAATAGAGCAGAACCATCTGAGGCTGTCCTAGAGAGGTAGTTGTAAATAAACACATTTTTTAAAACATACAAAGGAGGAGCTCTGTGGGTAATCATAGCTACATCACTCAATTCAAAACAAAAGTAAATTGACACCTTATCAAAGGTCAAATCAATAATGATCAATCTAGAAAAAGAATTTCTAGAAGTTGGAATGACTACGTTACAACTGGTGATACAATTATAGAAGATATTATTCATTGCATACAAGCTGAAGCAGAGATAATACAGCAAATCCCAGTAATTTAGAGATATATTTCCTTTTACAGCTAGATCTAAAATACACATATAGGGGACTGTACCTACAGGGGTACAGTGATGTATATTTTCTGAGACATACAATGTAGCTGAACTGGCACATCTGCTTCTGAGTATGAGAAATATACAGTTTGCAGCACTAAATCTGTAAAACTTGTCCCTAAAATAAACACAATCTCCTGCTCCTCCACTCCCTGGGGTCATTATACAAGCAATTCTACTTGGTCTTGTGTATTTTAATGGAATAAACATAATTTAATAACTATGGGCATGTTCATAAGTCTAGTGTAACCATTTTATAGCAAAGTCATTTTTTCACTGGCACTCACCTACGTTAGTAGGCTGTTCTGCCCCTAATTAGTGGGGACTCCTCAAATTGTGGCACTACAACGATGTGCAAAACAATGATCTTAAATGAGGTCAAATTTATCCCTGCTGTAGCTCCGTAGATTTTGGTGCTCTTATACCAGAGTTTAATTTGGCTTCATATGCTACACTGATTATCCGTCCAGTATTGACAACGTAGAGCTTACAAAAAGCTCTCAGTATGAAACTTTCATAGTTCTCCAATGAATGGATGAGAAAGACAGACGGGCTCAGAGGTAGGCACCACACTAACTCCTTTTAATGGAGACTTACAAAAGTCTGGGAAGAGGAGGGGCATGGCCGTTGCGTCTATTACTTGGGTCAAACCCCTTGGGTGGAGGTGACTCCCGGTCGCAATCCATATTCAAATACAAACACTGAAATACCTAGCTCCTCTGAGGTTCTGCTGTACTGATAGAACTGTTCCCATATTTTATCAAATATGGGTCCTATATACATCCAGTTTCCTTAGGTATAGATATGGAACAAGCTTCATATCTTCAAAATTATTAATTTGCTCACAAGTAACAACACAGATTTTCCTCTTACCTCCACTACCTCCTCATACTCTTCCTCATCCGCCATTTTCACAAAGTGCTCCTCTGTCTATCAGCTATACACTGAGCATATAACAAATGAAAATATAATATTAGTCCAAGTATTCAACTGTTATGATACTCTATTGGTCAAGTCCCATTTGTGTGTCTATCAAGTACAATAATTGTTAACACTAATCCATTATTTTACTGGCAAGTCAGGAGCAGATCTTTAGTATGTGACTCACAAAAAATAAACCCACCATGATCTAACTTTATTTCACCTTATTTTGGACTGCAGTATTACGGAATTAAGCAACATGCTAATATCAGTTAAAATTCAGGTCACATACATGGAACCCAATGCTGATATCCAACACACATTGAAAAACCAAAAAGAGATAAGGTTATGTGTTAAAATGTATGTTTTGAATTTTATCATTACAAAATAATCTGGAGAACTCTCCATATCTGTCATATTACATAGCCCATTATTTTATTTCATCTCTTGTTTGGCTAAGGTTTTCCTTAATAAATTACAACAGAATAAGTAAAAATATAATGAAAAAAATGTGCCATAATTATTTTAAATAACCTTAAATTAATGAGCTTTATCCTCTTTTTTCCCCACCATCAGTATGTATGGCTGTTCTGTTTCTTAGCTTTTGTGGCTTTTTTCTATTTTTTCTTCAAACCTGGAAAATATAAAAATCCATAGTTTGGGTCAATACTTGAAATAAGAGTTACTGCCACAAAATTCTGAGGGATCAATCACTCTATAGGCCTGCCAAAGTTACAGCTTTCTACTAGACAATATACCCCTATTTCTAATGGTCGTGGTAGATGAGGGTTTGGAACAGCTGCTGTAGTCCAAAGATATCTGCCATGTAAGCTAATACTATGGAGCGGTTGGCTGGTTTTGTTTAGCTAGCTAAACTGCAATTCCTTCTGAGGCAAGTGAAGACCAGGACTGCAAGTTAAATATAGGAACATACATTATTATCCCTTTTTAGTGCCAAAATGTTGGGGAAAAATTAGAAGAAACTAAAGGACTAACTCAAAAACAATTCACAAGTGGTATGTCTTGTGAGCAAAGAAGGCTAAAACTCTAATCGCTACTATCAGCAGTACACACATATGTACTTAAATATAGGGAAAAGCTATCTAGGCCCTATGCTTTATATCCTGCAGTCAAAGATCCAAAGATTTCTCTTCATTTACAGTGATTTGCAATCGCTCAGGTTCCTTTTCATCACATTTAGCTTAGGCAAAATACTTGAATGAGTAAGTCGAGAACACAGCCCTCAAAAAGCTATAAAATAAGAAACTGCCCAGCTTTGGCTCTAAAGAAAAAAAATTAGGTGAAATAAAATCTGCTTACCAGCAATATTTTACAAACTTTCCTTAGCAGCAAAGCCTCTCCAACTCTTCCCTCCTGAGAAACGCTGGGCAAAAGCAAGCCTGACGCATCAGATCCTAAATTATCATGTGGCCAGGCCAGCCAATGAGATTTTTGACTTGCTCAAATTTCAGATGCTAAATATACCTAGTGATCCTCTAGAAGAGCACCTGTTCAGCAAATCTGCAAAGAAAAGGGGACTTAATCATGTCTTTGGCTTCCAACTAAAAGCAAAACATATCAGGGTTTTGACTCAATCGCCTTTGGATTGCATCTGAAATGGATCTTGATTTAAGAAAGATACATAATTATTGTTCAATGCTTCCTACAAATACTAGTTGCTACCCAGATTGAAAATCCTTTTGGCTAAATGTGTAATGATAAAGAATTTGCAGTAACCCAGCATAGTTTAACCTGAGAGGAGCCTGAACCAAAGCCCAGGACCCACATGCCACTTTGAAGAAATGTTAGACGTGGTTTTGGATTTATATCTAAACTTCACAGCTCTGGTGCATCTCTGTTTTCATCCACAGCAATCCTCCTAAAATGCTTAACAAACTTTACTCACATGAGAAACTCTACCTGTTGAGGGCATTATCAAAGCTTATGGAATATCATACACAGGCACACCATCCTTTAGAAACAAGTAATGCATATTCCTTGCAATGTGAAGTTAATAATAAGGCAATAGAGCTGTGCAAAACACTTTGGAAAGTTAAGAAATAAAGCATATTATGCAAGGAATAGAATAAGGTTATGTCTAGACTGCAGATTTTTTCCAGGAGACTGGTGGTCTTTTGGAAGGAGTCTGCCATGTTGGGTGTGTTCTGTCACTATTCTTGTAAACTTCGTTCTGCAAGGAAGAAGGGATGGCTTGACATTTCCCCATAGTCTAGAGATAGCATAATAGCAATTATAATGGCAAAACCTCTTAGTTCTCTAGTCCGCTGTTGGTGCAGAATTGTTTCCTGTGTGACTTTTCTTGTTTTAACTAGTCTATTTTTAGAAAACTTGAAATGCCAGTGCTTCCATCACTTCACTTTAGATATTGTCATACAATCAACAGATCTCACTGGCTTTCTTCAGAAACAAAAAATCAGTCCAGTAGCACTTTAAAAACTAACAAAATAATTTATTAGGTGATGAGCTTTCGTGTGACAGACCCACTTCTTCAGATCACAGCCATACCAGAACAGACTCAATATTTAAGGCACAGAGAACCAAAATAGTAATCAAGGTTGACAAATCAGAAAAATATTATTAAGGTGAGCAACTCAGATAGCAGAGGGCCAGAAGGGGGGTGAGAGGAGACAAGAATTAGATAAAGCCAAGTATGCATAAAAGCCCCTATAATGACCTAGAAAAGTCCCATCTCAGTTCAAACCACGTGTTAATGTGTTAAATTTGAATATAAAAGAGAGTTCTGCAGCCTCTCTTTCCAAACTGCTGTGAAAATTCCTTTTCAGGAAAATGCAAACTTTCAGGTCATTAACAGAATGGTCCACTCCATTAAAGTGCTGGCTGACAGGTTTGTGGATCAGGAGTGTTTTTATGTCTGTTTTATGCCCATTAATTCTTTGTCTAAGAGAGTTTGAAGTCTGTCCAATATACAAAGCATCTGGGCATTGTTGGCATATGATGTCATATATGATGTTAGTTGAGGAACATGAAAATGTGCCCATGATTCTGTGAATAACCTGGTTAGGTCCAGTGATTGTATCTCCAGAATAGATATGTGGACAAAGTTGGCAACGGGCCTTGTTGCAAGTAAAAGTTCCTGGACTGGTGTTCCTGTGGTCTAGACTGTAGTTGTTGGTGAGAAATCTCATAAGGTTGGAAGGTTGTCTGTAGGAGAGAACAGGTATGTCACCTAGGGCCTTCTGGCTTGTGGCATCCTGAATAAGGATAGGTTGTAAGTCTTTAATAATGTGTTGCAGTGGTTTGAGTTGGGGGCTATAGAACACCAGTGGTGTTCTGTTATAGGCTTTTTTGGGCCTATATTGGACTAGCTGGTCTCTGGGTATTTGTCTGGCTCTGTCGATTTGTTTTTTTATTTCTCCTGGTGGGTAATTCAGGTTTATGAATATTTGGTAAAGATCTTGTAGTTTTCTTTCTTAATTTCATCTAGAAGCTCATAATTACAACTTCCTTCTACCATTCTAATCCATCCCCTATCTGTAAGGCAGAGATCATCAACCTTTCCAAGGCAGAATGCCAAAATCTGACCTTTTGATCTCTATGTATGGTCCAAGTGCTGGTGATACTTTTTAAAGTTACTAATAGTCCGACCTACAACAGCTTCTTTAATAAATAAAGTAATAAATTAATAAATTAAGTTATAAATAGTAAAATAAAACAATACATTAATTAATAACATTAAAATAAATACATTAATTATAATTAAAATAAATGCATAAATAAATAATTAAAATTGCAGAAATTTACAGTTTAGCATTAGCTGGTCTTCTGTTAATCTGCAGAAGGCATGTCTTTGGGCAAACTCTCACGTACATGGAGAAGGAAGGGAAGGGCTGAGCTCCTGTGCCAATGAAAATTGGCTCATATGCCACTCTTGGTATCCATGCCAGGGGTTGCTGAACCCTGCTCTAAGGTTTGACAGCCTCAAGATACTTGCATATGGCCATCATGTATGAACCACATATTCACTTCTTTGCTTCACTGGGCACTCCCTTCATCCCCTTCTTCATAATTTTTTCACTTTTTGGAAGTCTTTCCACTGCAATAACTTTCTGAGGTGCTCAGAATTGAATTCCATATGCCAGACAGTGTCTCACTAGAGCTAGATAAACTTAAATTATCACTTTCCTGCTCTACAATCTGATTCTTCTGTGAATACACTCCACAGCTATATTGGCCTTTTTTTCCTCTGAAGTATTGATTTTAACTGATTTTCCATCTGCTATCACCTCTAAGTCTTCTTGAGCATGACTGCTTTGTAGATTTCTATTTTAGATTACTTTTCCTTAGATGCATTTGTAACAGGGGTGTGACATCCAGATGTTTTGATAAGGGACTGAACTTTATTTCCTGGACTCAGTTACCTGATGTGGCCCATGTACAAAGGTTAAGAGCTCTGACACATTACAGAGGCTGTATCCACTGACTCCACTGGTTACTCTGACAGTAAATTTTCCAGATGGGATCTCAGTCACTGTACATGTTTGCATCCTTTATAGGTCTCTTTATGTTGCTTCTCTTCTGTAATATATTGTACACCTGCCCTTTTATTGGCATGTCATCTGCAAATTTCAATATGCTGCTGTTTAGCATAGCACATAAAGGTAGTTATTAAATAATGACACACATGATGCAGGAATCATCTGAAATGCAACAATTTTTAGTGTGAAACAGGACATTGCTTTAACAGCATGCAAAATGTTTAGAACTGGAATTGGACCATTCCATGTCCATTTGGAATTATGGGGGAATTTAAGGACCATAAACATGTGATTAGTTAAATTGGAATTTGACCAGGAAGGACATAGTATTTCCCATATATATTATAATTTCAAAGGGTGAAGAACTTAACACTTTCAGTTCATTGGGGATCGACAGCAAATCTTTTCCATGTTTTGATGCTCATGGTTTGCAACCTAGGATCCACATAAAACAAAACACCAGTCCTGTAGCACTTTAAAGACTGTTAATAAAATGATTTCATGGATAGAAATGGGTCTGTCCCACAAAAGCTCATCACCTAATAAATCATGTTGTTAGTCTTTAAAGTGCTATTCTCTGTGACTACTCTAGGATCTACTTAACTTAAGAGTGAAAATGCCTGCCAGGCCTATTAGAACCTGTGAAAGAGCCATTCAACTGGTAATGAAGTCTTCTAACAGGCATTTGCCAACATGTGTCAGTTTCTGAATTTACTGTGTTAGTAAACAGGATGGTAGTGAGGTGCTGTGGCCTCCCCCGACTCAGAGGTGGAGGAGGCTGCTCAGAGACCCTGGTGGGTGGGCCCAGAGCCGGAACACCTGTGCCCCGCCTCTCAGAGAGTGGCGCCTAGAGCTAAAAGAGCGAGGGGCAGGGCTCAAGGCCTATTAAAGGCTGGGCCTCCAAGCAGGGCGGAGGGCCCTGACCAGGCTCCTGGGCGCCAGCAGCGGAGGACCCGCTGCTGACCAGCCTGCCAGCAAGAGTTACCCCCCAGCTGCCCAGACCAGCCTGGGCAGCCACAGATAAGCCTGCCATTGGACTACTACCCCAACTTCCTGGATCTACCGGGGCCCTTGCACTGGTGGAGGGCCCCCTCCCCTGAGGCCCTGCCAGGACCAGAGAGACTGCCCAGGGCTAGTTACCCGGGCGTTCCAGAAGAATAAGGTCCTGGAGTCCTGCCTGATGTCCGCAGCCCTGGGGCCTCCGACCACCTGGAGCCCATGGTCCTGCCACCGGTGGACTATCTGGACAATGCAGAGATGTCCGATTGGCTGAAGCCACCAAGTGCAGTCTACCCAGATGAAACCTACCAGCCTGGACCGGCAGACCAAGGCAACTGGGACCCAGTGCCCATGGAGGTGGAGGTAGGAAGTGGCCCAGGGAATGCTCCCCTGAACCCATGGTGGTGTGTTGCGGTCTGGATCCCCACTGCCAAGCTCAGGGTGTGAGCGATCAGTAAGGCCCTGGGCCGGGTCGCAGTGGAGTGGAAGGGCCTGTGACCCCCTACCCCATCTCCCTGGAGGGGTGACCACCTCACCTCTCTGAAGCCACCCTGTTTAGGGGATAGCCACATGTCTGCTGCCCCGCCCTGGACTGAGGACTGGGCTCCCCAAACTGCCTGCTTACCTGCAGCCCTGCCCTGAACCAAGGGCTGGGCTTCCAAACTGTTTGTGTGACTGCTGCCCTGCCCTGAACTGAGGGCTGGGGTCTCCAAACCATTGTTTGGCTGCTGCCCCGCCCTGGACTGAGGGCTGGGCTCCCCAAACTGCGGACTCACATGCAGCCCTGCACTGAACCAAGGGCCGGGCTTCCAAACTGTTTGTTTGACTGCTGCCCCACCCTGGATTGAGGGCTGGGCTCCCACGCTGTTTGCTCGCCTCCAACCATCCCTTAAAGGGGACAAGGCCCAGGGTTGGCCAGACATGGAGGGATGAGCTGTGTTGGCCCGCCCCACCTAGAGGGGGCACTGCCGCGGGCCAAGGTCACTACAAGGACCTTAATTTAAATTTTTTTAAATGTTTTCGTTAGTATGTTACTAAAGATTACAAAAAACATGTCCAAAAAATCATTGTCTCCACCAGCTGCTGTCAGACATAGGTGCACCTCTTTAGCGCTACAGAGCCCCATAAATCCTCAGGATGACTCCAGGTAGGCTGAAGGGATTGTAAGAAAACAAACAAGCAGTCATGTAGTACTTTAAAAACTAACAAAATAATGTATTAGGTGATGAGCGTTCATGGGGCAGACCCAGTTCTTCAGATCTGGAGATATCGGATTATGTCCTTCTATGTGGGAAAGGCTGAGGTGTTTAATGCCTCTTTTGCTTCAGTTGTCGCTAAAACAGCTAGTGCTGGCCAGTAATTTAACACTATTAGTACTGACAATAAGGGGGCAGGAATACAAGCCAAAACAGGGAAAGAACATCTAAAATATTTAAGTTAGTTAGAAGTATATGATAATAGGATCATAAAGAATAGCCAGAATGGATTTGGCAAGAACAAATAATGTCTAACCAACCTAGTTTCCTTTTTTGACAGGATTACTGGCCTAATGGATAAAGAGGAAGATGTAGTATGAAGGATATCTTTAAGACTTTTGAAATAGTTCCACCTGACATTCACATAAGCAAACTAACGAATGTGGTCTAACTGACATTATTTTAAACCGAGTGCACAACTAGTTGAAAAAAATATACTCAGAGAGTAGTTATCAATAGTTCATTGTTAAATTGGGAGAACATATCTAGTGAGGGGCCTCCAGAGTCAATCTTGGGTCTGGTTCTAGATAACATTTTCATTAGTGATTCAGATAATGGATTGGAGGGTATGTTAATAACATTTATGGACAACACCCAGTTGGGAGAAATTGCAAGCACTTTGGAGGATAGGATTAGGTTCAAAACCACTTTGACAAATTAAAGAATTGGTCTAAAATCAACAAGATGTAATTCAATAAAGACAAAGTAGCAAGAAGTCCTGTGGCACCTTATAGACTAACAGATATTTTGGAGCCTAAGCTTTTGTGGGCAAAGCCCCTACTTCGACGAAGTAGTACACTTAGGAAGGAAAAATGTTCATCTATAAAATGGGGCCTAGATTATAAGGTTTCTGAAAAGGATTTGGGGAATGCAGTGAATCACAAATTGAATATCAGTCAGCAAGGTGATGCAGTGGCAAAAAAAGCTAACATCATTCTGGAGTGTTATAAGAGGAGTATTATTGTTAACGATTCCACCCTACTTGGCACTTGTAAGGCTCAGCTAGAGTAATCTGTCCATTTCTAGGCACTTCGCTTTAGGAAAGATGTGGACAAACCAGAGAAAGTCCAGAGGAGAGCAACAAAAAGTATAAAGGGTTTTGAAAAGATTTTAAAAACTGCTTTTTTTTTTCTGTCTTGTGAAAGGAATAATGAGGGGCGAAAGGCCAGATCCTATAAAAGTATTCAAATATGTTAAGAACTGTTATAAAAGAAGAGGCTGATCAGTTGTCCTCCATGTCCATTGGCGCTAGAACAAAAAGTAACAGGTATGATTTCCAGCAAGGGTGATTTAGATTAGATATTAGGAAAATCTTTCTAAGTAAAAGAGCAGTTAAATACTGGAATAGGCTTCCAAGGGAGGCTGTGGAATCCCAATCCTTGGAGATTTTTAAGAATGACATATACCTGTAATGTTTACATACATTTGGTCCTGCCTCGGGGCAAGGGGTCTGGGCTTGATGACCTCTCAAAGTCCCTTCCAGTACTACATTTTTATAATTCTATGATCACTACTTGCCTTTTAATGCTTAAACTCATAATCTGGCACAACAACAAACTTTTAAATCGATAAAGGAAATATTTAAAAATCAGCATCATCAAAAGTGTAAAAGATAGAAATACAAATAAAATAGTACTGTGCTTATATCTATTGAACGTAACTTTTATTCTTCTACACTTTGGGTTCATTAAATTTCGTTGTTTATTTTATTTAAGAAAGTCCAGTTCTCTTCACTCTTCTCTCTCTCTTCACTGCCTGTCTTGTTCCGTACACAGAAGTTAAACCATCAATCCTTTACAGTATAAGTTTTGAAGGGAGGAACACCACATTCTTATATATTATAAAGGTATTATGTACCCTTGCACGCTATTTGTCTGATTTTCAAGGAAGTTTTGAACACCTACAAATTTCATTGATGCCATTGGAACTACGTGAACATCAGCTTAGAAAAAGCAGATCACATAACTACTAAAAATACATCTATGCCAGTACATGCCCTGTGTAAATGGCCTGCTTGCTTTGCACTACTACAGACCACTACCAAGGGAGTTTATGGCTGGTGCTGGTGTCCAGCCAAAACATCCCTTGTCCTGTTCCAGCCTCATGTTCTATCCCCTACAATCCTCTTTTTAATATAGCTCAGGAATCCTCAGACAGAATTCTCTACATCATTACCCGCACAGTTTAGTTCTATCATAGTGTGGACATTCCACAGCTTTCACCTGGTTTTTGGGATTTAACCCTTAAAGAATAAAGATAAGAGGGCCTTTACTATTATTAATTAAAAACATTTTATCAAATAATTACTAGTAGTAGAGCTATCCTTTTACTGATACATCTACATTAACGGCAATACAGTTTGCCAAGTTTCAGAGTTACTATTGTACTTCTCTGCTGGTTACATGAACTTAACGTTTGGCTTGTGACTAGATAATCGCTCAGAAAAGCACTACGGGTCATGTCTGAGATGTGAACCATGATAAAATTCATTGCAGAGTAGGTTATGCTGACTCAGAGAGGCTAGTATTACAATGGAATATTGCTTTAAAGTCAAGAATTCTTCAGTATAAATTCTTCAGAATAAACTTCTTCATGCAAATTTCTTGAAGTATTATTTAGAAATGTTTGTTGCACTTATTACTTATCAAGCAATTTTTACCATAGCTTTTCATGGATAATGTGAGTAAATAAATGAGTAATGCCAATGAGTCAAACTCTAAAAACATTCCTGAGGACCATGGTGTACTACTTGAATAGCATCAAGCTTTTCTTTTGCTGCTCCCCAGTACGAGCTTAGGTCAGTCTAGTCTGTCTGTCCATGCCCATTTTGTATTCAGCTCAAACAAATATCCTCAGATATTTAGGTCACAATTGATAAGAAATTAAAAGGTACTATTTATATTAATTGCTAGGTATGCAATTTTACACATTACTTCAACCGATCTGTTTAAAGAAATTATAACTTCTAGATCCTTTGTCAAATAATTTTATATTAAATGAAAAGTTAATCAAAATTAGGCAAAGTCCCCCTGCCACCAATTCTGCTGATGCTGGCATATCTCACAATCTCTGAAAATCAAGCCAACCATTTTGGCACCTAAGTTTAGGCAACAAATTTTGCAAATATGGGCCTAAATAACTAGAGCAAGGCCGCAAAGGTGATAGGTGTCAGAAGGTGGGTCACATCTCACCACCAGGCCTGCACTCAAACTACTTGACCAGGCCCCATGTGAAATGATAACTAGCTGAAGATCCTATGCAATGGAGCTCATTTATAGTTATGCGGTTGGGTAGTCAGTTTTCACTTGGGAACCACAGAAAGTAGCTTTACGTCCAAAAGACTGTTTGAACAGCCTCCTGCAAAACTGTCAATTGACTCAGACAATCATACAGCTCAGGCACTTGCTTCTGTTGCATGCCAATTTCACTCACCTTTGGCCCTGGTCCTGTAACTGACTCCAAAGGTGCACCCTTAAGTGTACATGGAATGCACTGACTTCAGTGATTGTGCAGGTGCTAAGGCCTACCTGAATGGCTCTCCTTGCATTATCAAGGTTTTGGATTGCAAACTCCTCTGAGCACAGGTCTTTTCCTCTCATTTGCTAGCGCATTTTGGGTTCTATCAGAAACAAATATTCATAATTATGATTATTAGAAGAGATGTGGGGAGTAAGTAACATTTTTACTGCAAAACAATGTGATTTGAACTTAAAAGATTAGGTCTTTTCAAAGGCATTCTATTATCTACACTGAGACAGCAACAAAAAAAGAACTAAATGGAAATCATTACAAAAGCAATATGTCCTATCAATGACACACTCAGACAACTGGGTGGAAAAATAATTCCTAACTTTCCATTACTGGACAATGTATGTTTTAAGGGGATGATTATACGCCATCTCTCTACTGTTCCTAGAAGGACCCTTTCAGTGTGCCAGACTCCTTGTGGGTCACAACTCCCCAGAGATTAGGCCATAGGCCCCTCCGAGTTCTTGGACCAATTCCAACAGACTCCAGCAGTAACCCCTCCTCGGGTGTGACACCCCCTCTTAAGGCCCATGACCACTCTGTCTCTGGGAGCCACACTGTACTGTGCTGGCCACGCTTCTTTCTCTTGCACCCCAGTCACTTACTGCCAGATGCTCCATCCATAGGGTGCAGTACATCCTGCCACTGCCACCAGATATTACAGAATGTGGGGTCACCAGGCCCTGCACCCCCTCCACAGTTAGGTGGGACTGTCATTCAGCAGGTGGAACAGAAGGTTTACTAGTCGTCAGGGACACAGAGTGGTACAGATTTGTCAGTACAACAGCCAGAAACAGTCAGTCCAATCTATATTGAGGAGTGGAGACCCTGAGGGCCTGCCTCCTTTGTTCCTCTCTCTCCTCAAGACTAACTCCCTCCAAAACTGCCCAGTCTCAAATTCAAACCAGCCAGGCTCTGCAGACCCTCTTTGTTATGTTTCCTGGGGAACAAAGGTGTCATCTGATTGCCTAGGTTACAAAGATCAGGGACTTTCATTGCTTACATGCTGTCCACCACCATACACACAAGTCCCCCACTTCATCACAGGTGCTTAAAACTAGATACCACTCACAAAAGCAGAAGGCTGGAGTAAATCTGTCTAAACCAGGCATTATAACTTAAAACTCTGAGATAAGCTAGTGGTGGATTCACTGGCCTAGCAACAGTCTGATGAGAGCTCCTATAGTTTGTGAGCAATGTGGTTTTAAGACTGCAAAGCCCTTGGTTAAGATTTGATATTGGTCCTTTTTTAAAAATCAAACAAACAAATAAACAAAAAAAGCCCACAATTCGTGGGCTGATTTTCATCCTTTTTATAGTGCAAAATAACCTGGGACTCTTTGATCTGTCTGTGCAGGTCTTTAATCTAAATTTTACCACAAAAGCAAGTATCATATGTTCAAAGCTCTGTTACAGGACTCAGGTCATTTCACATTATAATTCCAAATTCACTGCCTACTGAAGATAGTTACTTCAAGATTACAAACTGTGGTCAGTCAGTGAATTTTTTGTAGGCTTTACTCATATCATGCGTAGTCCTACTGACTTTGGCAGACTACTCGACTGTGTTTATGAAGAACCATGTAAATGTATGGTGCAATGTTAGAAACTATTTCTGAATCATATTCAACATGCTAATAAGAACTAATAAACTGCATTGACTTTTTCCATGTTTCACTTCAAAGTAGTAGTGTATGAAATTAGTCATTAAAATGTTTCCTGAAACAAGGTCTAAAAAGCAGCTCAGATCCAAATAACTATCACTAGAGAGTCACAGCCCTTACTGATTGTGGTAAATAAATATTCAAAGCTGAAAGCACATTCCCAGGAGTGCAAATCTTTTCTTATGACAAAGCCAAGATGTATCCTCTTTCAATATGCAAACTCCCCATGGAACTAATGCAATTGTCAAGCACCAAACTAGCTTTCATAAAGACTTTTATACTGAAATCAAACATAAGATAAATAAGGTAAGAATCTACCTACATTGAGGTAATAATTAACTGACTGATATTTACAAAGACAGGTGGATGGAAAAAAGACAGATAATAGAAGTTAATATCAATTGTCTCCACATAACATCTTGAAGTCAAAGACAAAAGAGATAGGAAGTAAAGGACAGAGGTAATATGTTCACAGTACAGTGGGACATGGATTAATGCTGAATGTTTAAAAAAAACTGAGAGGAAAAAAACTGAAGAATCAACTAAATGGGGTAAGGAATGTAGAGGAGGGGAAAAATATTTTTTTCTCCCATCAGGACCAAATTCACACAGACACTCAGTAATTCTCCAGATCTGAAGAAGTGGGTCTTTCCCATGAAACCTCATCACCTAATAAATAATACTGATAGTCTTTAAGGTGCTACAGGACTTCCTTCTTTGTTTTGTGATGATACAGACTAACACAGCTACTTCTCTGAGACATACTGTGAAGTTATTCATTTTTCCTACTGACACAAAGAAACACATCGAAGATCATTTGCTAAGATTTTCATGAGCACATGTCTTTGAGGATCAGTTTTTTTCTACACTGGGAAGATCTTTCTTGCTGAATCAGACTTTACTTTAAAATACTCAGTACCATTTTATCCCAGTTTTCCAAACTGCCAGCCAACCAAGCTAAGCAGATTTTATTTGGGTTATTGTTTTATTATATGTCAAGCAGAAGAGAGTTGTACAAAGACAGATAGACAGCATGTAATTCACCACACCAAGCGGTTATGGGGATGGCTTTTGGTTGAACATTTTGGAACTGAGGTGTGAGTAAGTAACAAAGTCACCCTGCTGCTTTCCATCGAAGTAGGGTGTGTTTACCCTGGTAATGCTGACCAATGTTTGACCTCCCTGTAATTGCTCCACTTTGTGTTGTTGTAATCAATTGCTGCCTCCACTACAGAACTGTCTACATCTATACGTTGACCTGTAAAAGATTAAATTATATCAAAGTGTATAAATACATCTACCTGTGCACAGGATGGTCATAGACCTTCCACACTGGCATCTCACACCTGCTTTTCTAGTATACACATAGGCCTCTGCCAAAATACACCTTATTATGGACTCAATTCTTCAAGGGGCTGAGCACTCTGGCCCCAAACCAGCCATTCACTATGCATATGAATAACCCCAATGAAGCCAATAGACTTTCACATGTGCTTAAAATGAAGCATGTGCATAAGTACTTTATAGGGAAGCCCTATAAATTGTGTCATTCTTTTTCAGTGCATTTAATCGATTCTCCCACTATCATCAGACATTTGCATTGCTGTAATTTCTGAGTTCTTTTCTAATCAATGAAAATCCACAGAATCCTTTAACAAGCAGAAGACCAAATCGAAAGTTCCATTCACAAACTTAATTCCTATTGACTTAAACAGGATCAGGATTTGGCCCATAATACATATGCAACACTGGACTGTGATTGTCAAATACAAATAAGGAAGTTAGTTACTCAACTGCCATGTGTATGCAGGTACATCAGAAGAGCAGGAAAGTTGTGACATTGAGGTGTATCTGAGCCCATAACATACTCCTCTCAGTTTATTGTGAGTGAGGCACCTGACAACCTTGAACTTTTCACTTCTAACTTTACCAGATGTGAGTCAAATAATAACCTTATGGAAGGACAGATCTGACATAATGTCCCCACATCATTGACTTTTCATATGGCATTGTGTGCATCAAATGATCGATTGTACACAATATATTAGTACTATATCTGTTCAGTAACCCAATGTTGTATTTCTTTCCCAATTCAGGCTATTAAATGCACTAGTATGCACAGTAGGCTCACTGACCTAAAGGCTTTTCACTACTCTAGTCTGTGCCATGACTTTATATTTCAAAAGGCACATTTTCTTTGTGCATTTATATATAGAATATCCACTGACTGCCAACTTAATTGTTATGCATGCTATACATAACTTTCTAGGAGTGCACATAAGCCACAAAAAAGATGTGCCCAACCATCCCTAAGAAAAGACAAGCATACAAGCTGATAAGGTTGATCAAGTCTGTGAATCTGTTCCTCTTCAAAGGTCTGTCTTAGCAAGCTGCAGGTGTGGACACAAGTAGATAGTTAGCAATGTGACGGATGGGGCAAAACAACTGTCTTTTTCTCTAAACCAATCATGTGCTTCTGGAGCAGCCATATGACATAGATACACATATGTCTTACCACTTCTGCAAATACTGAAGGAGTTGATTACTTTTAAACACACTTACAAATGGGAAAAGTTAACAAGAAACTAAAGTGTGTCTCAGTATGGAGAGTGGAAAGCTTTCAGGGAGAGCTAAAATCTTTTGACTTGTCCATCAGCCACCAAACGCCTCCATACTCAACAGAACTGCTATGACTTTGACGCATGTAAGAGAAAGTTTTCCAAGAAACAGAGAAACTGCACAAGGGGACTCCATAGCTCCCCCAAGATACTGCGAAGTCCAACTCCAGACTCGCCAAATCCTCAAGAGTAGTGATGAAGTCCCAGGGCATCTGGGTTATGGGCAGTTTTCCCTGTAAGCTGAGCACTTGGACAGCCACCCATCAAATGCAGCCCCACAGCCAGCAGCATGCATTACTATTGATGGTGCACATAGCAAAATTTATTCCACACGTGGATAGGAAAAATTAGTTGGGACATTCATTATCGGCAGCAGAATCACTGGACTGCAATGGCCAGAAACCATACTCAGGTGTCTTAGTGGGTTTGGATTATGCCCTATAGTCTGCTATGGGCTAGTGGAGGCAAGCATTTTGTTAACAGTCTGAGGCAAAGTGGCGAACATTACAGGAGATACATTCGTTAAGTGGATTCCATTTTTTAAAAATCAAAAAAAAAATGTAATGCTCATAATAGGTTCTGGACTGGCAGCCATGGAGACTGACATATGCTATCCACATAAAAGGTACAGCACTGACAAAAGATTCACAAGCTCTCTGCAACGCAGACATCTACCCAGTAGAGACTGGGATGATTTCACTCAACTCATTTCACCCAGGTGATCTACCAACCCCTGGTCTGTAGTGATCAAAGATAGGCGTGAACTTAAACCTCAAGGAGTTCCAAGCTTCAAGCATTTCAAATGAAGATCAGCACATTAAATCAAGGGGTCAATAATGTATGCTGACTTTTGACCCAGGAAACATGCAAACCAGTGACTGAAAGGTAAAGAGCTTGATAGTTTTTCCTTCCCAGTCATTGCAATTAGAGATGCCTGTAATAGCTGGAGAACTCGATTTAAGAGTACTCAACTTTTGCAGAAGCCATTTGGCCACTTCTAGCCTGCAGTTAAAGTTATTATCCTCTTGAGCTGTACCTACACTGCAAAGGACGTTCTTCCAGAAGATCTCTCCAAAAACACTTCTTTCAAAAGAGCATGCCCACACACACAAAAGCGGATCAAAAAAAATTGATCCACTCTCTTGATACTGAGCATCCCAACAGCCTCTGCTCTTTCAAAAGAATGGGCCAGGGATTGAAACTCCAGTGACATTAGGACTCCTCTTTCAAAAAAAGGGCCCCTGGGACATACACACATGGTTTTTTCTAAAAGAATCTTTTGGAAAAAAGGTGTTCTTCCTCAGCTGGGGAAGGAAGAGGGCAGCCAGAAAAAGTGCTACCTTCTTTCAATTTCAGATCAGAAAAGTGCATTTGGTGTGTAGATGCTCTGCAGGTCCTTTCAGAAAAGACCGTTTTTTTTCCAAAAGAACTTGCTAATGTAGACACAGTCTTGGTGTCTTATCTTGTAACATGACAAATACTTGCCCAGTACCCTTACTTTAAAAATGGCATTAACATATTCTTAGGAAAAGACACAGGCCTCATCTACCAATGTACACCATACTTCTTACACCTGTGTTGCTGCTCATTTATAATATAATAATATGGCCCCTTTATTTTACACCTGTGTTGCTGCTCATTTATTCAAGGTATTAATAGAAACTATTAGATCATGGTAGATAATACACTGAGAGGTAATGCAGTCAAAACTCATGGATCAGATCACCTACCATCTCTTATTTTTTGATCATGACAGATTCTGACTGCATCATAACCCATTAGAGCTCTGATATTTAAACCAAGTGTTTAACATACTACCATGACTCAGCAAGACTGCATGTGTATGCCAGGGAAGGAGAGAGTGAAGGGTGGTGCTACAACTGGTGAAACACACACTTCAAGGAGATAACAAAACTTCCTGATGTTTCTGGGCATAAAGAAAACTGTCACTTACAAGTGTACTAAGGAGTTCGAAAAAATTTGCACATGAACAAATATTTACATGACCCCACAAGGAGGTGGTCTGAATCTGGTTCTGTTCAATATCTTCATCAATGATCTAGATAATGACATAGCGCCCTTATCAAGTTTGCAGATGACGCCAAGCTAGGAGGGGTTGCAAGTGCTTTGGGGGATAGTATTAAAATTTAAAATAATCTGGACAAACTGAAGAAATAGTCTGAGGTAAATAGAATGCAATTCAACAAGGACAAATGCAAAGTCCTCCACTTACGAAGGAACAATCAGTTGCATACGCAGAAAACGACTAGGAAGGAGTACTGCGGAAAGAGATCTGGGGATCAGAGTGGGCCATAAATTAGATACGAGTCAGCAGCGTAACACTGTTGCACATAAAGTGAACACCATTCTGAGATATATAAGCAGCAGTGTCGTAAGCAAGAGAAAATAAATAATTCTACTCTGAGCTGATCAGGCCTCAAATGGACTGATGTGCCAAGTTCTGGGTGCTACACCAATGGGGAGGGGGCAAAACAGGCAGATG
This sequence comes from Carettochelys insculpta, assembly GCF_033958435.1. Classification (NCBI taxonomy): domain Eukaryota; kingdom Metazoa; phylum Chordata; order Testudines; family Carettochelyidae; genus Carettochelys; species Carettochelys insculpta. The sequence continues at coordinate 48,356,332 of NC_134144.1, read as the reverse complement.
CCCCAGGGCCTACCAATTCACAGGACCCCGGGGTACTGGCTGCTTTAAATCACCACTGGAGCACCACACAGCACACTCCAGGCAGATCTGAGGGCTGGAGGGGTGGGGGAGAGAATCATTTGGGACAGTGCTGAAGGCTAGCTGCCCCTGCCCCTTCTGGAAGTCTAAAGCCACCCCCCCTACCTTGCCTAGGGGTACAGCAATTCTGTCAGCCACCCTGGTGCCACACATCAGCAAAGATGTGGAGCAACTGGAGAAAGTACAAAGAAGAGCAAAAAAAGTGAGAAAAAAATCTAGAAAATGTGACCAATGAGGCAAGATTGAAAAAAATGCATTTGTTTAGTCTGGAAAAGAGAAGACTGAGAGGGGACATAATAACCACTTTCAAATACATAAAAGGTTGTTACAAGGAGGAGGGAGAAAAATTATTCTCAAGTTCTGGTCACAAAGAACAAGAAGCTATAGGCTTGAACTGCTGCAAGGGAGGTTTAGGTTGGACATTAAGGAAAAACTTCCTAACTGTTAGGGTGATTAAACATTGGAATAAACTAGCTAGGGAGGTTGTGGAATCTCCATCATAGGAGATCTCTAAAAGCAGGTTTGACATACTCCTGTCAGGAATGGTCTAGTTAGTAATTAGTTTTCCCATGTGGATGCATTGGAGAAGGTCCAGCAGAAGACAATGAAAATGATTAGGGGGCTGGAGCACATGACCTCTGAGGAGGGGCTGAGGGATTTGGGCTTATTTAGGCTTGCAGAAGACAAGAGTGAGGGGCGATTTGATAGCAGCCTTGAACTTCCTGAAGGAGGGGGGACTCTAAAGAGGACGGAGAGAAGCTGTCCTCAGCAGTGATGGATGGCAGAACAAGGAGCGGGAGGTGTAGGTTTTCACCAGGAGGGTGGCAAAACACTGGAATGTGTTACCTAGGGAGGTGGTGGAATCTCCATCCCTAGAGGATTTTTAAGTCCCAGCTTGACAAAGTTCTTGCTGGATGATTTAGTTGGCATTGACCCTGCTTTGGGCAGGTGAATGGACTCAATTAACTCCTGAGGTCTCTCCAGCCCTAGGATTCTATTATTGTATTATATGATTCCCTCTGAAGCACCATTGATCATTGTCAGAAGACAGTATACTGGATTATATGGACCACTGATCTCATCCAATATGTAGTTCTTAAGTAACAGTTACATAAACAGATATTGGCAGATCTACAGAGAAAGAACCATTTCAATTGATCTCCAGGAAAACACACATACAATACTGCTTAAAATAATGAGTGCTTTAATGATTGCATCAAGCAAGGATTAAAGTTTTGTCAGAGGGAAATAAGAGCTGGTCTGAAATATGTTTTTGAAATTCTCCTTTCTTCTTTATTGTGATATTAACATTAGCACTACATTTTTCTCATAAAACGTTAGTCTTACTCACAGTCTGGATCAGGGGGTCAGCAACCTTCCCGAGGCAGAGTGCTGAACTGTGACCTTTTGACCTCTATGTATGGTCCAAGTGCCAGTGATACTTTTAAAAGTCACTAATAGTCCTACTTAATAAATAAATACATTACTAAATAAATTAAGATGTAGAGCTTTATCACTTAGGTGGTGGTCGGTAGCATTAGCTGATCTTTGGTTAATCCACAGGCTTTGAGCAAGCTCTTGGCTGTGTGGAGAAGGAGGGGTGGTGCTGAGCTCCCACCTTGTGTGCCAATGAAAACTGGTTTGGGTGCCACTCTTGGCACCCATGCTGGGGGTTGCTGACCCCTGGCCTGGATCTTACATTATGTTCTCCATGTGAAATGCATGCAGATCAAACACTGGGGAGCCAATTTGTGCACAAAAGATGAACAAGTCAGATAAGAGAGGAAAACTTTGCCCTAATTCTTGTTGCTTGTCTCAGTTTCCCTATAGATTTTGTCTTGTTCAGGAATATGCATGTTGACATCATGGCTTTCAAAACCGCAGGCACATCTTGTAACACATGCCTCTGACCTTGACCTCAGGAATTACTGGACCAGGTTGTTGTCATTTCCTGCACAAGTGTGCCAGAGAAGGATTCCTGTGCCATCTTTCCCCCTCACTCCACCCCAAGTACCTACACAAGGTGACCAGCTGCTGACCCATGTGAATGGTGTCAAAAATGTCAGTTTCTTTTTGTAAGATTCCAAAACACCTGTCCTTTCATATCAGCACTCAGGGATCCATGCCACAAGCTTTCACTATCGATTCCACACAAACCGGAACCACAGTGCAGCCATCAGTTTCAATCAGGTTTCCTCTGGTTCCCTATGTAACTACGAATTCCCCATGGCATCATGAGAAATCACAAGCCAGACCCAAATAATTCAACACCCAGACCCAGTTCAGAGTGTTCAGCAATTCTCAGAATCAAACCAGTGTTTGTAATAAAAAATTGTAGTAGGTGATCTCTTTGGATGGCATTGCAAACATTCCACACTACCATAGTGGATCAATAGAGGAATAAATATAACTATGCAATAAAGTCATTCAATGCCATATATTACTAGGGGAAAAATTTACTTTTGCCTTCAGCAGAGATTACAACCAATTATTCATGGTTTCGCAGCCATTTGGGGCATCTCATCTCCCTTCCAAGTCCACATGGTAACTCAAATAGCTGTCAGGAATCATAGAATACTAGAACTGGGAGGGACCTCAGGATGTCATCAAGTCCAGTCCCCTGTCCTCAGAGCAGGAACAATCACCATCTGTACCATCCCTGTTAGATATTTACCCAACCTGCTCTTAAATATCTCCAATGATGGAGATTCTACAACCACCCTAGGCAATTTATTCCAGCACTTAAACCATCCTGACCATAAGGATTTTTTTTTCCTAATGTTCAACCTAAACCTCACTTGCTGCAATTTATGCCCATTGCTCCTTGTCCTATTATCAGAGATTAAGGAAAATAATGTCTCTCCCTTCTCCTTCTCACAGCCTTTTAGGTTCTTGAAAGCTGCTATCATGTCCCCTCTCAGCCTCTCCTTTCCATACTAAATAAACCCAACTATTTTAATGTTCTCTCATAGATCATATTTTCTAGACCTTTGATCACTTTTTCTGCTCTCTTTTGGACCCTCTCCAATTTCTCCACATCTTTTCTAAAATGTGGTACCCAGAACTGGGCACAGTATTCCAGCTGAGGCCTAATCAGCACAGAGAATTACTTCTCATGTCTTGCTCACAACATTGCTGTTAAGGCATCCCAGAATCATGTTTACTTTATTTGTAACAATGTTATCCTGTTGACTCATACTCTGCTTGTGGTCTACTATGACTCCTAGATGCCTTTGTGCAGGGCTCCATCCTAGGGAATTGCTTCCCATCTGGTATGTGTGAAACTGTGTGTTCCGCCCTACATGGAGTACTTTGCTTTTGTCCTTTTTGAACTTCATCCTATTTGCTTCAGGCCATTTCTCCAGTTTGTCCAAATATTTTGAATTCTGATCCTGTCTTCCAAAGCGCTTGCAACCCCTCCCAGCTTGGTATCACCTGCAAACTTGATAAGTGTTCTCTCTATGCCATTATCTAAATCATTAATGAAGATATTGAATGGAACAGGCCCCCAAACTGACTCCTGTGAAACCCCACTTGTTAATTTCCTTCCTGACTGTGAATGTGAGCCACAAATAACAGTGAACCATGACTGTGAACCATGAATAACTACTCTCTGTGAATGGCTGTCCAACCAGTTACGCACCCACCTGATAGTAGCCCCATAAAGGTTGCATTTCCCTAGTTTACTGATACGAAGGTGATGGGATAGTGTATCAAATGCCTTATTAAAGTCTAGGTATATCATGGCTACCATTTCCCCTTTATCCAGAAGGCTTGTGATCCTACCTAAGAAAGCTATTGGGCTGGTTTGATATGATTTGTTCTTGACCACCTCATTATCTTCCAGATGTTTTTAGATGGATTCCTTAAATATTTGCTTGAGGGTAGATGGCAACAGCAGAGGATCACCTCCCCCTCCTTCGCCCCCACTCACCACACAACACAAGTGGCAGCCTGCTCTACTCCACCATGTCCCCGCAGCCTGTTGAGCCCCGCTCCTCCAGGGCCGGGGGAAGCGGCGTCCACCCCTTGCCACCTATACAGAAGTGGGGCTCAGCAGCCCAGAAAGACACCGAGAAGTACAGCAGGCTGCCACTTGTAATGCATGGTGAATCCAGGGAGAGGAGCAGAGGCAGGCTGAGGGGAAGCAACCCCAAAGCAGTTGCTGCCATCTACTGCCCTGCCCCAGGTAATCGTTGGCCAGACTGGTCAGGGAGGAGGTCAGGGTGGGGGCGGAGTGGGGAAGGGGTGGGGCCTGCAGTGCAGGGGTGTTGCCTGCGGTCCCATGCCTGTGGCGCTAGAAGGGTTGCCCCACGCCTGCCCCCACATACACCCACACAGGACAGCCCTTTATACTCAATATAAACCTTGGCTATCAGCATACAGCCTATGTCAATCTTTCTTAGCTAGAAACTTCTTTTCCTTTCAGGCCCCCTGAATGCTGAGTGCTTTTATAACCTACATAGCCCAACCAAACTTAACAACATACAGTAGGATGAAAATGCAGATCCTTCTGGAATTGCCATGTGGCAGTTGATAGAGCGCAGAATGAACAACAAACGAAAAATCAAGACCCTAGTATTCAGCATAATGGATGGTTCGAATAGGAGAAGCAGACCCCACAGAGAATGGACAGATGATGTAGTAGGTTGGTGTGGAGCTAGTCTACAGAAACTAAGCCATTCTGCACTGAATAGGGAAAGATAGAAGGACATAGCGAGAGGCATCAGACACCAATGGGCGCTGAGCCCACGGTTATTGATGATGATGATGATGAGTTGATAGAGACTCTCTTCAATTTACTTCCTTAAAAGCTATTATCTGTATATTATGCTTTTCTGTATTTCCCTTCATTCCAAAACCATTTTAGACATTTACAGATCCCTGCTCTTTACCTAACATTGATTACACATGGTATGTTAAATTAGTTGCCAACTTGATAAGCCACCATGGAGAAAAATTATAACATGCCTGGTACTTCTTATTTATTTTAATGTAGTTCTAGAAATGGGATATTATTTCTAGATGCAGTAGCAACGAAGGGTCCTGTGGCACCTTATAGACTAACAGAAAAGTTTAGAGCATGAGCTTTCATGAGTTAACTCACTTCTTCAGATGCTGGTCCTGGAAATCTGCAAGGCCAGGTATAAATAGGCCAGAGCAAGGCTGGGGATAACGAGGTTAGCTCAGGCAGGCAGGCTGAGTTGTATTGTCATCAGTAGATCTGGAGGTGTGAACTCCAAGAGAGGGGAAGCTGCTTTTGTATTTAGCCAGCCATTCACAGTCTTTGTTTAATCCTGAGCTGAGGGTATTGAATTTGCAGATGAATTGTAGCTCAGCAATTTCTCTTTGGAGTCTGTTCTTGAAATTTCTTTGCTGCAGGATAGCTACTTTTAAATCTGCTACTGTGTGTCCTGGGAGATGGAAGTGCTCTCCTATGGGTTTTTGTATAGTGCCATTTCTGATGTCTGATTTGTGCGCATTTATTCTTTTACGTAGAGACTGTCCAGTTTGTCCAATGTATATGGCATAGGGGCATTGCTGGCACATGATGGCATAAATTACATTGGTAGATGTGCAGCTGAATGAGCCCACGATGGTGTGGCTGATCCGGTTAGGTCCTGTAATGATGTTGCTGGTGTGTATATGTGGGCAGAGCTGGCAACGAGGTTTGTTGCATGGATGGATATTTCTAGATGCAGTAGTCTTAATATTTTGAGACTACTAGCTCGTTATTAAGATGTCAATAATATTCTGCAGAAATAGCTTCTAATGTCACAGTACTTCACAAGAGACCATTGGCAACAGTAGCTATCCAGAGATGATATTGTGTAGTGTATGAGTAGTAGCAGTAGACAACCATGAATGACCTTTGCTTGCTCTGTTAAACACTTTGGTGGCTCTGGATACTTAAAAATACAACCACTACTTTGCTAAAATTAGGAAGGTCAGGTTTCCTTATAATAGGGAATACAGCATACACTAGAGAACTATATCTTCCAACATGCACCGTAAGTTTTATTTCTGATAGCTGCGGTACTCAACTAGCTAAACATCAAGGGCCAAACCCATATCTGTTGTAAATGAGTAAGCAGCTAAATTCTCTGCTAAGTGTAACTTCTAACATTCACAATGAAGAGACATTGAGTTATATGGAAGCTTTGCCTGAATGGTTTAATCCAAAGAATCTTACAAACCAACATAAGTAAGAGGTGCAGCAGAGACGTCCCTAATGCACACTATTGGACTTAGTGTATTTTCTTCATTCTTGTCTTGCAGCACACGTTCCCTTAACTCAAGTCTTAAATACAAATAAATTACTGCACTTCCTCTTCCTTCCATGCCAGTAGAGATCAAGCTACCCTCTAATTGCCCTCAGGTCTCTCCTTTCTCACACACGCATAAAGATGAGACTGCAAATCTTCCAGACTTACATTGTACAAAACAAGTTGCTGATCTTTCTTGGTGTGTCTGCATTCATCTGTCACAAGTATTTCCAGTCAGTGCATGCATGAAAAGCATGGAAAGCCTTTACAGTGGGAATTGAAACTATGCTCCCTGGGTTGCCTTCTTCTGCATGAAACCAAAAATTATTTCTTTGGTGCATTTTCTTGAAAATGATTAAATGGGAGGCTTACTTGCCAATTATTTCATAGCCTTTTTTTAAAGCACTGTTATGCTAGAGGACAGACAGAGACAGCTGCAGAATTTCCCTGCCTCTGGAAAAGATGGCATCAGCACTCTGTCCCTTCAATTAGCCACCGTCCCTTCATGCTTGTCTGTCTGCTTTTAAATACACACGTAAGCAATATCTGAAGGAATGTGCCCTTTACTGCTGGCTGGAAGTGGGAAGAAACCCTGGGGGTGTGTCTATGCAAAAACAGGCTACTCCTGCTTACTTAGATTTGCTGGCTATCTGAAGCAGTGTTTATTTCTCACAGTAATCAGCTTGGCTGGAGTTGGGTCATAAAATGTGTTAATATTAATTGCAACATCTGTAATTATTGTGGGCAAACAGAAAAGGGACTGTGTTTAACCCACTTCATATGAGAGAAACACTCTTACCGTTTGGTCCTCTTTGTTTAGATTTGCTAGAGATGCAGCTGATGGAGTGGTGTTCTGCTCCTTGTAATCAACTGGGTTGATTACAAATTATGTGAATACGAAATGCAGGAGCTGTGAAATATGATTGACAACAGCTGCAATTATTGTGGGAATACAGAAGAGACACACTGGGTGTGTCTACACTAGCCGGCTACTTCGAAGTAGCCCGCACAATGTTGAAATAGCACCCGTCACGTCTACACGCGCCACGTGCTATTTCGACGTTGAAATTGACGTAAGGTGGCGAGACATCGAAATCGCTATTCCCATCTTTGGATGGGAATAGCGCCCTACTTCAACGCTGAACGTTGAAGTAGGGTGTGTGCAGACGATCCGTGTCCCGCGACTTCGAAATAGCGGGGTCCTCCATGGTGGCCATCAGCTGAGGGGTTGAGACGCTCTGTCCAGCCCCGGCGGGGATTTATGGTCCCTGCGCACAGCAGCCTTTAAAGCACCCCAGACCCAGATTTCCTGTGGCAGGAAGCCAAGAGTATGCAGGCAGCAGCACACGCACGTGCTAGCCCTGCATGCCCTCTACAGACACTGACCCATCTACCCACCACCCATGGCATCGAGCCAGCCCCCCGAGCGCCCCCAGGGCTCCCCTCTTGAGGGGATCCAGGCACCCCCAGCAGCCAAGCAGGGGACAAAAAAGAGGCAGGGCCCCTCCTGGTCAGAGGCCAAGCTCCGAGACCTGCTGGGGCTCTGGGGTTAGGAGGAGTTACTCCACGGGACGGGGAGCAAGTGGCGAAATGTGGAAGCGTTTGCCCAACTGGCCGAGGGCCTGGCTGCCTGGGGTCACCCTGCCCGCACTCTGGATCACGTGCGGAGTAAGGTGAAGAAGTTGCGGCAGGGGTATGCCCGGGCCCAGGACTCGGCCAGCCGGTCTGGGACCGCCCCCGCCACTTGCTTCTATTACAGGGAGCTCAGGGCCATCCTGGGCCCCCGGGACACCTCCCCCCCCCCGACCACCCTTGACACCACAGCCAATGAGCACCAGCAGGCCTTGAAGCCGGAGTCCGGCCCGGAGGCCAGCCCCGCACCCCGGGACCCACCCGAGGAGCACCCCCTTGGGACAGCGGAGGAGGGGTCCAGCAGCGAGGGGGGGCTCCTCATAGACCTCCCCTCCCAGAACACCAGCCAGGTGTCTGCCCACCGGGCTTCCCCAATCACGGCAATGGACAGTCAGGTACATACCCCACAGGGCACACACCCACGGGCCACGGGGTGGGAGCACCAGACATGACCGGGAGCCTCACACACCCCCAGCGGACCCCAACCCGCAACCGCCCAGCCACAGCACGGTCCCAAGATGGCAGCACAGCCATCAGTGTCCGTCAGCACCCGCACCCATGGACAGCACTGTGCCCTAACCCCAGGGGCGGGAGGACAATGCTATGGGCACAACCAACAGCGACATCACACCAACCAATGGGGACGGAGACCCAGCACCCAAGGAGGGGCGGGGGAATGGGCCACGGGACAGGGCATGGTACTAACAGCCTTCCCCTCTCTCTCTGCAGCTGCACCATCCGACGCCCCTGGCAGCCAGGCACCTCTGTCGTCCGCGACAGCCTGCTGGAGGTCAGCCAGCACCAGCGCCTGGAGAGACCCCCAAGGCCAGCAGGACAGTCCCGCTGGGGATGGCCCCTGTGGACCCCCAGCTCCTGGCAGCTCTCCGGCGGCAGACAGAGGTGGCGGAGGAGAGACTCCGCTTTGACAGGGAGGAGTCCACCTGACGGTGGGTGGTGTGGGAGGATTCCATGGGAGTCTTCCAGGACATGGCCAGGTCAATCCAGGAGGCCATTGCCCGGCTCCCTCCACCCCCCGCTACCCGCCGGGCCGCCCTCCCTGCCGCTCCACCCGATGCCCCCCCCGCCGCGCTGCCTGCCACCCCACCCACCTCGTCACCTGCTGCCCCACCTGCCATGCTGCCTGCAAGTTCCCCAGGACCAGAGCCCACTGGGGCTGAAGACCAGCCAGTGGAGGCATCCCAGCCATACTTGCCAGTCCTCCCAGCCCCCAGCCGGCCATGCCGGGGACCGCAGATACTGGTGGGGGTCGTGAGCCATACCCGCCGGGGGTTGCATCCCTCTACCCCCACCCCAGACTGATGGGCCAATGGCCAAGCTGTCCACCGGCCCCCATGTATATAGTTGTCCCCCTTTGTATACTGGTTGCAGTTTCCATTGTGCACAAAACAAAGTTAGCAGTTTTTAAAATAAAAGGTTTTATTTTCCAAATAACTGGAGGTGCGTGCTTATTGGGGGGGTGGCGTGCAGGTGTTGGGGGGTGGCGTGCAGGCTATGTGGGAGGGGGTCCTCCGGGGAAGGCCAGGGAGGTTCTCAGGGGTCTCCCTGATTGAAGTGGGCCCGCAGGGCCTTGCGGACCCATACCTTCTCATAGTGGGCCTGGTGGCTGGGTGCAGTGGCCGGCTGGGGGAAGCCCATGCCAGTGTCAACCACCCGCCTCTGTACAAAAGCCTCCCCCTTGCTCTCGACAATGTTGTGGAGCCTGCAGCACACGCCCACAACCTTGGGGACATTCTGGAGGCTGATGTCCAGACGGGCAAGGAGGCACCGCCAGCAGCCCTTCAGATGATCGAAGGTCCTCTCCACCACCTGGCGGGCATGATTAAGGTGGGCGTTGAACTGCTCCCGGCTGGTGTTGAGGTGGCCAGTGTACAGTCACATGAGCCAGGGCTGGAGGGGGTAGGCCACGTCCGCAATGAGGCAGAGGGGCACGGTGGTGTCCCCCAGAAGGATCTCCCTGTCCCCACCTCTAGCTGGCGGCACAGGCCCAAGTTCCTAAAAGCACAAGCATCGTGTGTGCAGCTGGGCCAGCCCACGTACATGTCCTGGAAGAGGCCCCGACTGTCCACCATGGCCTGCAGGACCACGGAGTGATAGCCCCTGTGGTTTATGTATCTTCCTCCGCCATGGTCCGGGACGTGGATGGGCATGTGGGTCCCATCCAGGGCCCCAAAGCAGTTCAGGAACCCCATGGCGGCGAATCCGGTGATGGCTGCATCCAGATCCCCGAGTCGGACGACCCTCTGGAGCAGCATGGCATTGAGTGCACAGAACACCTGTGGGGAGGGAACACAGGCACCCATGAGGGTGTGCAGGGTGCCCCAGGGCCCTTCCCCACAGACCCCCCTCCCAGGCACCTCTCCAGGTACTCCCCTGCCCATCCCTTCACTCCCTGGTGCCCCTCCCTCCCCAGCCCCACACCTGGCCCTCCCCACCCCCCCAATAGGCGCGTGCCTGGGCCTCCTTACCTCCATGACGACGACCCCGACCGTGGCCTTTCCAACTCCAAACTGGTGTCCCACGGAGCGGTAGCTGTCTGGAGTGGCCAACTTCCAGATGGCTATTGTGACCTCCTCTTGACAGGGGAGGGCACGCCACATCCGGGTGTCCTGGTGCCTCAGTGCGGGGGGTGAGCCATTGGCAGAGCTCCAGGAAGGTCTGCCGGTGCATGCGGAAGTTCCGCAGCCACATGTTTTCATCCCTCTTCCGCATGACCAGCTGCTCCCACCACTTGGAGCTGGTGGGGTAGCTCCAGAGGCAGGGGAGCAGCCGGCGGTGGAGGAAGAGGAGAGCCCAGTGATCTGGGGCATCCCTGTCTGCCCCCAGGGAGGGCTCCTCTGGCAGGAACCACTGGGCAGCCTCCCAAGCAGCACCTAGCAGGGCTCTTGTCCCCTGGATGACTACCTGGAAGGCCTCCTCTGCCTGCTGCAGCTGCTGCTGCTGGGTGTCCATATCTGCTGTGACTTGGTCTGCGAGAGTGCGGAGAGTACCCTGCGGACCTCGTGCTGTGCAGGCCAGGTGTGTCTGGGAGGGGCCCTTTAAAGGAGTGGCTTGCTGTTGACCTGGAAGGGCTAGCTTTCCTGGCCCCTTATTTCGACAGGAAGCACTTGTGTGTGTGGATGCTCCATGTTTCCTTCCAGGGTGGCTCCTTTCGACGTTCCCCATCACTACTTCGACATTAAACATCGATGGCACCAGCCCTGGAGGACGTGTAGATGATACGTGTCAAAGTAGCCTATTTCGATGTTCTTACTTTGTACTTCGTCGTAGTGGGCTAGTGTCGATTAGCCACTGTGTTTAACCAATTTCAAATGGAGAGAGGCCTCAGATGGACAAGGGCTCCATTGCCAGACTTTTTTGAGGAGGGCAAAGTAGGACTCTCGGGCTGCATCCAGACTGTGGAGAACTGTCGGCAAAAGATACGCCAATTCAGCACTGCATTTGCGTATCTTTTGCCAACAGTTCTGTCAGGAGAGACTTTTCCGACATCTGGCCCGTCCACACAGGGCCAAGTGTCAGAAAAAGCCCCTCTGCTGAGACATCCTTTCTTCCTTGTGGAATAAGGTGTATAGGGATGTCAACAGAACACTCCCAACTGGTAGATCTCTTCCAAGAGACCTATTGCCTGGACACACGCTCTTCGACAACACTTCTGTTGACAGAAGCCTTCAGTCTAGACATAGCCTCAGCCAGTAGGCTACAAGCCCTTCAGGCAACAGCTATAAATCTGATTCAAAACACACACACACACACACTCTCTCTCTCTCTCTCTCTCGACCCCCCTCCCCAGTCTCACTGGCAGAGCTAAAGTGGGCTTCATAAGGAGTTTATTATTTCAAATTTACTTAAGTGAGTGCTGAAATTTCTTCTGGCTGGGCTGGGCTGTGCTTTGGGCCAAGACCTAAGTAACTGAGAGCTGAGATCGCTGGGTTTTGTCCAAAGCCAGCAGGGTGACAGCAGAGAGGTGTAATGGATGCACCTCTGAATTCTGGTCTGCTCTGCCCACAGTCAGCAACTATGAGGGGACTGCAGAGAAGACTTGGGCATGTGAAGGGGACATTTAGGTTGCTGGACCTAAGAGCCTGAGAGGAAAAGTACACTGCCCAGCCTACTTGGGGTGGGACTTTTACTCTGGGTTTATTTTTATGAACCCTGTTTGTGGTGTTTTCCCAAATTAATGCCGAGTTACTTCCCTCCATTTTCTTTTCTATGCTCAGACTCTGTGCTTGAGTGAGGAAACATTGCCTCTCAGAGGCACCCAGGAATGTTATGTGAATTTTCCAGGTTAGAGGGTAAGGGCTTAACCTGGTTCTTGCATTGATGGAGAGAAACCCATGATATTGAACATGGCCCTCGCTGTTGTTGGCTTCACCTGGCAGGAGGATTACCTACAGTAGCCACAAAATGCGTGTTTGGTTACTGCTGCAGCATGCAGAAAGGTAGCACTGTCCCCACCTAGCAAATTTTGTTTCAGTTAAAAAGAAAGCTTATCTTAAAAACTGTGAATTTTTTCATTAGTGTTGTGTGAGAAATCTCATTGTTTCCTAATGCTCTTCAGACCACAATCAGCATATTTAAATATTTAGTAAGAAAAGAGCTGATTGAACACAATTGATTGTTATTTTAAATGAAAATGAAAATGAACCTAATCATGTACTATTGACATGAGTTTCATGGAGTTAAACCATGTTACTTCATGTTAGGTTTCAGTAATTTGTCTCCAGATCAGTAAAGACAATGAGTGAAAGTTGGAGTACAGACCAGTACAACTATGAAGTAACTCCATTGATGCAGCGTTACCCCACTTACATCAGTTCTGGGATCAGAATTTATGGAATCCATTAACTTCATGAAAACTTCATGTAGGGAGCATCTGTTGAATACTTTTAGATTCTGCAGTCAAGTACATTATAGGCCAGATCACAGCACCTAGCCATACTGTGACAAAGCCTCAGTGCAAAGATTTCCTTTCTTTCATCTGGAATAGAGGTCAGCCACCTCTGAGATTCTATTTCCTCCCTGCCACCGTTCCTGGACTCCAAAGCAAACCCACAGTGGGGTCAGGATCTGTGCCAGGAATAGTGGGCAGGTCAGTGTTGAGTGGAGTTATGCTGATCAGGGCTATATAACAACAAATCCCCTGTAAAAAGTGGTACAGTAAAAACACTACAGTAACACCCTATCAAAGCATGTAACAAAGGAAGGTAAGTATTATTATCCCTGTGTTACACCTGGGAAGCTGAGGTACAGAAAGCTGGAGTTATTTGTCAGCAAAGAATCAGTACCAGTACCTGGAACAGAACAAAGATTTCCCGACTCCAGGACAGCAGCAAATTTCTTGATTGGGAATTATCCCATTCTGAACAACAGAGATAAACATACAGAGCTCATGTTTTTTTTTAATTAATGCTACTCACACCTTGGACCAGTCATTTTCAGCCTATTTTTCCATCTTCAGACCCCTAAAAGTTTTCAGATGGAAGTGTGGAACCCTTTGGAAATTTTAGGCATAGCCTCCAGACCCCAGTGGTCCATGGATCACAGGTTGAAACCCGCTGCTTTAGAACATGACAAAAAATTTAAAAATACAGTCCTTTGTATTAAGTTTTGCATTGTTCTCATCGTGAATAGTGAAAGTCAGCTAGTTCTGCTTCACTTTTGTACAAGGCCATTTCTGCTTTCAGGTTCTCACAGCTACAATGCTTAGGTTGCAAACTTTGCAAAAGACAGGCTATTTAAAAACAGCTGTTTCCTTCTGAATGCAGAATCAAACACTTCTGTTGTTTGTAGGTTTCATAAGAGCTTTTAAAAAAGACAAAGGAGGAATTTTTCAAAAACTGTTGAATGAATTAAGCAAAAGTCAAGAAAAGACAGAAAGAAAAACAGAAGGAAAATACGGAAATGTGAGATTTGGTCAGAAGTTCAACATGAATCATGCAGTTTAGAACCAGGTACAGCCTTCACAATTTGTTCCAATAAATTAGTTCCAATATAGCAAAAGGGATAAGACATTGATTTATTGCAGGAAATACAGGGGGGATGGAGAAATTATGAGAATAAAGTGCTATATGGCATATGCCTGTATTAATAGGCAGCATTCAGGGGGCTCCTGGAGGAGTATAGATCAACCGTTTAATGACAAAATAAGAAAACCCTTTCTGAGATGTATTCACACAATCCTGACTGAAATCGGAGAACCTCAAAATAGTGAAATCATGGCCTCATTGAAGTCAGCAGAATCTTGAGGGGCCATGGTTTCAGCCCAAATATTTATTAAGAGGAACGGATAAATGAACGGTCTTTGAAAATGCAGCTGAAGAAACAAATTCTTGTGCAACTTCTAAGTTTTTAAACCAGCCAAAAATACTGGAAATTAAATGTGCCATCAGTTATTTTTCTATTCTGATTTTCATATTAATGTTAAAAACCAAGAAACATTGTTGCCAGGAGCATGAGCATGTGAAACCAAATATTTAAAGATCATAAAGCTCAGAAACCTCACACATGAAGAACTCATTATGTTCACAGTTAAAGTAATCATGGTCTATAACCTTTTATCTCCTAACAGCAAACTTCAAATTCAATATATTTCATTGTATCTACTACATGAAAGTTAATAATATATTGAAATCATTAGAAATTAATCATCAGGATAATAGTGCTAAAGGAAACTAAAAAAAGTTTATTTTTCAAAAGGAAAATGAATGTAACCTAATGGATGCCTAGGGGCAACAACTTCATGGTCTTAACAGTACGTTTTGGATATTTCCATCTATCTGGAACTATAGGTTCCAATTCTGGCAGAGGCTGACATCACTTTTTTACTTACTGCTTGAGAGTGTTTCATGTGAGAAACTACAGAGGACGGGGAAGTTCCCATTACAGATCTGATGGCATTTTTATGGGATCACTGCACTGTTCCGAGCTACAATTTGGCCTGCTATTTTGCAGCTTCCATGATTTTATTGATTTCTCTGTTGAGGACATTATAGGATAGCCTGTGTTAAACTAGCTGGTCAGTGAATGATCTGCAATTTCTCTGAGTGAGCAATAACCACTGAACTGCTGCAGCACACATGAACCACAAGCTGTGTAACACAGATGCGCTGATCCAGTGCTTTTTCATATCACTTATGTAATGTTTACCACAATTTTAATATGAGAAGGGGTAGCCAGAAACCAGAGCGGGAAGTGTGCTAAAAAAGGACCATTACAATATAATTTTAAGAGTTGTGTTGTAGGCTTACAACTTAGTGCCACAACAGCAGTTATTTTTGCTAGAGTTTATGTGGTGGATACCAGGAATGCTACAACATTACAAAACTTACCCACCCCTTCTGTACATGGAGTGTATGTTTAAAAGAGACATTAAATTTAGTCTTCTGAAAGCAGACAGACAATTACAAATGCTGTCTCCCTTTTGCAATGTACAAAGATTTAACTTCTGTTTCAAGTTGTACCATACAAATCATACAAGAACAGGCCTTCTGGAATCCATTCCTTCTGTTGCTTGAGCCATTTTCTTACTATTCTTCCTGGTTCCATACCACGGGACCCTACATACCGAACCCAGAGTTTTGACATTTTATTCCTACTCCTACCAGCTTAAAAGGAAAAGGATGATGGACTTCAAGTGGAGTTTTCTGTACTTTTATAAAGTAACTGAACAATGTCTGAGAAGCTCTGGTTGGCATTTTTATGTAGACATTCAACATTATACGACAAAATTCCTACAATAATGGATCATAGTTTGTATGTACCCTATATGTAAATCTCTTTTCCCACCATTGAATCCTGGGATAGAAATAGGAGCAGTGTTACATAAACTAAGAACAGAAAGCGAAAAACTGCATTACAGCTACTAACAATGAAGGTGAAATGTAAGAAGGCAGAATTGTTATTACCTGTACTGGAATTTAACCTAAATACTGGAATTAAGGATATGATTCACGTAAAAAGTGCCAAAATATCCACCATGTCCACAGCAGAATAAGACCCTGATGTAATGAAAGACAACTCTAACAGGAAGTATCCCCTAACATTAGGCATTTTTTTAGAGCTGACTCAAAAGATAAACTTTGACCTATTAAATTTGCAACATCCTTATTTCACTTTATTTTATACCTCGTGGCAACATAGTCCCTGGATCCTGGATTCTTGTGATCTATGGGAGACTTATACCTCTCATAATGATCACTGTCCTTTTTATATTAGCCCTTCACATAGTTGAAAATTGTTATTGGGTCCTACATCAATGGTCCTTTCTCAAGACAAATGTTGAAAAACTGGACATGTCTGAACATACACCCCAAAATGATAATAGCCTTTTTTTTGCCATCACATTGTTGACCTTTATTCAAGCTGATCCTCAAAATTCTTTTAGGCAGTACTACTGTTTAGCCAATTATTTTTTGGTCCATTTAGATTATGTACGAATACATCCAGTTCTTCCTGCTTAGTCCTCATATGCTTTCCATTTCTATATAGATATCAAAGTTGTTGACCAGAGTCCTCCAATGATTTCCCCCTTGTTGTTCCTATCACTGTCGATTTTCCATGTCTTCCTCAAAATCTACTCTCTGTTAAAGTCATAATCTTATGCTCATCTGCGGGGATATGTCACCTGCCCCCTCTGAATCTAGTTTAAGAAGTCCTCTCTAGGTGAACTGGTATGCAAAAATGGTCTTCCCATTCTTGGCCAGGTGAATGTCACATCTCATCCCAGAAGTCGTCCTCCTCAGAATAGCATCCCACAGCCAATAAAGTTGAAGACACCCATTGGTGGTCTAGCATCTCTCTTCTTCCTCGGTGAAGAAGATCTAGCACTGGCCCCTAGCATGCCCCTCTACGGGCACTGTTTACAGCTCACTTCTTGTTCTTCAAGCCATGTGATGAGGCTTAAAACCCTTTCAAATGGGGTATAATTGTGAGAGCCATATCCCACATTCTCCTAAAGCATCACTTAAGTTTTCCTTTTGCATTATACTGCCAGTTATACAGTCTAAATTATTTATGGTGCAAGAGTCATTCAGAACATAAAACAACAGATGCAGCAATCTATCACAAAGGGTTTCCATGTTCAAATGCTTAAGCAGAGTGCCAACAACAAGACGGCAGCTGCTGTATTATCCATTACACAGCTTACATGTTTTACTTCATGAGCTCATCTCACATTTAACAGAGAATGTAACCCTTAACTCCAGTCCTGAGGCTAACAGCTTGTATAAATACTTGGAATTAAAAAAAAAAAAATCACAATCACTGCAAAGTTAAAAAAAAACCAGGAAATGGTTCTTGTTCCTTTCACTGTCAGCTTTCTATCAAAATGCATATAGCTTTAGTTTCAGTAGTCAAGGTCACTAGAAGCTCCGCTGAACAGGATTTCTAACACAGTAGTTCAAGGCAGTAGCCATTGTGTAGCAAAGACTTGGGAACCATCTGTTTCCTAAGTGTTTTGCAGAACCACAAGGGAGATTGGAAGAAGGTGCTGTCTGGCTGTTGGGAAGTCAGAGCAATGATGGGATTACGCTTGCAGTGAGCACTGACTGACCTGGGCTTCTCCACACTAGGAACACTCACCTACCTCACTCCCATTTTCCTGGCTGCTCCCACTCCAGTTTAGTTCCATCTATTGCTAGAAGGTACTATGCACCCATAGTAAGAGCTAATACTGAGGAAACAGCACATGTGCAAAAACTTAGAGCAGGTGTCAAGTGCAGCCTGAGATATTCTGGTGGCCAAAAGGTACACTGGGGGTGGAGATCACAAGAGAGCGGCTGTGGCAGGCTAGGGCAGAGGGAAGTAACCCAAAGAGAAAGAACGGCAGGGAGGCTTTTGCTGGGAATTTGGGAGGGAAGGCAGAGAGAGATTTGGCTTAAGTCACATGCTTTATGTATTCAGATTCCCATCTTTTAAAAGTTCCAAGTCCTCCTGACAAGTGATTGACTCACACTTTTGGTAGAACATCTATAGCATGTGTTCTTACTGAAGTTCAGGTGATGATGGGCCAGGCTACGATAGGCATGCCCTTGCAATTAGCTTGAAGTGCTTGAGCTGTCGGATCTTTGGTATCCATGACGAGGACCAGCAGCAGGGGCAGCTGGACAAAAACCTCATTCTAAGTGCACTGACCTTCAACTCTGACAGTGCCTGGATTGCTGCCTTGCTGTGCAGCAAATCCTTATTTCTCATGCTCCAGCCAGGATGGACAGTTGCAGGACAAGGGAAGGTTACTCACCCTGTGCACTAAATGGAGTTCTTTGAGATGTTGTCCCCATGGGTGCTCCACCACTACGTGTGCTGGTGCTGCTGTGCCCATTGGCCATAGATTCATTGGTGACAGTGCCCCTCCCTCCCAGGTGGCCTGGTGCGCAGGGAACAGGCACGAGACACCTGCTATTAATGAGTTGGAGGATGGGTGTGAGAAGAGGAACTCATCAGCCCTAGAGGCCACATCATATTTTTGATCTAGCCTCTTTGATGTAGGTGACATGGTGTCTGTAATGTTCCATAGAAGCTTGGCTGGGTCCAAGAGGGCTTCATTAATTGGTATTACCACCCTATTCTGTGTGGACACATGTAAGATGTTAGTCAGCTTACACTGAGTATCCACAGGAGTCAAGAGGGCTATCTCCAGTTTATCTTTAAATGGCCTGGGGTCATCACCCAACAGGGAAGTGGGTGGTGGAATCACTGAGTTTGTGGAAGAGGAGAAGGGAGAGAATTGTCGTGGCAGTGGGGAATTTGACCAATCATCTCCCCTTGTGCAATTGCCACAGTCATCCGCTTCTGAAATCTCAGACCTGTCCAGTGACTGGATACTATGAGGCTGAGGTTTACTTAGTGGCAGAGGCTAAGGTAAAGGCTGATGATGAAAGACTGCCCGTGGGTCCCAGTATGGCCAATTCGGTGGCATAGGCGGTGGCACACACTGTTGTTGCCACTGCTGTAGTTGTACTGCTTAGATGAAGATGTTTCTGCTGTTCTCTGAGGTAAAATATCTTCATCTGAATCAGAGAGTCTTGCTGGCACAGAAGCTGGGATGGCTGAACAAGAAAGCGTTGAGCTACACAATAAGCTGTCAGTGCTAAATAAGAGGGTGCCTGGTACCACGGAGACTGAAAGCTCCCCTGCAGTAGTATACTGTGGTATAAATGGAGGAGGGAGCATCGAAGCCGGAACCCCCTGCACTGTCAATACTGGGAGCACAACAAACCCAGGGCCATGTTTAGCACTTTCGTGCACTTCTCTGGTGCTGGCTTGTCAGCACTAACAGCTGACAACGCCAGGATGCTTTGTATACAAGCAAGTAAGCATCTATTTCAGCTGGCTTCTTCTTCAGTGCTGGAGCTGTGGCTGAATCATAGACCTCGTTGCTTTTCCATTTGAGGATGTGTGCATCTTCTCCTTATGTTCCTGGCTAGCATGGCTTTTCAACAAGTATCAGTGGTAGCCAAGTTAGTCTGTATCTTCAAAAACAACAAGAAGTCCTGTGGCACCTTATAGACTAACAGATACCTGTTCTTTTCGACAAAGCACTCTTAGCCCCCTTTGAAGTAGGGAGGGTGACAGCATGGTGCTTTAAACTGGTCATTTTGATTGTTGGGGGAACTGATCCTGAAAAGGTATGCAACCTCTTCTTAGTTATAGGGAGATTTCCCCTTATCTCTAGGGCTTGTCAGTGTCAGAGCTCTGTCAATGGCTTCAACCCCACATGGGCTATACCTGAGCAGGAAGTCATTGTGAGAGATTTCAGAGCCTGCTCCATCTACCAGATGTGGATCTGTTGTTGTCTCACTCTTCTGGATCTTTTAGTTAGTCTTTCACAGCGTAGGGCACCAGCACAATACAGGGGACTGCCCTGACATCAGATACAAACAGATGGGCTGTCCGAGATGGAAACAGACAAACCACAGGACAAGCACTTTTTTAAATCCTGGACAGCTGGGCATGAGTGAAACTGACTGGGTTGAGCTCTATTATGAAGCAGAGCTGTTGACAGAGGCTACAGCTGCTTGAGAAAAAGAAACCGCAGCTCCAGCTTTTTCTCTGTTGTCTTTTGTTATTTGCTATGTAAATGTCTACTAAAGGTAAGTTGTGGAGGGTGGGGGGGGTCCAATAGTTGACTGGAGGTGTGAGGGAACTGCTCTGCAATCAGAAATGAACTGAGTAGCAGGCTGGTTGTGCATGCACAGTAAATGCTCCAGGCGTCTTGTTCCTGTGCCCTGCATATGCAGCCAGCTGGCAGGGCACTGCTATTAATGAATCTACAGCCAGTGGGTGCCGTGGCACTGGTGCACCGAATGGTGTAACATCCACAGGGACCCTCAAATGAGAACTTTTACTTCATACTACCACTATGTAGCTCAAGTGTTTATGTTTGTACAGCAACAAACACATAATGCATATATAGCGCACAACCTCAAACCACCCCACCCCCATACATGGCATTTTGGGCCAGGCTCAACCCTAATGTAACTTCTACGGGAGTGGCATCTATTGACCTACTCACAATAGGGTTGAATTTGATATACCCAGTGCTTCTTTTGTGCCAGTACTGAGTACTAGTACCTCAGCAGCCTCAGCTGTAGGACTGGCTGGTGGTGGGGGGGGAGGGCAAGGAGATGGCAGAGTACCAGCTTTTTTTTTTTTTAAACACACACAAAAGCACTAGCTATACCACATGTGTTAGATTCATTAATTTGCCTTCATAGCAGGTCTCTGAATTTTTCCCCTTTGAAGTTACCAAGGAAACAACATTTGGCTAAACCAGACTTTGCTTTATTGCTCTGTATTTATCTATGTTGCAATCTGTGTGATGCTCCTCCTGCCCAAGCAGATGGTACAACTAAAATGTGTATTTCTCTTTTGAGCTGATCTCATTTTTTTTTCATTCTCTTCTGTGTGA
Organism: Carettochelys insculpta; assembly: GCF_033958435.1. Lineage (NCBI taxonomy): Eukaryota > Metazoa > Chordata > Testudines > Carettochelyidae > Carettochelys > Carettochelys insculpta. The sequence goes on along the minus strand of NC_134144.1, from coordinate 48,335,431 downwards.
CAAAGAAAAATGAAACAGTGGAAGCTGCTCAGAGATTTGGATCCAAGAAAGCAGAATGAAAATCCTAAAAATGAACAAATTTTAATTCTGATGATAGGTAACCCACATATCTAGGGAAAGGGGCACAGATAGTTCACTCCAGCACAACCAGCAGCAGACCAACTGTAATTCACCTCCCCGGGGGAGGGCTAGCTCAATGGTTTGAGCATTGGCCTGCTAAACCCAGGGTTGTGAGCTCAATCCTCAAAGAGGCCATTTAGGGACTGGGGCCAATATATGTCCAGGATGGCACTTGAGGGCAGGGGACTGGACTAGCTGATGGCCTGAGGCCCCTGCTAGGAGATGTGTATCTCCATTATCTATAAGGTCATAGCCATACCCCTATGGACTTTAGGGCAGGGCTTTATACAAGCTCACTCCAACACAGCTTGCAAAGGGTGATGGGAGACAAAAGCAGTGGCTCTTTTGGTCCACTCCAACATGGAGATGTGATGGCTACACCACAAACTACTAGAACAACAAGAAGTCCTGGGGCACCTTATAGAGTAACATATTTTGGAGCATAAAAGCTTTCATGGGCAAAGAATCCACTTCATTGGATGCATGGGGGGAGGGGTATTTAAAGAATGGGGTCCCAGAAAAAAGGTCCATTCAGCGAGGTGGAAATGGCCCATTATCAATAGTAGGTATCAAAAGAGGAAAAAACAAGTCAGATCAGACAGGGGGATATGAGCCATTGTCAGAGTCTAATGGGGAGACTCATTAGACTCTGACAATGGCTCATATCCCCCTGTCTGATCTGACTTGTTTTTAACTCTTTTGATATCTACTATTGATAATGGGCCATTTCCATCTTGCTGAATCGACCTTGTCATCTCTGGCCCTCCCTTTTTCTGGGACCCCATTCTTTAAATACTCCTCTGAAGTCACCCCCCCACTCATGCATCTGATGAAGTGGGTCTTTGCCCACGAAAGCTTATGCTCCAAAATATGTTAGTCTATAAGGTGCCACAAGACTTCTTGTTGTTCTTGAAGCTACAGACTAAGGTGGCTACCTCTCCGATACTTGTCAACACGAACTACTGGATCTTTCAGAGACAGTAGCAGGCATGGAGCAGCACTGCATTGCACTCAATGCACCCTTCTCTCTCCCCAAAGTTCCCACCACCCCACGTGAGGTTGGCAGTGTGGAATTAAGCTTTTATAGGCATAACCTGAGACTGCCACATTACTGAAGAGTGAAAAACAACAAGAGTTATGAAGGCAAAGCCAGTAACACTTTATAATACATTGCATAGAATCATAAAATCCTGTGGCTGGAAGGGATCTCAGGAGGTCATTAAATACAGCCCTCTGCCTAAAGCAGGATCAACCCCAACTAAATTATCATACTATAACTTATTTTAAAATACTTTAAGGGACATCTATAATTGTCTTCATATCCCTCTTCCTGTAAAGCTAGGCATTCTTAATGTCATTGAGTATGGCTTGGCACTAAGAATAGAGTTCTTACATGTGAAAGAGCCTATATATAAAGTTGCAGTTTCAAGCTCTGGTACCTCTTGATTTACTATAGCTAGTTTACTTCCTGTTATGGGAGCTGGGAGAGGTGACAAGAGGCAAAAGCCAAGGTTTCCAATGGTTTAAATAGCCAATTTTATTCCAACTATTTCAAGTTTTATCCCTGATGCATTAAAGTCAGCAGAGGCCAGTGAAATTTACAGTGGAGTACTTAAGGAACCAGCTAGAGTAACCTTGGAACAAGTTGTGAATGTATCTGAGAACTCACTGAGGAAGGATCAGGTCCCAGAAGACTGGAGAAGGGCAAACAGTAGTGTTGTAACTAGCTAATTGTGTGCCTGAGGCAAGAATATAAAATTGTGCTCCCTTATATATTCATAGCAGTTATTTTGTAGAAAAAAGTGAAAAATAAATAATAATAATACCACCACCACCACACTGATTACACTGGCTAGGCAGGGCTGTCTGGTTCTCCCAGGGCTCGCTGGTGTGGTGTTGTGCACAGGGGCAGGGCATTTGCGGACAGTGCTGTGGGTTGGGGATGTGTGGTAGTACTATGTGTACATGATAAGGAGTGTGGCTGGTGCTGTGTGCAGGGGATGGGTGTGTGTGATGCTGTGCATAGGAATAGGAAGGGTGGGTGGCACTGTTTGCAGGGGCAGGGTATATGTGGTGGCACTGTGTGAGCAGGGACAGGGAGAATAGGTGGTGCTGTGCACAGGGGTAGTGTATGTGTATGTAGGCCTCTGAAGGGAAGCAGGTACCAGCTTCTGGCTGCGGGGCTCTCCACTCCCTGGGTGCCAGGCTGGTGCCAGTGGCAGGCCCACCCTGGCAGGTGGCCACAAGTGGGAGCTGAGCAATGCGGGGCTGGGTGAGGTCGAGCTCATGGCGCTCTGTGAATGCTCACGGCTGGGCAGGCAGAACACTCACCTACATCACCTTCTGGTGGGTTTTTCCCTCTTCCTTTTCATTTCTGCTGAAGTGCCACTGCCTAGAAATCCACTCCCTGGCTGGCATGCAGCTTGGTGGTGGCAGCTCACTCCCTCCCAGGTCAGCAGTGGGCAGCAGAGTATGGCATGGCTCCCACGATTCCAAGCCAGGCAAGTGGCCAGCAATGGCTGCTCTGAGCTGGTGGTTGGGAAGGGGAGGGGAAGGCTGAGCAGAGGATGCTCCCCAGTGGCATCTGCCCCAGGCTCCTGGGTGGTGCAGGGGGAGGCAGCAGCGGTGAGGTCCTGGAAGAGGCAGTGCCGGGGAGCAGAGACTCAGTCAGCAGGAACTCCTCAGGCACACTGAACAGCACCCTGAACCCCATCAGCTATGCACCCAAAGCAAGTGCCTCACCCACCTCACCCTTGCTGCAGTGCCAGCAAACCTAGTACTTCCTCATTACTAGGGTGGGTGGGAAGAGGAGAGAATGGGCTGGATGACTTCCCCAGCTCTTTTCCATGATTCTGTATCATTATATAGCCCATATAGAAGGTCCTGCTTGAATTGTGGGATGATTACCAAATAATTATGGCTTAGTTGCACACAAAACATGGAAAACTATGGAAAAATAAAAGAGACAGTTATCATCTGAATGGACCTATTTAAGAAAAATTGGCTGAAAGAATGTAAACACTGAAGTATTATATTATGCCTCCTAAATTTTGATAACCAGGCATTTTGTTGTAACCATATTATAGTCATTAATGTGCAGGCCCCAGCCCCAGCTGCTATCAGCTCTGATAAATGGAGCTCTGCTACAGAAATGAGGGAAAAAAAACATGTGAATGCAAAACTATGGGCTGTACAAACTAAGCTAATTACAATAAAATGTGCAGCAGAAAACAAAAATTGAGGGTCCGGAATATCACAAATTAAGTATGGCTTTACCCATAGATAAGTAAGAAGATAAACCTTTTTGTTGACATTCTGACCTCACTGAAATCAGTCAGGAAACTTCCATTGACTTCAGTGGGGCCAGCATTTCAAGATTTGAGTTTATTACTCTTCCGAAGTGGATGATATCTGCCTATTGATTTTTTTTTTCCAACAGCCTTCACTTTTTACATAGAAAGAGAAGTTACTCACCTGTAGTAACGATGGTTCTTCAAGATGTGTCCCCGTGGGTGCTCCACAATAGGTGTCGGGCTCGCCCGGCGCTGCAGATCAGAATTCTTCTAGCAGTTTCTACTGGATCGCGCATGCGCCGACGCGCACTGCTCCCTTGCGCGCCCCTGGCCATGTGCGCAATCCGGTCCCCGCCGGTTCCTTGACCAACCGCCTCGGATGCTCCTGAAAAACACTAGACAGAGATCCAAAGCGGGGAGGATGGGCAGGTGGTGGAGCACCCACGGGGACACATCTCGAAGAACCATCATTACTACAGGTGAGTAACTTCTCTTTCTTCTTCAAGTGGTCCCCGGGGGTGCTCCACAATAGGTGACTACCCAGCAGTAACCCAAGTAAGGAGGTGGGTAATCGATTTATGTGCAGCTTGTCCCCGAGAGGACTGCTGTCAACAGACAGGTATCCTCCTCGAATACCCGATGCAGGGCGTAATGCTTGGCGAAGGTGTCGTATGATGACTAGGTCGCCACTCTAGAGATGTCTTTTAATGCAATTCCCTTGAAGAAGGCTGTTGATGCCGCCACCGCCCTGGTGGAGTGAGCCCTAGGCGGAGCCAGCAAAGGGGTCTTTCGAAGCTCGTAGCACATTTTTATACAGGATACAATGTGCTTCAAAATTCTCTGGGAAGAGAGGCCTTCCCCTTTTGAGCTGGGAGCGAGAGACGCCAGAAGCCTGTCCGTTTTGCGGAAGGACTTAGTTCTGTCTATGTAAAAGGCCAATGACCTTCTCACATCTAGGAGACGTAGGCACACCTCCTTGCTGGAGCTGTGAGGCTTTGGGTAAAACGATGGTAAAACTATTGGTTTGTTAAGATGGAACTCTGAAGAAACTTTTGGAACGAAGGCTGGGCGTAACCGTAAGGTTACCGCCTCCTTTGAGAATACTGTGCAGGGCGGCGTTGCCATCACTGCTGCGAGCTTGCTCACCCTACGGGCTGACGTAAATTGCAAGAAGGAAGGTTGTTTTCATAGTAAGGAGTTGGAGGGGTACCGTGGCTAAGGGTTCGAAGGGTGGTCCCGATAGCATGCTGAGCACCAAGTCCAAACTCCACAACGGCGGTAGCGGTTTTCGAGGGGGGTACAGGTTTACCAGCCCCTTCAAGAACCTTGTGACGATAGGGTGGGCGAATACGGTGGGCCCTTCCTCCATATGCCGAAAAGCTGATATAGCAGTGAGGTGGACCTTTATCGAGGATAGAGAAAGCCCGTCTCATTTGAGGTCCAATAGGTATTCTAGTATTACAGTTATAGGAACGTCGAGGGGAGCTAACTGTCTGGCGGAACACCAGGCTGTAAAACGTGTCCATTTCTGTTCCTAAGTCCTCCTGGTGGAGGCCCTTCGGCTACACGCCAAGACTTGTCGTACTCCCTCCGTACATGTGCTCTCTAAGGCGCTGAGCCATGGATTAACCATGCTTGTAGGCGTAGTCCCTGAGGGTGCAGGTGCACTATGGACCCCTGAGCCTGCGTGAGTAAGTCCGGCGCCACCGGTAGGGGGAGTGGTGGACGATCCGACATATGCAGAAGCAAGGGAAACCATTGTTGTTGGTCCCAAGTTGGAACTATGAGTATCATGCGAGCTCTCTCCCTTCTGGCTTTCTGCAGAACCTTGTGGATAAGCATTGCGGGGGGGAACGCATGGAGTAGAGGGCCCTTCCATGAAATCATGAATGCGTCCCCCAGGGACCCCTGCCCTATTCCTGCTCTGGAGCAGTACTGGGGACACTTCTTGTTGTACTGGGTGGCAAACAAATTGACTTGGGGAAACCCCCATGTACGAAATATGCGCCGTAGCAGGTCGGAACGGATCTGCCATTCGTGCGTGAGTGCGAAGCGCCTGCTCAGCTGATCTGCCTTCATGTTGTGGGCGCCCAGCAAGTACAAGGCTTTCAATGTTATGTTGTTGGCGATGCACCAGTTCCACAATCTGACTGCTTCCGCACATAGTGCATGGGATCGTGCCCCTCCTTGTCGATTGATGCAGAACATAGTGGAGGTATTGTCGGTATTGATCCTGACTACTTTGCCGTGTAGGTATTTCTGAAAATGTCTGCATGCATTGAACACCGCTCTGAGCTTCAGTATGTTTATGTGCAGTGTCTGTTCCGCAGGGGACCATAGCCCTTGCGTCACCTTGCTGCAAATGTGCGCTCCCCATCCTATGTGGGAGACGTCGGTAGTAAGAAAAATAGAAATTTGTGGTTGGTGGAAGGGCACCCCCACTAGCAGATTCTTGGGATTTCCCCACCACGCTAGGGATCTTCGCACTTCCATCGTGGGCGACACTACCCTGTGGATAGTGTGGGATGCCGGTTTGTAAACACTTGCCAGCCAATGCTGCAGGCTTCGCATGTGTAACCCGGCATTCTGTACCACAAACGTCGCTGCCGCCATGTGCCCCAACAGTTGCAGGCACGTTAGGACAGGCACCGCGGGGGCTGTATGTCATGACTTGCACCAGGGAGTTGATGGCACGGAAGCGGGCATCGGGCAGGTATACTCTTGCTGCGATAGAGTTTGTGTGTGCCCCTATGAACTCTATATCTTGTGTGGGTTCAGTATTTGACTTTGCGAGGTTGATAACTAGGCCCAGCGAAGTAAACGTGTTCGCGGTGACGCATATCATGCGTAGGACCTCTGCCTTTGAGGCCCCTTTCAGTAGGCAGTCGTCCAGATATGGAAAAATAAACAATATTACGCCAATATTTAAAAAAGGCTCTAGAGGAGATCCTGGCAATTATAGACCGATAAGTTTAACATCAGTACCAGGCAAATTAGTAGAAACACCAGTAAAGAGTAAAATTGCAAGGCACATAGAAGAGCACGAATTGTTGGGCAAAAGTCAGCATGGTTTCTGCAGAGGGAAGTCGTGTCTAACTAATCTGTTAGAATTCTTTGAAGGGGTTAATAAACATGCGGACAAGGGGCACCCAGTGGACATAATATACCTAGATTTCCAGAAAGCCTTTGACACGGTCCCACCCAAAGGCTTTTATGTAAATTAGGTGGTCATGGGATAGGAGGAAAGATCCTTTCATGGATCAGGAATTGGTTAAAAGACAGAAAACAAAGGGTGGGAATAAATGGTAAATTTTCACAATGGAGGAGGGTAACTAGTGGTGTTCCCCAGGGGTCAGTCCTGGGACCGATCCTGTTCAACTTGTTCATCAATGATCTAGAAAATGAGGTAAGCAGTGAGGTGGCAAAGTTTGCAGATGACACCAAGTTGTTCAGGACAGTCAAAAGCAAAAGGGATTGTGAAGAACTACAAAAAGATCTCAGCAAACTGAGTGATTGGGCAGCAAAATGGCAAATGAAATTTAATGTGGGTAAGTGTAAGGTAATGCATGTTGGAAAAAATAACCCAAATTACACGTACTACATGATGGGGTCAAATTTAGCTACGACAGATCAGGAAAGGGATCTTGGAGTTATAGCGGATAGTTCTCTGAAGACATCCACGCAGTGTGCAGCGGCAGTTAGTAAGGCAAATAGGATGTTAGGAATTATTAAAAAAGGGATCGATAATAAGACAAAAGATATCATACTTCCCCTATATAAAACTATGGTACGCCCACATCTTGAGTACTGCGTGCAGATGTGGTCTCCTCACCTCAAAAAAGATATATTGGCATTAGAAAAGGTTCAGAAAAGGGCGACTAAGATGATTAGGGGCTTGGAACTGGTCCCATATGGGGAGAGGCTAGAGAGACTGGGACTTTTCAGTTTGGAAAAGAGGCGATTGAGGGGCGATATGATAGAGGTATATAAAATCATGAATGGTGTGGAGAAAGTGAATATAGAAAAATTATTTACCTTTTCCCATAATACAAGAACTAGGGGACACCAAATGAAATTGATGGGTAGTAGGTTCAAAACTAATAAAAGGAAATTTTTCTTCACACAGCGCACAGTCAACCTGTGGAACTCCTTGCCCGAGGAGGCTGTGAAGGCCAGGACTCTATTAGGGTTTAAAAAAGAGCTTGATAAATTTTTGCAGGTTAGGTCCATAAATGGCTATTAGCCAGGGATAAAGTATGGTGCCCTAGCCTTCATAACAAGGGCAGGAGATGGATGGCAGGAGATAAATCACTTGATCATTGTCTTCTGTTCTCCTTCTCTGGGGCACCTGGCATTGGCCACCGTCGGCAGATGGGATGCTGGGCTCGATGGACCTTTGGTCTGACCCAGTATGGCCATTCTTATGTTCTTATGTTATGTTCATCCCCTGTCTGTGCAGGTAGGCTGATACCACTGCCAGGGTTCTGGTAAAGACTCTGGGTGCTGAGGATAGGCCGAACGGAAGAACCCTGTACTGGAAATGTTCCCTGCCAACCGTGAAGCGGAGGAAGCGTCTGTGTGCCAGGTGGATTGTTATATGAAAGTAAGCATCTTGTAAGCCGAGGGCTGCAAACCAGTCTCCATCGTCCAGTGCCGTGAGTATAGAGGCAACTGTGATCATCCGAAAGCGTTGCTTGCGCAAGTAACGGTTGAGGCCCCGTAGATCCAAAATCGGCCTCGAGCCTCCTGTTTTCTTCTCTGTTAGGAAGTAGCGTGAATAAAATCCTTTCCCTTGGAATTGTTCTGGCACTCTTTCCACCACCCCTATGAACATGAGGTGATCTACCTCCTGCTTTAGCCTCGCCTCGTGGGCAGCGTCCCTGAGATGAAGCTGGGCGGGAGGCTTCGTCGGTGGAAGCGACTGGAGGGGGATCGTGTAACCCGTGGCTATAATTTCTAGCACCCATTTGTCTGTGGTGATCTTTTGCCATTGGGAGTGGAACGGTTTGAGGCAATGATGGAACATGAGATGAGAATGGCATTGAGCAATGGTGTTGATAGTGCAGCCCTTGACATAACCGTCAAACTTGCTGTCTCTGGGCTTGTCCCGAGGGTGTACGGCTTTGTTGAGAATGTCGTCTGGGGGCCCTGTACTACTGCTGCTGCTGTTGATGGCGCCCTTGGTCATAGCCTCGCTGATATTGAGCGCGCTGTGGTTGGTAAGCATAGCGTCTTTGCTGAGGATAGAACTTCTTTTTCTTGTATGGGGGAGTATAATTACCCAAGGTCTTAAGTGTGGCCCTCGAGTCTTTGCTGGAGTGGAGGACCGAGTCGGTTGAGTCCTGTAGGTCTCTGGGGATACCGGACGTCTGGAGCCAGGATTCCCTATGCATTACCACTGCTGCTGCTGCTGCACGTGCCGCTGTGTCCGCCATGTCCAGGGCAATCTGGACTCCTGTCCGCGACGCCGCGTAGCCTTCTTGGACAATCGCCTTTAACACTGGCTTCTTGTCCTCCGGGAGTGAATCCATGAGAGGAGTGAGTCTAGAGTAATTGTCAAAGTTATGGTTTGATAGATGTGCCGCGTAATTTGCCATTCTCAATAATAGGGTAGAAGAGGAGTAGACCTTCCTGCCGAACAGCTCTAGTTTCTTAGCATCTTTATCCGACCCCCCTGATTTGTACTGAGACGTTTTTGACCTCTGCTGGGATGACTCGACCACCAAAGAATTGGGTTGTGGGTGACTAAAAGAGGAACTCCATGCCCTTGGCTGGGACGAAGTACTTCTTATCCACTCTCTTGTTCGTAGGCGGAATAGAGGCCAGAGTCTGCCATATGTTAGTGGCTGACTCCATAATGGCTTCGTCCAGCGGGATAGTGATTTTAGATGAAGCCGGGGGGGGGTCTCAAATTTTTCAGGAGTTTATGGTGCTTCTCCTGCACCTCTGCTATTTGAATGTCCTGCGCGAATGCTATTCTTTTGAACAGCTCCTGGAATTGTTTAAGGTCATCCAGAGGGGAGACATCCCCGGGGGCCATGACCTCATCTGGGGAGGATGAGGAGGAACCGCTGGGGTAAACCTCCCCCAAATCCTCTGGCTCCCAAGTTCAGTGGTATACTTGCTCCCTGGTGGGCTGTGAAGGGACGTCTCGGGATTCTGGACCTAATTCCCCCTGGGACAACTGCGTTCCCATCCCAGAGAGAGAGCGTACACGGGAGTATTGACGAGTAGTAGGAGAGGACCTGCCCCTGGATCTAGACCTGTGGTGTCTGTGTTCAACGTGATGAAGACGACCATAGAAACATGGGCAAGGGTCCGGTGATGGAGACCTGGACCACGATCGGGGAGTGTACCCATGTCTGGGAGAGCGGGATCTCCGCAACAACATTGACAGAGGCCCGAAATAAGCCGGTGGAGTTGCAGCCCGGCGGTGCGGCGTGTGTATCTCGGAAGGGGGGCTGGGTGACAAGGGCAGTGCAGCCCTGCCTGGAGATGGACTAAGATGCTGGGTTTTAGCTCTGGCCTTGCCCCTCCCCTGCAGGGTGGGTGCCGCCCCCTCCGGTGCTGGGGATCTCAGCCCCATTGTCAGCGCTGCGCTCAGCACCATCAACAGTGGTGCCACGCGGGTAGCTTCCTCCGGCATCGGTAGGCTCCGTGCCAGGTGCCCCTGCGCTGTCGGCACCGTGGGAGCCGGTGCCGCGTGCGGCAGCGCCGCCGATTCCAGCGCTTGCTGCGCTGGCACTCACGGCGCCTTCCGTGCCGCCTGTTGTATAATCGGAGGCTCGGCCTCTGCCATGTGTGCTGCTGCGCTGCCACTTTCATCAGCTCACAGCTGGGGGCTCTGCGTTCCGCTCGTCCTGCTCGCTGGAACCGCCGGCAAGGATCGAGCTGGGGAGAGTTTACTCCTCTTCTGCACAGAGGGGGTCAAAGAGGCTGCCTTCCTTTTATGCGACCCAGAGGGCCCTTCTGTGTGAGGCTTCTCCAGCAGTTCAGGCTGGATAGCCTTATCAAACAAGATCATTTTGAGCCTCATTTCTCTGTCCTTCCTGGCCCTGGCTGTAAGCTTAGCGCAGTGGGAACACTTCTGGGTAACATGAGACTCTCCCAGGCAGTGAATGCATTCACTATGCCCATCTGAGGCCGGCATAGCCTCGCGGCATGACTCTCACTTCTTAAACCCCGAGGAAGCCATCACGGTGAGTCTTTACTGTTAATAGGGTACTTAGCCACTAATCAGTGCTTTCAAGTATCAGAGGGGTAGCCGTGTTAGTCTGGATCTGTAGCAGCAACGAAGGGTCCTGTGGCACCTTATAGACTAACAGAAAAGTTTAGAGCATGCTCTAAACTTTTCTGTTAGTCTATAAGGTGCCACAGGACCCTTCGTTGCTGTAATCAGTGCTTTCTAACCCAAAATAACATTCACGACCTTCAGGGCAGCGGACGGCTTAACAGCCTCCTTGTCCACCCCTCCTTCGCTCCTCTTCTCTCTGCTATCTAATATGCTCTTCTCTTTCTTTTTTTTTTTTGTATAATAGTGACAAACAAACGAACTACACGTAAAAAACAACTATCTTATGTGTCTCTGGCTTTAGCCGGAGCGGATTCCGTCTGCAGCCAATGGCGGTAGAGAAGGAACTGGCGGGGACTGGATCGCGCACGTGGCCGGGGGCGCGCAAGGGAGCAGCGCGCGTCGGCACATGTGTGATCCAATAGAAACTGCTAGAAGAATTCCGATCTGCGGTGCCGGGCGAGCCCGACACCTATTGTGGAGCACCCACGGGGACCACTCAAAGAAGAAGAGTTGGTTTGCCAGCACTGCAACAAGGGTAAAGTGGGTGAGGCACTTGCCTTGCCACATACCTGAGGGGGCACAGGGTGCTGTTCAGTGTGCCTGAGGAGTTCCTGCTGCCTGATTGCATGCCCCCCCCGCACTGCCCCTTCCAGAAGCCCACCGCTGCTGCCTCCCCCTGCACCACCCGGGAGCCTGGGGCAGGTGCCACTGGGGAGCATCCTCTGCCCAGCCTTCCCCTCCCCTTCCCAGCCACCAGCTCAGAGCAGCCATTTCTGGCCACTTGCCTGCTTGGCATCCTGGGAGCCATGCCATGCTCTGCTGCCCACTGCTGACCTGGGAGGGAGCGAGCTGCTACCACCAAGCTGCATGCCAGCCAGGGAGTGGATTATTATAGGTATTTGAAGCTAACCATGTCCTCCAGTGCTGGTCTGAATATTGCTCATTGTGCGCTCAAATCAATGCAATTTTAAGGGGGAAGGGGACAGGAGACAAGGCCAGGGAACATTTTTGTTAAATCATTACGGAGAAAACCAAAGACAGCTCTCTGAAAGCTACTCAGGGCTTCGGAGTACTAAGTTAATAACTCTCACATAAGATGGATTAGTGGGCAGAGTGCTGGTGAGACAATAAAAGCAGCAATATAAATTTAAGTTATCAAAAGGACTTTCACCATCATAGAGGCACACATCATACTCTCCTTACAAGGTAGATGAAAGAAGAAATATATATCTGCACAGCCATCATCAGTAATACCAGAAATCAGTATACCCTACTGTGTCACCACAGAGATAGGACTTCGTGCTTACAGAAGTTGTTCCTTTAGCTACAGCAGTAGCTACCTTGGAGATTCATAAATTTATGGACTAAAGGAATCAGCAGATCATCTAGTCTAACCTACTGTGAATGGGCCTACTATAGCCCTACACTGAACAAAATAACTTTAATTAGATTAAGGTGTGTTAGTTCTCAAGAGACTAAACTGTTTATGATAGCAGGTGGCCCACATCCCAATATCACAGAAGGTGCCAATCTGATCTGAAGGTAAATTCCTTTGGAGGCTCCCAGTCTAGTGAGATGTATGAGCTCTGAGCATACCGGCCAAAGGAAAAAAAGAGAATTCTCTACACTATCCTAGAGCACTGCTCCACCCCTTTCACTGATCCATCCTCAGTCATGGCCAATCTCAGAAGCCACAGAAAAGGGGACAAAAAGAACACATCTAGCCAATTGTGCACCATGGAAAAAACAAAAAATAAGCATTTCCTGACTTCTGCCAGCAAGTTGCTGAAGCCCTAAAGCTTTAGATTAGAGACATTACCTCAATACAAGTGCTATAAACATGATCAGGAAATCAATCTCCCACTATCCCATAAAGGAAGGGAACAAACAGGAGGATATATACATTTCAAGGCCTGAATGGAGCACCACACCAGTTCAACCTGTGTCTTTTCTTGCCCTTCCACGCTTACAGGCTGCAGAATTTCTTCCAGAAGCTGCAGTATCATTATCACAGTAACCTCTTTCATATCTGGCATTCTACCACCTGGAACTCTCAAATAACCAGCATTTTACCCTTAAATAATTTTTAATTACGTTTTCCATAAGTATAGTATAGTGAAAGTAACTACAGATAAATACAGCAAATACAGCATAAGTTTACAGTGTACAATACCACTGTTCTTGGTAAATAAAGTACTCTGTGTACATTTTTGTTTCTTAATATCTTAGGTGTTGTCCATTGCTCTGTACACCTCTCAGTTATCCAGAATATTTGAATATCTGGCAACGTCCCAGCCCCAGGGCTGCCACATATGAAAGAGTTTATTGTACATGAACAATCCTGTGCTTATAAAGTCATTTTTGTTAAAGGGGATTTTTCCCCTCCATCAAAAGGAACACTTACCTGAAGTACTATAGCATATGAAACAATATTTGCAATGTCGTCCTTCCTTACAAAAGGTATTGTAAGTGGCAGAGATCATCAACATTTTAACATTCGTTTTTAACTTTTTTCACTAAACTACATTATAAAATTGAAAAACTCACATCACACAGAATAATACAAAGTTACAGCTATTGGTGCAGTCATAAACAAACACTTATGACTTGTTTTTCCAGCTATGTTATGCAAAACAATAGTATTGAGAAACCAGAAAAGTTCCTTTTTATATTAAATATCTTCATTAATGCATAGCGAAATGCTAAAACTGTACTCCAAGTAATGTATATATGGAGTGTGTATCCTCAAAATTGTCTTTTATGCAATACAACATTTGTCAAAACTACTGTGATCAAGCAGGAGAGAAAAAAAGCTAGAGAAGCATTTTTAAAAGGAACTCTGAAGAAAACAACAATCCAGTTGTGCTTTTTTATTATGTGTAAAGAGGGGCCAGGCCAATTTTCTTCCCTCCACCTTTCTCCCTCCTGGTTGTCATACCTTAGTAATAAAACTACTGCCTACTCTGAAAGGCTATGGATGATTTGACTCAGTAGATTTAACTTCCTAATTCAGTTTTAGATTGTTCAAAACTTTGTCTTAGCTAACACAATTGTGGAAAAAGCTGTGATTAAGGAGACAGTCTACTTCCTTATTCCAGTGGGCTCAAAGTTTTGCTTCTATGTTTCTAAATCATCTGTCTCCCCAAACAAAAACATGGACAATAGGAAGGCACTGATATTCCCAACAGTCTGGGAAAACTCACTAAGAGCATTTCAGGTGTCTTTTTCCTGCTTCATGATGCCTAAGAGGTTTCAAATCCATTTTTTCCCCTTTATGTGTCACCTTTAAAAGGGTAGTTCACATCATCTGTTTAAGTGGCGTTTGGTAACTACAACAGTCCATCAGCAGACAGGTTCCTCTCACCCGATGTTAGCAGAGCTATTTGCACTATGATTCACTGTCCACAATTGGATTTTGTTTACCCCTGCCAAAAAGCTTAAAAGCAGCCGTCATAAGCAGCTTAAATTTACATATCAGAACACAGCACTTGCTATCCTCATGCTTCCTATATATCATAAAGTCTACAAATGGAGGGGATCCTTTCAGATAGATGTGGTACTTTCAAAGTGAGCCCTAAGTTTACTACTGTCTAAACGAAAACTTACAAATATTTTGACATATCCAGTCTCTTGAGGGTCCACCCCCCTGCTGCCCACTTGCACGTCTTCTCTCTTGCACTAGCAGCATCGCTTTATTCGTATGCTCAGATACCACAGCAATGGGTCCAGTATAAGTATCCACATAAAAAAAAAAAAAAAAAAAGAGAGAGAGAGAGAGAGGAGTTCACGCATAAGCTCTTCCCTGAACTTGCGAAGTAGGTGCTTGCTCGTAACAGCAGCAGCAAAGTTGAAGGTGAAAAGGCAGATCTGTACCAGGGAGGAAATATTAATACAAAATTTTGGTTGAAGCTAAGCTCTTCATAAACATCAAAATGATGCATAAAAAATACGTAATTTTTTTCTGGAACTTAAAGAGAGTCAGGACCCACTCTGGGAAACCCGGGGCTTTTACAGTAGGTCATTTCAGAAAGCTCAAATTGACAGCTTCTTTTATTTAAACAGAGCACCATCTGTAAAGTATTATCATACTTTCACAGATGCAGCCATTTAAGCAGAGATTTCAAAGAAAACTAATGAGTAACTTTCCAGTAAGGGGAGACGTGCCTCCTCTCCTTGGATAAAACATGAGGGAGAGCACCTGTCTCCTCTCCCAGTGTTGGTGGAGCAGCATTTGCCAAGTCTCTTCTTCACCTTTGGAACTGGAGAGAAAGCTCTCACTCCATCCCACCTGTTTGCTTTTGAGAACAGCAAGATTTAAGAAAACGAGAGGCCCTGTTGCTGCCCCACTTGCAAGCAGAAGCTGGGCTGGAAGAAAGTCCTAGAGAGAAACCTCCTATAATAAACATCCCCAGTGTATGGGCCAGGCCCCATACTGGCTGGGGGAGGAGCTCCATTGGGGGCTGGGCTAGGCCCCATGCTGGCTGGAGAAGAGGCAGGCACAGTGTAGGGCTCCGGCCAGGGGCTGGTCTGTGCCACACACTGGCCAAGGGAGGAGCTACAGATGGCACTGGCGGGGGTGGGTTGGGTCAGGCCCCACACTGGCTAGAGGAAGGGCAAAGCGCAGTGGGGGTGGGCTCCTTTGAGGGGCTGGGCTGTGGCCAGCACAGTGGCAGGGTGTGGTGAGGGAACATGGTAGAATCTTGCCCGGACAGACTGACACAGCCAAAACCATATCTATGATAACTTGCACAGGTGGGTATGATTTCATTATGCATCCACATCGCTACTCTTTTCATCCCATTACAATTATGTCCAAGTGCTGGCATCCAAATACATAAAATGGAAGCTCATCCCTACAAAATGATTTTAAAAGTACAGGTATCTAGTTGCAGCTTTGATTTTTTAGATACTTTTTGAAATTAAATGTTTCTAAAAATTAACATCCTGGCTCTCAAGCCTTTTATCAAACACATTTATTGCGTTGTTCTAAAAAGGCTGTTCTTTTTAAACTAACAATTATGATTTGTGGAGTTTATAGTCTGTGCTCTAGTTCAGAGTTTCTCAGCCTCTTCAGGTTGGTGATTGCTTACTCAAAGTCATATATTTTCATGATCCCACTTTCTATTTATTTACTACGTTAGTGTCTTAGTGATACAAATTACAAGCTTATATAATTTGTATTTCAGATGGCTGTTGGAAAATACTTGACCTTGAAGGGTGCAGGGAATTGGGGAGCAATATTTTCTTTGCTTTAGATAATAAAATGTTCAGTGTCTTGTGGCTTCCTTGATTGTTTCTCCCGAAATACACTTGGCCCAGGGGTTGCAGCTTGGTGGCAGAGAAGCATTACCCTAAAGCTGATCATTTAGGAAATGCTATACCATATTTCAGATGACTAGCTCCAGTTTCCTACCTAAGGAAGTAACAAGTACTTAATAGACCTGATTCCTTTTGGTCAATTTTAAAGTTGCTACTTTCAGGCACACTTGCTGTGCCTTTCACATATTTTACTTTCTCTATACCATGTGTTACTCTCTATCATGTCCCCTTTTCTTTGTCTGCTCTCTAAATTAAACAATCATAATTTTATAAATCTCCTCTCTCTGAATGTGGCAGTCTTTCAAGGCCACCAGCGACTTTACCCATCATCTTGTATTTTACTTTTTCTTTTAAATGGGGTTGCCAGAAGCAGACAGTGTTGAGAGAATAGCACTGATTTAAGGGATGGTAAATATATTCTCATTAATTTTGTATCCCCTTCTTTTTGCATCCTAACATTTGTTTTTGGAACAGTGCAATATACTGAACAATGGGATTTTGCGGTACATACAATAATATACAGGCAGGTTGTGGAGTTCTAAATTAATATGTAGGACAAGTTCAGACTTTCTTGGGGCAAGTCTACACAACAGCAGAAGGTCGAATAAAGGTACGCAATCCCAGATACATTAATTATGTAGCTGAAGTCAATGTATCTTAATTCAGGCTTCCATACCATCTCCACTAAGGGAGGTCAAGGGGAGCGTTCACTCCCATCGACTTCTCTTACTCTTAATGAGAGGCAGGAGTACCAGCCTTCACGCAAGCTTAGTTTAGCAAGCACCTTCTAAGCATGCTAAACCAAACACCGGAAGATCAACTGTGGCAGGATCAATCTTCCTTGTAATGAGGACTACCTTTTGTTTATCAACACTGAACTTCATTACCAGAGAGGTCTTATAAGAAATACAACATACACCAGTAGGAAAGTAGTTTTATAGGTAAAAAGCTCCACCCTGGACTCTTTACAATATGTTAAAGAGCCTTAAAAGCCTCATATGGCAGTGGAATCCCCCAGCCCAGGAGGCGAAGTCTGTCATCCAAAGACTCACTCACATAGGGGCCATGCTGGAGGGGAGGCTGGAAGGTGTGTCTAGAGCACTGAGCCACAGCACCGAAGATTCTACAGAATACTAAGGTGCCTAATGCAGCCCTGAGAGGCTACAATAACTCAGGGGTCTACAGGGATGCTATTGCAAAAGCACACTCACACATTGCACATTAATTAGTCTGTGTAGACGGTGCTGATAAAGTGCACTCGGGAACCGTTCATTCTTAATAGGGGTATGTTTCAAACATCACTACATTACAGCAGGGCCTGCAATGACTAATGCACAGTCCATTAGTGTAGTTCAGAAATCACCTCCTCATAGCAAACATTATTCCACTACAAAAGAAGCCTTAAGCGGGCCTCCAGGGATCACAGGCAGCTTAAAGCCACTTTAACTACCACACTCCCCATGGCCGCAAATTCTGTGCTGTGCCTCCTAAAAGTGGTTCAAAGTAATGAAGCATATTTCACATAAATTAAATACTTAAAATAAACATTGCTTAATTTTGGGTTTTGCATGCATTTAAACAGATTGACACGGAAATTAAATGTTTTAAAAGACATCTAAACCCAACAGTGGTCAGCAAGAAAACTATACTACAAAATTTGTGACTATATGCAGAAGACAGTGCTACAACAGGAGTCAACATTTTAACAAGTGCCTCTCGTGTTCAAAGAGGAAACAGAAAATGGACCCAAGTCCTGTATTTCTTGTACACCTCTGAGATTTAACAAAAAATACTTTAGGTGAAATGTCCACAAAATGCCTGGAGCACACCACCATCGAGAAGCTCATAGGAGTATGGGTTCAGGTGGCATGTAGCTGGGACCTGGGAAGGCCCCTATGGGCCAGGTCAGGGAGTGAGGGATTGCTCGTCCTGACTGTTGGTCCTGGCCAACATCTGTACACATAGGTCTCTCTGACCTGTGGCTCGTTTGCCAGCCTGGGCCCCCCAGACAAGGCTCTGTTCCCACCCCCACCTGTGTCCCAGCCTCAGCCATCTTACCCCTGTCCACATATGCCTTTCTAGGGCTTTTTCCTGGGTGGCCCAGTTTAAAACTCAGTAGCCTTTCTCTATGTTGAGTCAGGGTGTTTACGCACCACAAAGTCCAGGGGACCCATTGGTGATCCAAGCCATCCTTCTCCTCTGGGTGCTAGTGCAGAACAGCAGGGATGAGCAGCTGAAGTCAGCTCTGAGGTTCCTTGCTGCCTCCCAGGATTTTTTCCTACCCTGGCCTTCCTTCAACCATTTTCTTACAGTCCCTCCACAGGATTACTTATATCTGCTCCTCTCCAAGCCTGCTAACACTCTGTAGCGACTACAGGCATTAGAGTTCTTTCCTTCTTTCTCTGCAGCCACCTTTTCATCTATGCTTCTTTCCCCAGCTGGACTTTATCTACAGTTGAGCCTAGCCCTCCAGATGCAACCAAGTACCTTAACTGAGCTCTCCAGCTCCAGTTTACCCTTTAAGTGTCAGTGTGATGTATAATCCTACCACAATCTCACATCCAGTCACATTCTATAGTGAGGGGACTACTTTGCTGCCTTGAACTTATTTAAAAAAGGGTAACTGACATGTTCAAATAATCTTTGTAAGAAAATAACGAACAGTGACTTTTTGCATTTTGTCAGCCTCATACACTATTTCGGTATACAGTAAAGAGAGAGTACTTGCAAGCCAGCAGTCCTGTTCTGCTTGGCATAAGTTGCTTCATTTAAGCACAGGAGATGGAATTCTGTGTACTTGCAAAAATAAAGCAGACAGCACATAAATTAAGTCTGCATAAGTAAAGTTTAGGTAAAGAGCTGCTGTCTGATATAGGTCTGGTTCAATGCAGTAGCAAAACAACCCTCTGGATTGATTTTTTTAAAAAAATGCTGAACTTCCATCCTAAACGAAAGCACAACCCGAACAAGCTGGTATAGGAGGCGTGCCTATTTGAGAGCATATGAACTTTCAATGAACTCATGAAAAGGACCAGTCTTGGCCCAATTGTTAAGACACCAGTTTTGAGAGAATATATGCTGCCTGTATCTGTCTCTCCCTTGTACAAAGGCAGGAAGGCACTCGTTTCTCTTAACTCATCAGCTGTACCTTGTTCTTCCGAAGTTTACATTGCATTCAGTGGTGATATGAGATGCTAGAGAGAGGCAGAATCAAACAATAGGAAATTACCTCAATATTTGCAGGAACACTTAATTCAGAAGTTCTACTAGCCCTACTCTCCCCAAAAATGTCATGGCAGGGGAAGAGAATGACATGTTTGAATGCCACACCTCTGAGATTGGGAGTGATCCTGTATGAAGGTTCAGAAAGAGGGACACATTCTGAAAGAAAGCAACAGACTGGTTGTCAGTCAAAAAAACTCCCTACACCCTTCCGAAAGCCCCAATTTGAGCAACTGCCTCTGCTTCCTCGTGGACATAGTGGGAGGGGAGAAAAATTTCACTCCAGGTGATGGATTGAGAAGCAATAGATCTGAGTGGAGGGGAAAAAATAAAAATAAAAAGAGTTTAACTCTCAGCCAGGTTCATCTAAAATTCCAGCAGCAGCTTGAGAAAAAACAGTTTCACCTAAACCTAGGTTTGCTGCTGGTCTTCACATAGCCTGATTTACGCCAGAAACTCTGTAGTGGTTCGAGGAGCTTGCAATATTTTCTTCTTCAGCAAATACTGCTGAATTAATAATAGTAAAAACCTCTAGACATACTTAAAGGCAACCTATCTACTGGCATATTCTGAATTCAAAATGTTACACACATGGGATTTGGATTGCTGTACAAAGATTATAGTGGAAAAAGTTCACAACTGACTAGTTATGTGCAGTACATTTGAACTGTAGAGATTTCTTCATGAATAATACAACTGTGTGAGATAGATGAAATGGGTACAGGAGGTAGGATACAAGCATTAACGTGATAAATTATCAAAGTCACGGGTTAATGTCTATATCAGACATATACATAGTATACCTATGCAAAACATGCTAGCAATTAAATAAATTCAGTGTAAAAACAGCTTTTGGTTTAAGCCTTTAAAAATGACAAATTTTTAAGACTCAGTAGAAACTCAAAAAAGATAACAGAAGAAAACACTATTCTGTAAAAATAGTCAAGAAATTTTTGGGAAAACATTTAACAGAAAAAGGTGAACAAAACCTGGAATCTTTTACCTCTCCAAAATCCCTGCACATTTGCTATAGGTTCTACAGTACTTCAAACTTGATGCAAAACAGTGACCCTCCAGGAATGAGTTGGTCAGCTAAACTTTAATATAACATACTGTTATATTGTAGTCCACATCCCAAATCAGCAACTTTTACTATTATTTGACTCACATATCATTAGTAGTTGATCACTTTCTTCATCTGATACAGTATTTAGGGCATGGTCTACACTAGACCTTACAGACGACCATAGATATGCAATTCCAGCTATGGCAATTGCATAGCTAGAATTGACAAATCTACAGCCAACTGTAAGGTCTGTCTTCACTGAGGGAAGCTGATGAGAGTGTTTTTCCCCATCAACCCCCCTTTATTCCTCGGGCAAGCGGAAAAACAGGAGATCGACCACAGACTCCAGAGAGATCAATTTCACGTGTCTTTACCAGATGCGCAAAACTGAACTCTGGAAGATCAACCTGTCTCCTCGTAAGTGTAGACACACCCTCTGAAAGCTTCAGGAAAACAAAAGCAATTCTTCCCAGCCAGAGTTACTATGATTTTTAGTTTTCTGTACATTTTTATACTTAATTGAACAGAGCACTAGAAATTCCACACATGAAAAAAGTAGGATAATTACCAGTAATGCAGTACTTATTTTTAGAAATGACAAAACACATAAAATGAGCAACTAATTTTTCATTTTTTATTTTGTTGAAATGATACTGGTATTGTTGGAAGTGACTGTGATACCAGTCCATCACTTTTAATAAGTCAACATCTCTCCCGTTGGCTGACCACAATTTAAACAGGACAAAGCTAATTGCTGAATTGTAGTGGTATCAATATTGACGCCAGGATATCAGACCGACAATATGGACCAACTTTTGTAACTGTACATATTTTTCAAAGCACCATTACCAGTAAAGCAACAAGAGATTCTGTTCGTACAAACAATTACAATACTGCATTGACCTTTCACAAGTAGTCGCCACAGAAATATATCTAAAAGCATTTCTTTATGTTTTAATTGGTTTTACCAAAATTGTTTTCATAAAATTAAAAGCAAGAGTCTTTAAATTTTGGAAGGA
The DNA here is from genome assembly GCF_033958435.1 of Carettochelys insculpta. Taxonomy (NCBI): domain Eukaryota; kingdom Metazoa; phylum Chordata; order Testudines; family Carettochelyidae; genus Carettochelys; species Carettochelys insculpta. Next base: position 48,314,098 of record NC_134144.1, on the reverse strand, counting down.
TTTAGCAAGACTGCATAAACTGATTTAAATTACAATGTCATTCATTTAAAAAAAAAAATAAAATAAAAACACTCTGTAGTAGATTATTTTAATGACCACCATTGACTGTCAAAAAAAATGGTTTTTGGATGTAGAGGTAAAATGGTTGCAATTATTTAACAATAGCAACATTTATGCATAGACATTTTATACATGAATTAATAAAATGAAGGCACTCAGAATAAACACAAAACATGAAAAAGCTTCAAGAAATTCACCTATTTTGCTTGCGTTAGCAATGCACTGACAAGCAAAGAAAAACATATTAAGTGTACATAAAAGGAAAAGCTCCTGGGCTGAGAAGCTTGCAATCTAAACACAAAACATCTTTATTTGAAAAGAACAACATTTCAATAAAGTATATTGGACATTGAAATTTTCACTGCCTCCTAACATTACAAGTAATTCCAATGCTGCTCCTTCACACTAGGGATGTTGAAGGTTAACTGGATGCAAGACCTCAGGTATTAAAAAGTCTTCACATCACAAGCTACAGACATTCATAAACAGATGCCTGAAGTACATCCTCCACATCAAATGGCAAGACCATCACAATGAGGAGCTTTGGAACAGAGCAGGACAAGAACCAATTGACACTGAAATCAAGAGAAGAAAGCAGGGATGGCTAGGCCACACTCTAAGAAAACCATCATCCCGCATAGTCCATCAAGCTCTCACATGGAACCCACAAGGAAAACACAAAAGAGGAAGACCTTGGGCAACGTGGAGAAGGTTTACTGAGATTGAAGGACAACAACCAGGCTACTCCTGGAGCTGGCTAGAAGTTTTGTCCCAAGATGGAGTGAAGTGGAGGAGACTTGTAGATCACTTATGCTCCACGCGGACTACAACAGTTAAGTAACAGTAGTAGGTATGGGCTAGAGCAACCCCTGTGCCTTCTGGGGGCAGAGAGGCATTCCAGCTGTGCCAGAGTAGTTCTGACCATGGGAGACCCAGGTGGGAGGGGAGGCTGGGGAGGACACTTGAGCCTGGCTGGCCTGGAGTGGCCCCACTGCCTGCAGTGTGCTGGACCCAGGGCTGCTTTGGTCTGGCTGGAGCATTCCCACCTGCAGTGCATCCGAGGCTGCCACAGACAGGAGCTGCTCCAGCCATGCAGGAGCGCACCCTCAGTCATGGCAGCACAGTGGTCAGGGACATTCCAGCAGGGCCAGAGCTGCTCCAAACCCTGGCGCACCCAGAGCAGCACCTGCCTGTGGTGGTTTGTAGGGGGGGGGGGTGCTTCTACCCACCTGCCCCCCTCAATCTGTTTAATCCATTAATCAATTACACCTAGCAACTGAACGACATTTTACATCCCTACTTCAAGCAGAGAAGACAAACATCAAATCCATATTAAACAAAGGATTTTAGTATGCGTGAAAGTGGAATATATCCAGAGAGGGCGATTTCCACCCAGAAGGCATAATACAGCAGTGCAGACTCACTGCACCATTTAGGAGTTCCTAATGCATACATTTAGCTGTCTGATGGTCCATATTTAAAGGGAAAAAGCAATGCAGCAGTGTGTCACATTACTGATATACGGGGACGTGAGAGGCTAGGGATGTATGATGAAATCATGTTCAGTAGAATCAGAATTTGGAGGCTTGAAATTTAAAGACTGGGTGGAAAGCACACATTACCTTCCCTCCCTTCAGTAACTCTGTACCTGCTTTCAGCAGCTCCATGGTTTTAAAGGTCAATTAGCTCTTCAGAGCTAGAGCTTCTTGACTGAAGTATAAGCAAAACACACTTCTACATAGCAATATTAGCATGGCATTTAGGAAACAGAGTCCATCCATCTCAATCCCCACTAGTGCCATCCACAGGATGGCACAAAAGGCCAGATTGAGGCAAGAGGCCCAATTACTTGTATTTATAAAGATCCAATGGCCACACACAACTAGCTAGAAGTTGTCATTAACCCTCTAGGCTGAAACAACCACCTCATTCACCCGACCCTTTTCTGAATTTCTTGTCCCCTCACCTCTCCAGAGTGGGTTACTACAGCTTTGTGCAGGTAGAGCGAGTTTTGCCCATAGTACCTAACTGCACTAAAAAAAGAAGAAATCCATGTAGTGTACAGAAAGCAAGGTAACTTCACTGAACTTAGCTCAATGGTGGAACTGGGGAGTGCAAATAGGTATTCAGAAACAGCTGAGTCAGGATAGAGTGCGGAACACACAAATGCTATATGACCAAAACTATACTCTGAGAGCAGGTCTACACTACAGCAGGTCAAATTAAAGTACACAATTCTAGCTACGTTAATTATGTAGCTAGAGTCAATGTACCCTAATTCAGACTCCCGTGCTGTCTCCACAAAGAGAGGTCAACGGGAGCACATGATCCTGGCAACGTCCCTTATTCCTAATGGGCGGAGCAGGAGTTCTGGTGCTGATGCAGACACCCTACAAGTTTGATTTAGCACATCCCAACTAGGTGTGCTAACTCAAACTCTGGAAGATTGACCACAGCAGGATCGATCTTCCCTGTAGTGAAGATGTACCCTCAGGTCCAGATATGGCATACAGAGGGGGCACAGCAGAGCTTGCCCACCTCCAAACTGGCTGTCTCAATCATTCCAAAGAACTTGGAAGCATTTAATACAAAAAAGAAAAACAATTTCAGCTGAAGAAAACAGTAATAACCTTAATTTTTAAAGATTACCATAAAATATTCATTTGTTTATGTACTGTCCAAACTTCCAATTTATAACAACAGCAACACAAGGCCTCTAGAGCTCTCTCCACAACTAGGTCACTGTACTAGAGAAACACATAAATGCACAGGATACAAATATTATGCAAATTAGTTGCAACTATTGCTGAGCAGACAGCACATATAGCCCAAGAGACTGCATTCATGAAAAGAAGGCTAGAGAGAGATCACTAGCAGTCCCATCTATATAACTGCCAGTCAAGCATGACAATGTCTCAGTTTAATGGGTAAAGCTGCACATAAAACTGGAAAAAAACAAAATGGAATGATATCTGTTCTAACAGTTACAGGAAGCTTATTTTCCTGAGACTGAGAAACTCTAGTTCATATTTTATGAACGTATGCCACTAGAACTGTTGTCTAACTACACCCAAATATGATAGTTTCACACTTAGATTTTGTTGCTTTTTATTTTATTTTCAAATAAGAACAAATACAATATTCTCACAACTCAATTAATCCTATCCTGCAGGCAATGATTATATAGCCAATAGCAGGCGGTATAATGGGTTTGCTGATACTACCATGATACATCTCAGAGCATAAGTTAATCCTCTACAATACTTGTTTAGTTTATTATTTTGTACTGCAGAGGTGCTTAGAGGCCAGGCCACTGTACCAACATAAAGACAGTCCCTGCCCAAAAGAACTTACCATCTAAGTTTAAAGGTGAGACAACTAGTGGATATGACAGAGAATCAGGTAGTCCAATAAGACAGCCAGACATTTAAGCAATGGAATAACCAGCAGTGTCAGCATGGTAGCTCCCTACCCACTATCAATTATTTTGCAAGCATTATAGCATACTTGAGTTACAACAAGATTTAAGGGATGACAATTTAGTTGCCTTGCTGACTGTTTGTTAATTAAGATGGAGCTTTTTTTTTTCCCCCCACAGAGTGTCTCACCATAACCAAAAGCAGTTTAGTACAACAGACATATAGAGCTTTAAGTTCTGATTGCCTTTATTCTGTAATACAAAAGAAGTGTATTGATAAATTTTCTAACAAGTATTATCGAGTCCAAATACCTACTTAGAATTTTCAGAGATTTTTTTGAGATGGCTAATCAAAAAGGAGCATTCATCCCACTTAAACACACCCACACACCTAATACCCTTGCATACAAATTTCCTATGCTAAGTGGACCCTTGAGAAATAAAGCTAACAGATGCTAAAAGAAAGTGAAGAGGAAATACCTAAGATACAGAATTAGACTGTTATAAAATTAAAGAATTAACACTGAATTTGCCACCTCTCCCCATAGTAAAAATTAAGGCTAAGGAAGTATCAAAGTAAGCTAAGTCAGTTATTACAAACATTGGGTTCATCTTTCTTTGCATTTTGTTGTTCATTTTGCATTTTCCTGGATTGAAAAATTTGTTGCAACCTCAGTTGCATATTTTTACCTGTTCATTTATGGGGGGAAGGGTGAACTGCACCACACAAGCAGTCCAACCAGTTCTGAATGTAGGACTTGAATTTTAGACAGTTAAACATTAAGACACTGGGGTGTGTATCAATTAGTTGACTGAGAAGTCTGCTACTCTGTAAGGTTCTACCTCCACCATCCAGCAACCTCGGGACCTGAGTGGTGGTGGATAAGGGAATTTACCAGACAAAGGGTAGTCCCCTGATTTGGGCATCTACTTTGCTGCCAGCTCCTCTTTTGCCTCTCCCCATCCCACAATGTCAGCCACAGAGCTCCCTAACCTACTACTGGGCTGACACTGACATGGCCACCTCAGTCTGATGGCCACTGAGATAGCTCCAGCCCCGTCCAGCCTGCCAGACATAGCCCCGTCCCCACAGATGCTGGCTCCAGCCACAGTCAAGGCCACATGGCACCAGCTCAGCTCTGAACAGACTACTGGCATGGCCCCCAAGACTGCCATCTGGCTTTGGCCTGGGTCGGGCTGCTGGCTATAGCCCTGGCCCCGCAGAGACCAGCTGTAGCTCGGGCCACGCTGCTGGCTCTGGCCCTGGGCCTGTGAACATCAGCACCGCCCCAACCAGGCTGTCAGGGTGACCCCAGCTCAGCAGGCACTGGCTGCAGCCCTGGCCCTGTGGAGGCTGGCTGTGCCTCTGGCCAGGGATACAAGTCCCACAGGGCTTCCCTTCCCAAGGCAGCCAGGCTCTTCGTACTAAACTCCCACCCTTGTGTCTCTGGTCCAGTAATATTAGTGGCCGTTCCAGATGACGGATGCTGCTGGACGAGAGAATGACAGTTTTGGGAGTTTCAACTGGGTAACAAGAGTTTATATTATGTATGTAAAAGTGTTACAAACCTACATTTACCAAATATAATCAAATTTGGTAAACTCTCTTTTACAGCTAAGGACAAGATGGGCACTGATAGGCCATGTCTACATGGGCACCTTCTGTCGACAGATGTTACTGTTGACGGAATGCATCTACAACTGGAAAGTGGCTCGAAATAGCAACCCACTCTGTTGACAGAGTGTCCCCTTGCACTGGGCACTTTGTTGACAGCATCTGCCTCTCCGTTGACAGAACTGGTCCCTTCATCCCGGAAGACAGGCACACATGGAGGGAAAGCACTTCTTGGAGTGCTGCCTCAGGGCACTCTTGCCAACCTTGATGCCATGTCAGAGTGGCCCCCAGAATTTCCAAATGTGCAAGGACACTTTCCTCGAACTATGTAACCGGCTCACCCCTGCACTTTGATGGGTTGATACCAACACGCAGACTGCCATCCCTGTCGAGGAGTGTGTCGCAATCACCCTGAGGAAACTGGTCACCCCTGACAACTACCACTGCATGGGCCACCAGTTTGGCATCAGGAGGTCCACCATCAGGGCCATAACCATGCAGATTATACATGGTGAGGGGGGGAGTGGAGAAGGAGGCAGGGCACAGATTGATGCAGGGTCTGCCTGAGACTCAGCCGCACACCAGCTGTGCCAGCCCCCGCCTGAGGATCCTTAGGGGCACGTCTGCTCTTCTCCCCCTGCAGGTGGTATGGTCCATCAATGCCGTCCTCCTGCAAAAGCTGGTGTGCATCAGCCATGTGGACACCCTCCTTGCTGGCTATGAACAACTCCACTTCCCTAACTACATTGGAGCACTGGACAGATTCACATGCCCATCTGGGCCCCAGACCATGGCACCACCTGATACATAAATAGGAAGGGGTACCACTTTGTAGTGATACAGGCCCTGGTAAACCACCAAGGGCAATTTCTTGATGTGTACGTTGGGTGGTCAGGCCGTAGCCATGACACAAGAGTCCTGTGAAACTCAAGCTTGTACCAGTGGATGGAGGTAGGCACCTGTGTTCCCTGCCAGGAGCTGGCCATCAGGAACACACAAATGCCCCTCTGCATCATGGGCAACATGGCCTACCCACTCCTCCATGCCTCATGATGCCCTACACTGGGCACCTGGACCCCAGGCAGGAGCAATTCAAGGCCCGGCTGGCATAGACATGGAACCCCATATAGCTCACCTTCAGCCACCTGAAGGGGAGATTCCGCTGCCTGCTGAACCGGCTGGATGTGGGGGAGTGGAACATTTCCCAGGTCGTGGGCACCTGTTGCACCTCGCATAACCTTGCTGAACAGAAGCGGAAGGACTGCCTACTGGGGTGGGGGCCGAATGGTGGTGGTCCCTACAAACAGCCAATTTCCATGCCCAGCCACCAGACGAACACCCAAGACGCTGCATCCAAGACACCCAGAGCAAACACCTTGCCCATGGCCCCCTATAACCCTCTGTGGGTCACCTCTGGGGGCAGCCCCATACCTGTGGAGAGGTGGAAGGGCTGCAGTCACTCCTCCCTTACCCCCACACCACACCCAGACCCACATTCTAAAGGAAGGATGTGGGGACCGTCTTAACAGAACAAATTTTACTTTTGACAAATAAAACATAGCTAAAACTATACTTATTGGGAACACAAAACATGAACAAGAATAAAGAACCCTTGGTTGAACTATGGTTATAACTATGTGAGGGCTCCCAAAAGGGAAGTGGGCCACTATTCTAGAGAGGGGGTAGATGGCCTGGAGCCTTGCTGGCCATGTGCTTCCCATCTGCCTCGGGTCCGGGGGCCGTCTTGGGGCTTGAAGCACAAGGAGCAACAGGTGAGGGGGTAGGGGAGCTGCAAGGTTAAGCTGGGCAGGGATGCGGGGGGCGGGGGAGGGCAGCATGGGGACCATGAGCTCAGACTACATCCAGCGTCCACCACAGGGCCTGCAGGAGCACCTGCGCAGAGGGCTCTGGTGCAGCAGCAGAGAACACCTTGGCAGCGGGGAGGATGGGGGCAGTGGTGCCCCTGGGCACTGCATCTTGGGCCAGCCAGACCTCGACAAAGTCCAGGGTGCAGTCCACATGATCCAGCCACCAGTCCAAAAAGACTGCTCCCAGACGTGCTGCCACTCCCAGTCGACCTGGAACAATTCCTGGTCCATGGCCAGGTGCTTACAGATGATCTCATTTTGCTGCCTGATGGCAGCTGCCATGAGCCAGTAGCTGTCCTCCACTGGCTAAAAACATAGCCTTTGCCCATGGGCGCACCTCAGGGTAGGGGCATATCCTACCTACCTGGGTAGTGCTGCTGCTGGCCCTGCTGGCTCAGGCTCCTCATCAGGGCTGCCTGGCTGGCCTGGCCCTCTGACAGCATGGCTGAGGGGTGGGAAGGGGAGAAAGCGATGAGTTCATCCCACAGCACAGCCCCTTCAGCCACTCCCCTGCACAAGTGGTTGCCCACTCCCCAACCATGGCATGTGGCCCCATTCCCCCTGTTTGGTGGGCCCTGTTGGATGGGAAACATGGTGTCATGGATATGGGCCTCATACCACCTTCCTGTTGGGCTGCCCGGGAAGGGCTGGTGCTCTGATGGGGACAGGCTCCAAGCAGTCCCTGCTTGGGTGGCAGATGTGTCAGGTGCAGCTATGACTTCCCCGGGACCCCCTGAACGCATGTGGTTCATCCAGCTGTCCTGGGGGGGTTGGGGGTGTCAAAGGTTGCCCAGAGCTGTGTCCACAGAGGGCTGCACCCTCAAGGGTCTCATTGGGATGCCCTGGTGGGTACATGGCATTCATGGCAGGCCCGGGGCATGGGTTACTGATGGGACTGTCCTGTTGGGTCCCATGCCATGCCCTGTCTCCTCCCCAGCCCTGGGTTTACATTCTCCCTGGAGGACTCACCAAAGGGTACCGGGAAAAAGTCCCGTGTGGCTCATGCCAACGCCATTGCATTAAACAGGCCAGAGGACAGGGCGATGGTAACTGTGCCCTGGCCGGACTTGGGGTCTGAGGGTGGGTCATCTAGCTGCAGGATTTGATAATGGAGGCAGAAGGGCACCCCTGCTCCCAAGTGGCATGGGCATCCCTAGCTCACATATAGCCCTGGTGCATCTCCTTCACCTTTGCACACACTTGTTCACGGGTGCATGTGGGGTGTCTGTGCTGTGCCAGGTCTGTGGCAATGCAGGAGTAGCTGGGGCCACTGTGGCACTTTGCACTGGGGTCCAGGACAAGGGACTCATCAGCTCATAGGCCCAGAAGGTCCTGGACTTCAGCACTGGACCAGGAAGGGGTCCTTCTGCAAACTCCCTGGGGGCGTTTCTGAGGTGGCTCCCAATGCCTCTGGGAGGGGCCAGAGCAATTCTGTCCTGCCTCTGCCATATCTGCTTCCTCTGAGGGGAGTGACTGCTGGGTGTGTGCCTGAGCACATGCAGGCACACCCCCAACTTCCTGCAAAGGGCTTCCAGGGGCCCCATGCCTTTAGAAGGTGTCTGGAAGCTTTAATCCTAGAAAGCTGCAGGCTATGGAGAGTCTGTTTCACAGTGCTGGCAGCCGGCCGCCAAGGCAGACCCACTCTGTTCACAGAACTGTCTACACAGGCTTTGAACCTGAATGAGAAGAGGTATAACTCTGCCAGTTGAAAAGTTCGCTTCTGGTCGACAAACTTGCGGCAAAGTGTCTTAGCCATGTAGATGCTTGGTGAGTTTTGTCAACATAGTGTGCCCGTGTAGACATAGCCATACCATGCAATTACACTGATATCAACAGAAGAGTAAATTTGTACAGTAGTTACCCCGTCATCTACTTCCACTGAAAAGCTTGGGTTAATACACACCTAATTTTAAAGGCAATGTAAGCAGAAGACAACCAAATACATGCTTAAATACTTCAGAAGGCATTAAACACGTATAAGAGTTTAAAATGGCTCAGGTAGTTATTAGTCCATCATACACAACAGATTCCAAACTGACCATAAACAACAGTTCAAGCAGTCGTTCTCCCACTTATTCATTCTTTGAACTGCTTTCTAAGAGAATAATCCGATCACTTGCCTTCTCTTACTAACTCTATTTCCTCAGTGTTTTCAACCAGAGCAGCATGAACTGCTGCCACAGAAGAATCTTTCATGTTAATTCAGTACAACCTGTATCTTCAAATTTTAAATCATGAATCACTCATAAAACATATGCATGCACAAAAGTTGTCTTCTAATTTACAACTAAACCCAACATCCATTTAGGTGGCACTGTTAAACTTTCTTCAAATAAAAAAAAGCACTTGCCTGCATATAACATTCTGTACAAAAGGTATGTTAATAAAAATAATCAACTGGGAAACCCCCAGAAGAACACAATTCTTTTCTAATGACTTTTTGTTGCAACATTTTTTTGCTTCTTTACAAACATTTTCTCCACATCTGTACATTGAATGTATTTTCTCACCCCAAAAATTATGACATAAAGTCACCTTTGCAATATTGCATACCTTGTTACAATATGTAGAGAATATCCTGTCTTTTTAGTTATTTTCTTTGCATACTATACTCAACTTGTAACTCCAAATGATGGTTTGATATTCACTTGAGTGGATCCTCTGAAAAACTGTTTTCCAGAGAGTTAGACAGTAGCAAAGTTAATGCCATTTTTATGTGGCCAACTGAAAGAAAAAACTCACTAAATGTTTTTATATAAGGAATACTTGCAGGGCTTGAGTCTTCTCTTGCCATGATTTCCTTACTTTCTGAATTTAAGTCATATACTTAAAATGTTACCAAGACCCATTTTCCTATACTGAAAACTCTAGAGCTGATCTGTTGAGAGCAAATTACTTCATTCTCACAAGATAAGCTTTACAGCAACAGAGCAACTAATAATTGTGGGAAAACTGAAATTTTTGGAATATGAGCACCGAAGATTCATCAAAAATAGGAAAAAGTGGGAGGGAGGGACAACACTATTTGTGTTCACACAGCTAGCTGCAGATATATAATATGATATAAACAAACTAAACAGAGTCACTGGCACACAGAACAAGAAAAAACTTAAACAGCATGAACAGAGCAAATTTTAAAAAATTATCTGAATACTGTTTTGCATTTCATATTCTGTTAAGTAGACATTTTTAATCTTCTAAAATTTAAGATCCAAAAGCGGTAGAGATTCAGGCTAAACAAACAGAGCACTTCAAACACAAAAGAAAACTTATGAAAAAAAAAAAAGCAGTCGCAGTACCCTGACAATGAACATTATGAATGTAGTTAAGTCCAGAATTTTATTTTTATTAGACTAGGAAAGCTAGAATTATTCACTTGTGTTCAAAGGATGCAAATTTTAGTTCTCGAAAACACCTGCAGATAAAACTAAGAAAGTCTTTGCATTGTTATTTTTCCGTAAAACTTTTATACATTATGCAATACACCAGTTAGTTAATAACACTGATCTCTGTGCAAGCCTTATGTAAATAAACTGCATTTTCAAAAAGGCCATAGCAATATCCCATCAGCCAATGAGCAAAAGAGATTTCATGACTACATCAGAAAGTCACTGTTGTGACAACTCAGCCATTATATACACACTTTTGAAACTGTCTTCATTATTGTCCCCATGAACTCTGTCAACATTTTAACCAACACAATGGTTACTTGTTTATCAAAACAGCACAAAAAAGAAGCCTGAATTAAACAGAAAGTGGATGTGTTTTGCAACTTCATCTTCTAAAGATGAGCTCAAACTGCCTTAAAAATGAAACCACGTTAAAATGGTCTTGTCCTTAAACTTTGTCTTGTTTTACATATTAAATAAAACACATGTACAGAATGACAGGAAATCTGTAGTTATGATTATGCACACTTATGACACCAGTAACAATTTCACACCACCCAAATGTCATTTTCATGAAGACTCAAAATCATTCACACTAGTCGTTCTCAATTGTTTGCATATTAGGGCTCCCTCCCCCCATTCCCCCCCCCCCCCCCCCAACACACACTTTCCCTCCCTCCCTCCCATTTACCAATATGGGAAAGTCAGGACAGTAATGACTTCCACAGTTCTTTGCACAGCCCCCATGAATTGTGGTCACACAGTTGGGGCCTCAGCATTACAATGCTGAAGTGTATTTAAATGCATCATTAATTCTATGAGTTGTCACGTCACACAATCAAGCATCAGCTACAGTGGAATAGTGTATACTCTTCTCTCCCTCATGTCAGTCTCTTATACACAGATACAATAGATACTTCAGTATCCTCTTCCTCTGAAAACATAATTATACAAAATAGACTGTTCTATGTATTTCTGGTGAGAATATTAAAGCATACTTTTTGGTCACATCTTCACATTAAGAAAACAGACACATTTCCCTTTTATTCATGGTGAGGATTCACCCACTAGACAGAAATCCATCACAAATGACTACACACCTGAAATATTTAACATGATGGCACAAAGCAGAGCAGAAAAAAACAGGCATTTTGGAATGGTCTTATCCAACAAATGAGGATGTTAACATTTTGGATTCTTTACCTTTGTTCATTATTAGCAGCTAAATGAAAATTTACTAACAGTATAAAAACCCACATTAAGACAGTCTTTCTTTTTGGGATCATCCTTAATTGTGAAGTATATTTTTTTTATATTTCTCTCTCTCACTCACACACACACACGAGGCATAAAAACCACGTTTTGAGAGATTTCACTTTATAAAGAAATGGTGCACCAATTATTTGGTGAAGGTTAAAGCAGTACAGAGAACAAAGAAAAGCAGTTGTGACATGTTAACAATCAACATTAATACCACTCAGTACACGGAGATTCAGTGTTATGCACTTTTTTCTTGGAACTGATTTCCGTTAACCTAAACTTAAGTTATAAATATGCATAAATATGTACAGTACACAGAGGAAAATGCTTTTGTATCTGTAGCACTTTTTAATCAATTCTTAAAATACTGGAAAGTCAATACCTATGCCACTGATTTGCTTGCTAATTTACTGGAATAATGAGGCCAACCTCTTCAATTAGAAGGATTATATTGGAATATAAAATGTACAGTTAAAAATTCCTTCTTCTCACTTCATACTCACCAATCATAGTCCTGAGTGGCTTTATCCTGAGAAGAAAGCAATCAGTTTTTAAGCCTATCTTCAGAGAAACTAATGGGAAAACAAACTAGAACCTTCATCTTCATGTGTTTTCAAAGAGAAGTGGTCTTAATATGTGTGTATGTAGAAAATAAAGTTGAAATCAGTTTATTATAAATACACCTAACCCATTAACTTTGCAGTTTACCATAGGTATATGTAAACCAAGTATCCATAGGTTCATCACTTTTGTATGCAATGCCGGAGCAAAGAGGTCATTAAAAATCATCTGATTTTAAGTCTGGACATCATCCATTCAAGTCCTTGGCACAATCTGTAAATAAAAATCAAAATATGTATTTTGCATGAAAACTAACAAATATTCTTTCCTGGTAGTTTTAGGCAGAACTGTCGCACAGTATATGATTGTGGAAGTCCTGCAACTGTAATATTCCACTCTACACAGTAGAAAAAGGTCTTCTTGTAAACCTCTAACAACCCATGCCCAGTATGTTGAGACGTCAAAGGATTAGATTTTTAAATGCTAAATTTTGGCAAACATTTACTTCACCATACATGCATAAAACTTAATGTAATTATTTTAATCAATCAAAAATTATAGATATTAACACAATTATTAATTGAACTTATATTCAATTAAAATCAATATATGTATAGAAAATATATGAAAATACATTAAGCAAAATGTTAATTGAACTTAAAGTTTAATATAAGGATATTGTCTTTGTATATTTTGGGATGTGCTATTGGTGATTTATGTTTATAGTTGCATGGCTTCTAAAAGTTTTGAACCCCAGCACCAACTGTCATTCAAAAATTACTGCCTGACCGCTCCTCTGCATAATAATTCACCACAACTTTGAATTTTTATACAATTGATAGAAAAAACCCTTAAAAATAAACATTGATATTATCACAACATTGACCTGATATGATCACAATAAAGTAGATTACTGAACCAACAAACTTTATCTGAGCTAGCCATGACTATACAATCTAGAATAGAGAGGGTCCATGTTTCACTACCATTCAGGATACTATTAAAATACTCCTAAATATCATCTAATATGAATGCACTCAACGGACAGTGTCAGATTTTAAATACTCTCTTGGATTTTAAAAAGAATTACTATCGTCACTTTGGAGAGCTGACATTAAAATTTGGATTCAAATCACCTCAATCTCTCTCAATTTTATTTTGCTTATTTCAGCAACAATACCAGGAAAATAAGGGAGCATGTGTTCTCTATCTCACAGACAGTAACACTGCATGGAATCTGGGGGACTCTTGAAGATATTATGAACATTAACTGTAATGAGTTCTGCCAGATAACGCCAAGATACCTGCAAAATTGCTATAATCTGCCAAAGATAACCTTAGTTATATGTCTATATCATCTTTGAAAACTGGGTTAGGGATATGTATGTCTGTATTACAAACTTATGCTATGCTACTGGGTGATACCCAGAAAGAGTTTAGTAGTCCACCGCCTCTCCTAGAGTGCCCATCAGCTGTTCAAATAACCCATTGAGAGAAGGCAGGGAATAAGCTTTATGACTCAGCAATGAGTGTAGGTGCATGCCTACAGACAGAACTTTAAGGCTTTCAAAGCAACGTCTGGACACCTTGTGTTTTGGGCCAAGGAAGTAGAAGTCACATGGCAAAAAGACCACACAAACTGGAGGTACTTCTCCATTTTGTCTTCATTCCCTTAGAGTCAACTTTTTATAAATGAAGTGCTGAAAAAAAGGAATGAATAACCCATCCACCAAGCTGTGGATATGTTCAACCCAGCAAACTCACCAGTACTGCCAGGAATCTGATGGACTCTGAAGTTGTTGTATGTAACTACTTGACCATTTAACACCTTGCTTCTTGGTTTTTTTCTTTATAATAAGCCTTTAGTTTTAGACACTTACGCCTGGGTTATACTTGGCCAAAAATTTGAAAGGGCCACGCTAATGGCCAAATTGGAGAATACTAATGAGGCACTGGGGCATGCTCTGAAAGGAGGAATAAGGGGATTTTGACATTTGTGGGGTCCTTTCAAAAAGGACCCCATGTAGATGATCTGCTCAGATCGAAATGCAGCATTTTCGAAGTGCTGCGGCCAGCAGCATGCTAATGAGGAGCTGAATATTCATTTCAGCGCCTCATGAGTATTCTCCGATTTGACCATTAGCATGGCCCTTTCGAAATTTTAGCCAAGTGTAGACACGACCTAAAGGATTGGCTAGCAGAGTGGTATTGTGGATAAGACTCAACTATACTGACCTGGTAAGGTGGCTGGATCTTTGGGATCAGAAGAACATTTTGTATATGAGAGCACAGTTTTAAAATAACTTCTCACTACGCTGCACCTAAGAGCTGAGTGGGAGACAGAAAATTGGAATGTACTAAAGGGAGCTGCGCAATTTCTCTTCTTTTCGTTTCTTGATAACCAAAATGGGGGATAAACAGCATAGTTTGTGACTGGATGAGAAGGTTAACTTCAATGTTACCCACCAGTGTAAGAAGTAACTGCTCTCCTGTTTTCAGCCAGCCTTGACCTTGGCATTTCCACTAAGGGCTGCCCCAGGCATCCTTAGTCATACAGATATATTTGCATTGCATTGTAACCTGCAACTCAATTGCCATTGTTGTATGCTTTAACAAAGACTAATGAGGTGAGTTACATCTTTAAAAAAAGAAAAACAAAACAAAACAAAAAAATCAAAAAAACAAAAGCACAATATAAATAACGAATAGCAGAAGACACTTATTGCCCAGTGATACTAAATCTCTGAAACAGCACTTGGTTTCTCTCAAAGGATCTGTACTTGGCTGAATTAGATACAAGTCCCTAAGAAGAATTCTTGTTTAAAAAGGTATTTTCAATTTGGCCTTGAGATTCAGGTCCCACAATGCTTATGTATGATAGGGGATATTTATCAAACAATCACCGGTGTACACCTCAAATTCCATGATATAGGTACCAAAGTTATTCAGAAATTATACATAAGAAGAGTTCTTACCCCTCACCAGTCAGAGCACAGCATGCCTGGATATGCCACTGGTGATCTTTAACTGAGGTTAGTTTCAGAAACTGGGATATTTCAGCTATCGTCATGCACTCTTTAACATCTTGCTTGTTAGCAAAAATAAGCAAACCTGCTTTCTTTAAGTCCTACAGAAGAAAATGAATAAACACAGAGGAAAAATCTGAGAGGTTTCATTATTCTTCTATTATGATTTGATAAATATTTCAAAGGCAAGTTAGCTTTCTGATTTGGAAAAGTTTTAGGATACTGAACATTCACACATTAATTTTTAACATAAGAGCCAAGACACATTCTACTCTTGGAATTTTGAAAGGTTTCAAAGTCCAGAAACAAATACTGGACTTATATTTTCAAAGCATAACTGACTTATTGCATAACTATAAATAATACAACTTATACAAATAACTAAGTATAATAGATAACCTAACCATCTCCGATTGGCAGATATTCCCGTGTCGTTTGGTTTATATTGTTTTTAACACCTCTAAAATATGTAGTGGATCCACAGTAGTCCATTCTAGGGCTTGTGAAAGAAGTGCATTCGTCTGCACGGGCATTATACACAGATTTCTATACAGCATTTTGGAATAATCCATTCACCCAGGGTCAGACGCAGGCTAAAGAGATTTGCACTAGAGTGCTAAAATAAGCAGTAGACAGTACTTTGAAGTTGGGTTCTGGCTGCTTCTTAGGCTCTCAAGACCACACCACTCCTCAGGCTTTACAGCCCAACTTTCAGCCCAGGCACACGCTGACCACATCCTAAAATAATTTTTTCCTGAATCTCCTCTTCTGGCCTTCAAACAGCTTCCCACCTTCAAATTGCCCTCCTTCCTCCCCACCCCACGAACTCAAAGCAGCACCCAACTCTCCCATAACCGTTAAGTGTTAACTACTTGTAGCAAACAAACAATCTGTTGCACCTTGTGGTTAGCTCTGACACTATGAGAACCTTTCCCAGGCCTGAAGAACTTCATGTAAGCTTGAAATCTTATCTCTCTCACCAACAAAAGGTTGACTCAATAAAAGATACTGCTTCACCTGCCTTGTTTTGTCAATATCCTGGAACCAAGAGAGCTATACCAGCACTGCAAATAGATATTAATTACGGCAGACTTTGAGTTAAAGTCAGATAGTCAATATTGGATTGATGTTCTCACAGCAATAAAAATTCTTATGATTGCAACAAGCCAACGAAGGTGACCTTGTTTAAAATCTAGTTCTCTCATTTCCCTCAAATTAGTGAAAGCAATGCAAAAGTTTCCTTAAACAGAAAATTTAACATTACACAACTCCTACATATTCCATATGCAACAGACTAGATACTTCAGAAGTTGACTGCAGCATGCAGTTTTATCATGGTATATAATTGACAAGGTCCACTCTGGACCAAGCTGCCACTGATCTTCATAACAACTGTTACGTTTAGTTCTTCTCAAAGAAGAGCTAAGGTACCTTTCTTCTGTTTTTCACGCATAACCACACAACATGCCATAAACAACTAGATGATAGATCATCTGAGTTAAATACTAAAATCTCATTTGTAGATTACAAATCAAGGTCAAAATTAAAGGGACATCTGCTTGTTTGCTCTTAAATAGTATGATCAAATATAACAGATATTCAAGTTTTTTGGATGAAATGTTTTCCCCTCACCACTCTAACAGTTTTTAAAATATTACGTTGCTGATCTTCAGCTTTGTCTATACTGTGCCACCTGATTACTTTGTATACATTTCTGTATTTCTGTGTCTCCATATTTCATCTTATTATTCCTCATTAATGCCAGTTTTACATTTAGTAAAGCCAAAACTGTAAATTAAATCAGAATTTCAAGGCATCAAACTGGAACCACTTACAAAAGAAAGCAGGCAAATGATCCTCAGTCATACTCAACCTTAAACAGCTACACATCCTCAGCAGAAATTGAGGCCACTATCTTTCATTGCGTAGTGTGAAGACAAACTGCTGCATCACTGCAGAGCCTCATGCTTCATGCAGATGCAGCTGCCAGCCTGCTACACAATGGGAAATCGTGGCTTAATACTCTTTATTAGCCTATCACACAACAGGCGAATGCTAATTAATATGAACTAGTGACTTTAACAGGTAATGCATTAATCATTTAAGTCTAAAGACATTAAAAATATCTGTCCTACATTCTCCATCGAAGAAAGGGTGCAAGAGACCATGTTGTTCCCAATATGTTCCTGAGACATGATCGCCACGTCACCCCCGAAGCAATTTTTTTCACTTTCCCCAGATGTAAATTGGGAAAGATGAAACACTAGAATTGGTAATTTTTTAAATGTTCAAACATAACCTGCTGTGTTCCCCTGTGGTTGGTGAGCATGTGTCATATAAGGATACAGAGACATGAAACAGCTTGACTAGAGGTCAAACATGACTCAGTGACAGGACTGGTATTCAGGAACCTCTAGCTCTGAGTCCCCTGCTCCTTTCTTCAGCCCACATGGACAGGTTCTTCACAGGCAGTAAGACAAGTGTTCATGCCTCCTGAGGAGCTCACATTATAAATAACTGAAAACAAAGTACGGTCATATATACCTGTCAGCTGTAGATGTAACCAGAAAAAAGTCTCTTTATAATTGTGACTAGCATCTGTGAATTATCCTATCAAAAAAGTTCAACAAAATTAAACTAAGGTAATAGTAGGCACAAATGCCAGGCTCTTTTGTGTCTACTAACTAAAACTGCAGTGTCTAATGCTTGTCGTTTGCCACATGTGGCAAAATGCAGCTCCTTAGGGACATCCACATGGACTGCCCTCTGCCCGCTCTGTGTACGCACCCCATCACTTGGTGGGACAAGCGCATGGCAATGGTGGCAGCTCCAAGCCCAGGGCCTGGCTAGGCTCCAGTGGTTCTGGTGCATCACTGGCAGTTGAGGGGTGGAGGTGGGGGAGGGAATTATTTTGAGAGGGGAGAGCTGGCTGTGGTGATCTTTTGATTTCTATTGGACACCACTGAATTAAAATATGAACTACAATATGCTCCTTGTAAAAGCATTACTCATTTATACTATAAAGCTTTCTTCTCTGGTTTCAGGAGAGGGAGACTTTTGTTCTCCTTTAGTCAATCATAACAGGAATTATTTAATTACCTTTTTAGGTTTTCAATATACACCCTCAGTCTTGTAAGCTGTTTTAGTGTTTTCTGGTAAATCTTCTTTTTACTCAATTTCAATACTCAAAATATTCTCAGTATTTTTATAAAGACTAAAATGTACTCAATTTTATTTTTTGTTTTGGCTCACAGAAGACCTCTCCTGGTTGAAGTACTGGTTTGCTTTTGGTTATATAAAACTATAAGACTAAGAGATATTTGTTGCACAAAAAGAAGCTTCAGTTAAAGAAAAACCCATGATACCATTAAAAAAAGTGTGAGGGAATAGGGAAGAAACAGAATCTTGGAAAATCTTTTCTGTTTCTGCATCCACACCTTCTTGAAGCAGCCAAGAGCCCCTGGACTGACAGAACAGCCAGACAACTGAACTCAACCAGCCAGATATATATGACATCTGGAACCCCTAAAAAGCAAGGTCTGGTGACCACATACTGGTACTTCCCAACCAACAAGCCAGAAACATTGGCTAGAGTCTTTGAATATTAATTTGATTCAACATAATGTACTGCAGTTTGTTAATGTTTTATTGTAACTTTGCCTTCATAAAAAGATTCTCTTGTACCTCCCTTTTCCAGCATCCACAGGACCTCAGTGGTCCCAAACTAGGGGATTTGCAAGTCTATTGGCAGTCACCAGCTCCCCATCACCAGGTTCCCTGGGAGGCTCCACTCCTGCCAGGAATCCACGCCCAAGCTGGGCTCCCCAGCATGAGGCTCTGTGCCCCACCCAGCCAGGCTCTCAGCCACAGGACTGCCCCTGGGGCTCAATGCCTCAGCCAAATTCTCTGGCCTGGGCTCCCAACTCCAGCAGGGCTCCATGATGGGGTGGCTGCAAGGCTCCCCTAGCCAAGCTTCCTGGCCCAGCTCCCGCTACTGGGCAGCCAGAGGGGCTCTCTGCAGTGGGGCTCCCGACCCAAGGGCTGCCCCAGGAACTCTCCAGGGAAGGCTACCTGCAGGGCTCTCTGCCACCAGCAGGGCTCCACTGCAGCTGCACAGCTGGAGCTCTCTGGTCCAGCAACATCCACAGTCCTACTGTACCAGGGATGTTGCCAGACGAGAGTTTTAACTCTAGTAGGGAAACAAGAGAGGGGGGAAAAAAAGGAAGAGTCAAATGTTTTTTGGAAATTAATTTACATATAGCCAAGCATGCAAGTTAAACAATACATACGCATGTTATTTATTTGCAAAAAAGAAAGTTCTAAATATTCACCAAAAATGTAAAGAGACACTACTCACCTCATGTGCTAACATTTTATAAAGTTCTTCTTTAGTTACAGAAATTCTCTCTCTGTCTGTACTGTCCACAACAACAATGACAAACTATCAAATGTAAAAACAGATCAGTAAATAAATACACAGTATGCATATGCAAAACATGTTTTTTAAACGCACACCCTAGGTCACAGCAGTGTTAAACTTGCTCCCTCATATGCATATTACAGTTCTGCCCAGAAACCAATGGTTTGTTGATAATTCTAGTACTAAAATATTTGCAGTTTATGTTTAAGATTTTACACAAATGAATTTGGAACACAAAATTCCTGATTATTTTAAGTCCTCTTTAAGACACCTTCTGCTACCTTTACCATTATGGCTTCGGATTGCACTTCTTACCCACTTTAACAATTGTTTCTGATGTTTTTGTAGGCATTTAGGTGAAATCCTGGCCCCAACAAGGTCAGGATTTCATTCTTAAATAAATTACAAGTTTAGGAAAAGCATTTCAGTGGCACAGGAGTCCAATTACCATTGACTTTAATATATATTTTACAAAAAGAACAATACACTAATTTACAGTATTCTTTCCCCTACCTTCACTGATATTTTTTCTATTAAAAACATGCAGTGAAAGAACAGCGATTATTTGAAAAGGGAAAACTGGGTAGCCTGCACTATGGTCAAACACATACCCTCCCTAACCCTTATGTAAAGTAAAGGCATGCAGTAGGAAGAGAGGACCCCTAGACTTACATACACATCTGAATCACCTGAGAATGTACAAACAGCTACAGTTTTTATGATTAAATACTTTTTCAGAAGTTACATTTCTACATTATTTGGTCCGAGGCCAGAGTACAGACAGTTTAGTACTGAAGACAAACAGGCTGAGAGGAATGGACAATCTTGACAATGCAGCAAAACTACAAAGGTTTCTGATATCATTAATTATGTATTGGTGATGCACTAATACTGGTGATATACATGTTGAAAGAGTTCAGTGGAGTTTTTGTGCCTAAGGTTGTCTCTGAAATCAGGAAGAGGATTTTCACATATCTATCAATCATTTTTTTTTTAATTTTAAAAAAAGGGTACCTTACTGGAAAAGTTCTTACTTTTTTGATGGTTAAAGTCTGGATTTTGCTAATTATATTGTTTTGTTACCCAACTTATGGGATATATAGATGTGAACTGTAACAGCCTGCTAAGGAGCTGACAAATTGAAATACAAGCACCCAGAAGGTCTACAAGAGTTACAATAATAGCTGAAATGAGGTAAGATAAAAATTTTAGTTAACTAAACTCTCTTTTGGATTATTCATAAAGATGTTATTTTAATTCCCTAGAAGAGCATATGTTCCAATAGGGAGTAAACTCTTACCTCTGTATTTGCATAATAAGTATTCCATGAAGATCGAAGAGACTCTTGCCCTCCAATATCCCACATTAGAAATCGTGTATTATTAACAACTATCTCTTCTACGTTGCTGCCTATTGTTGGAGAGGTATGCACTACTTCATTCATAGAACTACAAAAGGAAAAGAATGATTGATCAACAACTCCATAGGCACTATTGACAAAATTCAGCTTTATTTGAAGATGCAAGGTCATGCATATTAGACCACAGAATTGGGCCATTTTTTTAAAAACTAAAATTGACAGTTGTCTCAGACTGAAGAGCTCATTTGCAGAATTGCAGTATGCATTCCTCAGTGCAACAGAAGGTGTGGGATGAAGAAAAGAAATAGCAGATGAATAATTTACTGCTTGACTTCCAGAGAACAAACCTGCACTATCTGTAACCAAATCAAACCATAAAGCTGAGAGCGCACATCTTTTCAACTCTGTTTTAAAGAGCTTCAACTGGTTGAATATTGGGGCAAGGGGAAGTCCCTCTCTTTTTCTCCTCCCTCTCCCTCATGTAACTTGATACACTGTGGCTCAATCTGGGAGAGAGCTATTATTCTTCTCCAACTCCAAAATAAAAAGAATGTGGCTATGCCATTTGATAACCACGAAATAACAACAAGACAACCCCATCCCAACGTACTACATCAGTTCTTCTCTCTCTGCCTAATCCACCTCCGTACATCAAAAAACACTTAAAAAAAAAATTCAACAATGATCTGTTTTCAGTGGAAATCAACTGCTTTGCCTTTTGAGGTAACAAAAATACTTAAACACACTTTTTTAAATATACTCAGCATATCAACTGATGGCCTTTGTTGCCAAGACAACCAAAGTAACATTAGAAATAGTATCCAAGAGTATGCCCACTGCAAGATATAAAGTAAAAAATGTATGGCAGTACTGCCCAAACAAAAAGTGTTCTCAAGGGAAAGGAAGCATTTTCAAGAACTTGCTTACGATTTCTATTGTTTCCAAAGCTGACCAGTAGACTTGACAAAAATAATTAGACTGTCTAAAGTTTTCCAATTTCTTCCAAGTCTTTGGTTGCACTGGCAGGGATTTGAATCTTGAAATACTGTTAAAACATTATCACCATAGCCACATTAGCCCCTCTTTTTGTGGCACTTTGGAATATGTTAATGAGGCACCTCCATGAATATGCAAAGCCTTATTAGCATAACAGCCACACACATTTCGAAACTGCTGGTTTTGAAATGCACGTTGCCTGTGTAGCTGGGAGCCTTTCAAAATGACCCTCTGATTTCGAAAGCACCTTCTTCCCACCTGGTTTTGGGAAGAAGGGGCTTTCGAATGGGGGGGTGTCATTTTGAAAGGCCCCCCCCCAGCCACCGGGGTGGCACACATTTCGAAACCAGCAGTTTTGAAGCACGTGCGGCCGCCATTATGCTAATGATGTGTGGCTACGGCAATAATGTTTTAACAGTGTTTCAAGATTCAAATCCCTGTCAGTGCAACCAAAGACTTGGAAGAAATTGAAAAATTTAGACAGGAGGGTTTCTTTTCCAGAATATTAGACTGTTCCTGCCCCTCTCCACTACTGCTGGATTCTCTTTATATAGGCTGTTACTGGGAAATCAAAACCAGATGGGAAGAAGGGGCCTTTGAAATCAGGGGGTCATTTTGAAAGGCCCCCAGCTACATGGGCAGCGTGCGTAACAAAACCAGCCATTTCGAAGCACGTGCAGCTGTTATTATGCTCATGAGGTGCCACATATTTATGAACATGCAATGTCTCATTAGCATATTCTGAAGTGCCACCTTACCATAGCCCTTCCGAAAGGAGGGGCTAGCGTGGCCATGGCCTATATGAAGAGGAGTGGAGAGCAACAGGAACAGTCTAGTATTCTGGAAAAGAATCCCTCCTACCCAACAATAAATGATCGCGTTATAACATGCATGTGTTAGGAAGATGGATTAAGGGCAGAGTCAGAAAAGAAGGATTACAATGCGACAAAGCAAAACGTAGAAGGCAATAATGAGAATGAAAGAACAAGACAACTTTGATTGAATTCCATATCTGAAACTCAGTTTTAACAGAGAATACTGAAGTCATAAATAAAAATCTCTTTACCTGTGTGACAAATTACACACATTTTTAGAATTAGAGAAGTTGATTCTTACTTTTCATAGCTTACAGGTTTTTACAGTTTTTTTCCAGCAAGAACGATAATAACTGAGTCTGTTTCATTTTCTGGTTTCAATTGTGCTAATGAATATATGCTTAAGTTGCAAATATTACATGGATTTGCGTCTCAATCAAAACATTGGAAGAGTTGTATCTATTTTGAACAAAATCCAAAACATAACTTTTTGATGTAACCCTAGATAAAAATAAGCTATAGCTATGGTTACACTAAAGAGATCTGTAAACAGAAGTCACCGTTGGAAGAGTTCTCCCGACAAAACTTTTGTTGACAGAGTATGGCCACACACAAAAGCCAATCAGAAGAGTACTGGGCTCTGTCAACAGAGCAGCCAGACTGCCCAGCTGCTCTCTCAACAAAACAGGTACCCAGAAGCAGAGAAGGCTGCCCATTGTTCTGGATGCCCTGCTTGTTGACAGAAGTCCCGCAAGGGCATTTACACAGCTGTGTTGTTGACAGACATCTGTCAGACAAAGGTGTTATGCCTTATGGCTTTCAGGCATAAGACTGTCAGTGAATGTGCTGGGTTTTATCGACTCACTGTCAACAAAACCCATTTTATGTGTAAACGCACTGGGAGTTTTGCTGGCAAAACTCGCTAGTGTAACCATAGCCTCCACAGAAAGTTCTTCGTTTTGAGTCAGAAGTGTTGTCAAAATACTGAAGTACTTACTCTAAACAAATACAGGTCTGCCTTTTTAAAAAGCAAAACAAAAAACCCTGTAACATGGACTTGTTGACAAATCCAACTCTAATCTTCAACACAAACCAGCTTTTACTATCTTTCTCAGGACCCCATTCCTGGCTGGATTTTAAGCACTAGAGCATACCTACATTTGTGCATACTGGCAGTGTATCCCGTCTGCTGACCCCATAGTGGTTACAATTTATAAATGTCATTTGAATTCAGAATTCTGACCAGCAAATAGTCATACCTTGTTATGGTTCACTGGCATTTATAAGTAACTCCAAACCCTACTGATGGTTCAGAATCAGATGCCTACTGACTATTTAAACCAGAGGATTTCCCAGTATCATTTTTAATGTATGGAACAGTCTCCATCTATATTCAGTGCAACTGTTTTCAAACTGATATGAGGAAACAAAGGGAGTTAATGAAAAGTCAGAGTAAGTGCACCATGGATTTCTCAAAAAATACATCAGTATTTTTTGACAGTGAGTTCATAGTATGTACTTACAACTGGTAAAGAATGGTTGTTTTTCCTGCATTATCCAGACCAACAATGATTACTTTGTGCTCTGAAATAAAAATGTTACTGGTAAGTCACAGTTACCACTGTAGATATTAACACTTCAGTACTTTTCATCAAACAGTTCATATTGGTACTCATTTCATTTTTTTTTAAAAAAGCACCAAAGTAAGTTGTGAACACAGATATCAAGCTCAGAGGGACTGCAAGAACTTTGGAGGATAAGATTAAAATGCAAAATAATCTAGACAAACTGGAGAAATGGTTTGAAGTAAATAGATGAAATTCAACAAGGACTAATGCAAAGTACTCAATTTAGAAAGGATCAGTTGTACACATAAAAAATGGGAAATGACTCCACAGGAAGGAGTACTGAAGAAAGAGATCTGAGGGTCATAGTGGACCAAAATTAGACAGGGGTCAACAATGTGACATTGTTCCAAAAACTTGAGCATCTTTCTCATCATTCTCTGATGTACAAGCAGGAGTTTCTTAACCAAGACATGACAAGCAATTCTTCTGCTCTACTCTGCACTGATTAAGCCTCAAATGGAATATTGTGTCTTGTTCTGGAAGAAACATTTCAGGAAAGATATGGACTAATTTGAGAAAGTCCAGAGGAGAGCAACAAAAACAATCAAAGATCTAGAAAACATGACCTCTTAGGCAAAACTTAAAATACTGGGTATGTTCAGTCTGGAAAAGAGAAGATTGAGAGAGGACATGAATACTGTTTTCAAGCACATAAAAGACGGTTACAAGAAAAAGGGAGAAATATCGTCCTCCTTAACCTCGGAGTACAAGACAAAAAGCAGTGGACTTAAATTGCAGCAAAGGACGTTTAGGCTGGACATGAGGAAAACTTCCTAACTGCAAGGTTAGTTAAGCACTGAAATATATTGCCTAGAGAGACTGTGGAATCTCCATCACTGGAAGTTTTTAAGAGCAGGATTGACAAACTTGTCAGGGACAGTCTAAATCATGGGTGTCCTACCTTTTGGCTTGCCTGGGCCGCACTGAGTGAAGAGGAATTGTCTTGGGCCGCATATAAAATATATAATATAGTTAATGTATATAAATCACATAATAATGTTAAAAGTTTATGATCTTGTGGGGCCGCATTACTAGCTGTCCAGGGCCGCATGAGGCCCGCAGGCTGGACACGCCTGGTCTAAATAATGTTTAGGCCTGCCATGAGTGCCAGGAACCGGAACTCTTGAGATCCCTTCCTATGCCTTGTCATGCCATGAGAGCAGGAACTGGACCTCCTGACACCCCTCCAGTCCTACGATTCTATAGTTCAGGTCACCCATCACTGCTTTTGCAGCCTTCCCTCTGTTTTTTGTACATTTAGGGGTTGAGTCTTTTCTAAACTAGACTGTCTTTCAGGTACGCACTGTCTTACTACATACACACATTTGTACAGCATACAGCACAACTGGATCTTGATTGTTTTTGGAAGTGGGGACGTCTTATCCAGAAATTAATCCTAAAACCAAATGCCGGCTTGACCAATTATTTATATTTATTCAACACCTCTTATTGCCTATTCATCATAACATAACTTGAACAAGCAGTGTTGTTGGGAGATACTCACCTGAGGCTAAAATACACAACTTTTTTCAGTTTGACTGACTTCCAAGCAAATGCACATTTGAGTAATGGCTCATCAATGTGTGCAAAGGTATTATGTTGCCCAAGTGATCTACACATTTACTAAAATTCAAGTCATTGAAGTATAGCCAAATATCAGCCACTGCAGTAATTCCTCTCATTTCAGCTGCATGTGCTCCGTTACAGGGCATAGAATTAGTGTCTTTTTGTTTTATTCCACATTAGGTGGCTTCTGAAAACAGAGGGTATAAATTCAAGTTTGACTAACTTTGCACAACTGCACAATACTGCAAAAGTTGCTGATTACCTGACCGCCCTGTAAGTAGGTAGCTCTGTTCCAGGTGTGATGTTGCCAGCATACTGAATCCTGAATCCTGCAAATTCGATGACATCTGCATCCTAATTTTGCAGATACAGATGTGGATATGGATACAAAAATTTGTATCTACACATGGTTCTATGCCTCAGACCAAAGATCCATGTCCCTAACTATTCTGTCTTCTGATAGTGGCCAATGTCAGGTACCAGAGAGAGAATGAACAGGAACAGGTGATCACAGATTAGACAAAAGGGAACAGTGCAAAAGAGGAACATGGCAGAAGTAGCCACATTTGTCTTGAACTAAGCCAAGGAATCTAATCTACTGATGGAAGGCAACATTACACCAGAAGAAGCTGCAGTGGAGTCATACTTAAATAATTCATCTCTTGGTCTTCAAGCCTGCCGTGATCTTCACAGGGCATTTCCTAGAGCATAAAGCCCAACTCGGGTTTGTAGCCTTACTCAGGCCAGATTCTCTGCCACCCGGTACAGAGAAGGAAGAGGACGAGCTGTCAGAGAAGACTGGAGACCCAGGAAGTGAAGGATGACCCGCCTCTCGCCCTCGGGGGAATGAACAACAAAGCCCTGGGCAGAAGAAGAACGCGGTATATGCAGCAAGAGCCAAACCGCAGAGCCCCAGCGCTGCTTTCAGAAACTTTGGGCTCCTCTGGGACTGGCAGCGCCCGCCCCGCTGCCCCCGCACGGCTGGAAGACCGGGGAGCCAACGGCTCATGCTCGAGGCCGGGCGGCGCGCCCCCGAGAAGCGCGGCTCGGGGCTGCCCAGCCCGCTCCCTCAGACGCGGCGCTGGCGGTGCCTGCAGGCGGGAGAAGGAGCGCCGGGCTCCCGGGAGCACTTGGCCGGCGGGCAGCAGACGTGACACAAGACCCCAGTGCGCCCGAGCCCAGAGCCAGCCTGCCGCGATCCCTGCGGCCGGCACCGCCCCACAGGACCCCCGGCCCCCGCCGCAGCCAGCAGCCTCCTGTCCTCAAGGCCCCGCGCGAGCCCCTCACCCTGGTGGTTAAACAGCCTCCAGATCTTGGTGAAGAGGATTCCCATCCTCGGGCGGCCCCGGCCCCGCGGCAGCTCCCGTCTCCTCTGGGCGCCGCGGCTGCTGTCCCTGCTGGGCCCAGGGCGGCTCAGTGCCGGGCCCTGCCCCGCGCTACCCGAGGATGTGGCAGGCGGAGGCCGCGCCGGGCCCGCTGGGGCTGCGCACTCCTGGCCCTGCAGCTCCCGCTCACGGACATCGCCGCTGGCCCGGCTCCCTTTTCCGCTTCGCTTTCCCAGCCGCCACTCGCGGGGGGTGGGGGGGACAACACAAGTAGTGGCCTCTCCCGGCCGCCGTCCAGCCGAGTGAACGGCCGAGGGGCGTGACGCTGTGGAAGGGATTCATTTGCATGCCACGGCCCGGCCCCTGGGAGGCTCTGCAAAGGGGAAGAGCCGCTCACGTGACTCATCTGAGCTTAGCGGCCCTAGGACCAATCGTGCGCGCTCTGCCGCCGGACAGCCTTGGTGGGAAGCAGTGCGCGTGCGTGTGGGAGCTCCTGGAGGGGGGTGCTAAAGGGCAATACAGGGACAGCCCCTCGCTGGCCCCACAGCCGACCCCCGCGACCTCGCCACTCAGCCAGTGTTCTGCCGTCCGGCGGCTGTGAACGATCCTCTGCAGCCGCTAGAGCCGCCCCCTGCCAGTGATTGTAACTGCTCGTCCCTCCCCTGCCAACCGCCGTAACTGCTCTTTGCTCCCCTGCCACCGCCGTAACTGCCCCTCGCTATCTTGCCAACCGCCCCCTGCCAACCGCCGTAACCGCCCTTCGCTCCCCTGCCTACCGCTCCAATTGCTCGTCCCTCCCCTGCCAGCCGCCCCCACCCGTCACTGTTAAAACCCCTGACAACCACTGCTGCAGGCGCCCCTTCCTCCCTGCCACCCGACTGCCAAGACCACTGTCATCAGTGCCCCTTGTCCCAGCTACCACCCGTCAGGGGCATAGGGCAGGGAGCCACTCCGACTGAGTGATTTTGAAACCATTCTAACTGAGGTGTTAATGTCCTGTCTGCAACTCTTGATTAAATCCCGGCTCCAAGCTTTGCGGTGTTTTTCCCTAAAGCTCAAAGGTTCCAGCTGGCACGGTGGGGTTGACCCCTGAAAGTTTATGCCCTAATAAATCCATTTGTCTCCAACATGCTGCTGGACTTCTTATTGTTTTTGCAGCTGCAGACTAACCTGACTAGCTTTGAGACTTTTTCTGGAACCAGGTACTTATATGAGGCTTGCAGTTTCCATTTTAAAGAAAATAAGTTTTCTGGCCCTGATGTTTTTGGAAAGAATCTTAAAAATACGAACCCTAAGGGCTCAAAAAAACACATAAGACATAATAAAAAGGATGCCAAATGTACCAGCTTTAAAATGTCATGATTTTAAAGCTAAACTGAAGCTATTTAGGGGGCCTTACTAACAATTTTGGGATGTGTGGGGTTGCCAGTAGTAAACCTGGTTTTTTTGCTCTCAGTTATCTAAGGGTAAAATTCTAAGGGCCAGACTCCTACAAGTGTAGGGAAAGAAATTAACCCCCACTTGCTGCACTTATATGCTCCTAAAGTAATTTCAACATTTCTAAGTATGGCTCTCAGGAATCTGCATAGATCTTTTGCACAGATATCTCAAGTAGTGGCGCATTCACATATTATTTGCCCTTAGTCTGTGACTTAGAATAGTTTTCTGTTGCAGAGGGTCCAACCATGCTTCATTGACAAACTGGAAATATTCACCAAATGTGGTAATACAGGAAATTCTGGTCAATCAAAGCAGCAAAGGGTGGTGTCTGGGAACAGGGGGAGGGGTACAGAGCCATGTGTGTCTAGGAGTGAGCAAGTAAGTGCACCACTATCACACAGACCCCACACTCCTCAACGGCTCCTGCACCCCTTCACATGCAGACCCCAACTTCCACCCACACCCTGCTCCTGCCCTCTCCCTCCCAGGTTCCTTGACCCTGCAACCCAAACCCTTTGTACCCTCCTACCCAGACCACACATTCCTCTTTTAAACCATCCCCGCACCTAAATCCCCCAGCCTGCTCCTGCACCCACCCTCCCGCTGGACTCCATAGCCCAGTGAGGTTTTTTCTTCTTTTGCTTCTCACTTGTGTGGCCCCCAACTGATTTATCTATGAATCTGTGGCCCCAACCCAAAAAAGTTCTGCTAAGCATTGAAAGAAAGAGACTACTTACAGAAGTCATGGAGTCCCTGTCATTGGCAGGTTTTAGGAACAGATTAGATAGACATTTAGTAGGGATGGACTATGCAGACTTAATTATGCCTCAGGTAATGGGTAGGCTAGGTAATCCCCTGAAGTCTCTTGCACCTGTATAGCTCTATAATCCTATGAAGTTGTTTGCCTGGGTTATGGTGTGAGACAGACTATGCAGAGAGTTTCCTGGTCTCCCCATGTTGTCTGTGAGTTGCCTGGCAGCACTGGTGGATAAAACATGTTAGAATTTTACCCACAAACCTTAATCTTGTTGCACACATGCATCATTTTGCACTTATGAGTACTCTTTTTTTACATTAGTGGAATTAGTACTGGTGTAATTTTAAACATACTTTTTTGACATTTGGGACCACATTTTTAAGACATTCTGCAGTACTTGCATTCAGATTAAGTAATTCTCATCCATATATAGGTTTACATTTATAAAGTTACTAGATATGAGCATACCATGAGTTCTCTGAAAAAGGTCAGAGTTCTTGTAAATTTACCTTTGTCAACTTACCTGATGATAGGATGGGCAAAATGAAAATCAAGTGGCACATAGTTGAAAAAAACCCTGAAATTGTGATACAGCAAATTCTTTCATATCCGGCATTCTATCATCTGGAGCCCTGGGTGACATGCCTGTTCTCTCCTACAGAAAACCTCCCGACCTCATGAGGATCCTCACTAACAGCCACACTCTATACCCCAGGAACACCAGTCCTGGAACCTTTCCCTGCAACAAAGCCCGCTGCCAGCTTTGTGCACATATCTTCTCTGGAAATACCATCACTGGACCGAACCAGGTTACTCACAGAATCACGGGCACTTTCTCATGCTCCTCTACTAACATCATATATGCCATCATATGCCAACAATGCCCAGATGCTTTGTATATTGGACAGACTTCTAACTCCTTAGACAAAGGGTCAATGGGCACAAAACAGACATCAAAACACTCCAGATCCACAAACCAGTTAGTCAACATTTTAATGGAATGGGGCATTCTGTCAATGACCTAAAGGTATGTGTGTTACTGAAGAAGAATTATCACACCATTCTGGAAACGGAAGCAGCCGAGCTGGCTTTTATATTCAAATTCGGCACATTAACACATGGTTTAAATCGTGATGGGAACTTTCTGAGTCACTATAGGGGCTCGTCTCCATACTTGGCTCAATCTAATTCTTGACCTTCCCCCCCCCGACCCCTCCACTGTCTGATTTGCTCACCTTGATTATCTTTTTCTGATTTGTCCTCCTTGCTTACTGGTCTTGGTTCTCTGTGCCTTAAATATTGAGTCTGTTCTGGTCTGGCTATGGTCTAAAGAAGTGGATCTGTCCCACGAAAGCTCACCTAATAAACTATTTTGCTAGTCTTTAAAGTGCTACTTGACTGCTCTTTGTTTTGACACTCTTAAAACTTTCTCACCTCTAGCATCGAGGATAACATGAAAAATACAAAAGAATACTTACATGTAATTCTGCATTTTACATCCCATTTCACTGCAG